>NW_016807991.1:4824406-4848423 GCF_001698545.2 Rhinopithecus bieti | reverse complement strand
TATATATATATATATATATGTATATGTAGGCCGGGCATGGTAGCTCATGCCTGTAATTGCAGCACTTTGGGAGGCTGAGGCAGGCGGATCACTTGAGGTCAGGAGTTCGAGACCAACCTGGCCAACATGGTGAAACCCTGTCTCTACTAAAAATACAGAAATTAGCCGGGTGTGGTGGCACATGCCTGTAGTCCCAGCTACTCAGGAGGCAGAAGAATCGCTTGAACCTGAGAGGCGGAGGTTGCAGTGAGTCGAGATCACACCACTGCACTCTAGCCTGGATAATAGAGCAAGACTCCATCTCAAAAATATATATATATACACACACACACACATATATACACACACACACACACACATACATTTATATATATTTCCAAATGAAAGATTGGGGCATAAATCGGGGTTGAGGTGTGTTTTCAGGGTTTTCAGAATGGGAGGCTAAAGAAAAGCCAGCCCAGGACCTGGGCTGCACACACCACCACCTGCCCTCCCTCCTTCCTCCCCAAGAGGAAGAACCCAGCCTACTTGAAGAGCGTCAGCCTCCAGGAGCCACGCAGCCGATGGCAGGAGAGCTCAGAGAAGCGCCCCGGCTTCCGCCGCCAGGCCTCGCTGTCCCAGAGCATCCGCAAGTGAGCCCCCCTACACCCAAGCCCAGCACCCCCCACCCAGTGACCTATGGATTCTTGGTGCCTGGACGTTATTGGGCCTGGTCCCTGCGTCCCCTCTCTGGAAGGAGGCGGCAGCCATTAATGAGCAATGTCTCCCTGCGACCTAATATCATGGTATAGATGGAGAAACGGGTATGTGCCTTGTGGAATGTCATGGTGTGGAGGCTGGGGGGCTTCGAGGAGCTGGGTGGATCAGTGTGGAGGTGCCTGGGGCCCTAGCCTGGCTCCTCATGCTCCACTCATCCCCTGCTTCTGCTCTTCTGGTCACTGGGCTCCAGCCAGGGGCCTCACAGGCAGATGTGCCCCCCCACCTCCCTGCAGGCATGCGAGCACACATGTGCCATCACCCCTTCTGCACACTCACATGCACAGGCTCAGACAGGCACATGCCCACCTGTCCCTTGTCTGCTTCCGCAGGGGCGCAGCCCAGTGGTTTGGAGTCAGTGGCGACTGGGAGGGGCAGCGGCAGCAGTGGCAGCGCCGTAGCCTGCACCACTGCAGCGTGCGCTACGGCCGCCTAAAGGCCTCGTGCCAGCGTGACCTGGAGCTCCCCAGCCAGGAGGCACCGTCTTTCCAAGGCACTGAGTCCCCAAAGCCCTGCAAGATGCCCAAGGTGGGATCCATGGGAAAGGGGCGGGGGTGGGGATCCTAGTGGCTCTGCTCACCACCCCGCTCCCTTCCAGATTGTGGATCCGCTCACCACCCCGCTCCCTTCCAGATTGTGGATCCACTGGCCCGGGGCCGGGCCTTCCGCCACCCAGAGGAGATGGACAGGCCCCACGCCCCGCACCCGCCACTGACCCCCGGAGTCCTGTCCCTCACCTCCTTCACCAGCGTTCGCTCTGGCTACTCCCACCTGCCGCGCCGCAAGAGAATGTCTGTGGCCCACATGAGCTTTCAAGCTGCTGCTGCCCTCCTCAAGGTACAGGGCTCCCTGCAGGGCCCCCACCTCTGCCCAGCCTCCCTCCCTTGCCCCTCCCTGCCACTCCTCCTAGTAGCATCCCCTAAAGCTCACCTGGCCATCTGCCTTCGGTGCCAAGGACAGTGGATGTGCTGGGATCCCTGGGCAAAGAGGGACCTCGAAGCCTAGCACCCAGGCGTCCATCCTTCTGTCTTAAATCTCGTGTGACCCCCTGCCAAGTTTTGGAACCTGGTCTCTGTGCTGACTCTTAAGCTGGGGAGGTGGGAAGGGAGATATGCACTCGCTCCTCACCCATCCGGGTTTTCCGAGTCCCTGTTATGTGCTGGGCACTGGGTGCAGAGCCATCGCCATCCTGGCTGAGCTCGCAGCCCAGGGTGAGAGGGTCACCATTCAGGGTGGTCAGTTTAGGAGAGCGGCTGGTATCAGGGAAGACACTGAGTTAAGCCCAGAAAAAAACAAAGAGACGTTCACTAGGGAAGGAAGGGAACAGAATTCTCAGCAGAGGGAATGGCCTGTGCAAGGGCCAAGAGCCCAGAGGAAGTGCAGTGTTTTGAGGGAGCAGCAGGCGGTTTGATGCGGTTTTAGTGAGGGGTGGTTTTGGGAGCTGTGGCAGGAGATGGGGTCAGAAAGGTGGGCAGGGGCCTGGTATTCCATGCCAAGAAACAGGACAGGGAGACGTGGCCCAAGCCTCGGGAGTGAGGGTATAGAATGTGGGTTGCTTTGAGTGTTAGGGTACCAGCAGCCCAAGGCAGAGGGGCAGCAGGGACCAAGGGAAAGGTGACTCCAAACTGTGCCAAGAGTGGTGTGCCAGTGGAAGCTGGTGCCTCATTTCCTGGCCTTCCAGTCTCAGGAACTCCTTTTGCCCGTTCAGCTTGCAGAACCTCTATGCTTTGGGCAGGATCCCTCCTCCCAAGGTGCTGCCTGCAGGCGGATGGGCTTGATGATTCCTTCGGTGTTGGGGCTGGGGGCCCAGGTGGCCAGGCTCTGGTCCTGATGGCTGTGCTTCTGCCTGTGCACAGGGGCGCTCGGTGCTGGATGCCACTGGACAGCGGTGCCGGGTGATTAAGCGCAGCTTTGCCTTCCCGAGCTTCCTGGAGGAGGATGCGGTCGATGGGGCAGACACGTTTGACTCCTCGTTTTTTAGTAAGGCAAGCATGGGGTGTGGGCCCTCGGGGACAGCAGCGGTGGGGTGGGGTGGCCTGGGAGCTGGGTGAGGTGACTTTGGCCTTGATCATGTTCAGGAACCCCTGAGCTACCCAGAGGCCCACTGGTGGGATGTGGCATGGTCCTGTGTGAAGCTGCTGGGCCCCCGTCTTTCTGTTGGGTAGGGCGAAGACCTGTGGTGGGGCACAGTGCCACCCGGGAAAGTCACCACTGGGGCTGACGGGCATGTGGCTTCCTGCTTCATTGTGAAGAGCCTGTGGGTTCAGCCGTGTCCTGCCCTTGAATTGAGGCGCTGGGAGGCAGTGTGTGGGACAGACTCCTTACACTGTATTTTCATGTCCCCCACCCCAGGAAGAAATGAGCTCCATGCCCGATGATGTCTTTGAGTCCCCCCCACTCTCTGCCAGCTACTTCCGAGGGATCCCACACTCAGCCTCCCCCGTCTCCCCCGATGGGGTGCAAATCCCTCTGTGAGTGCTGGGCAGAGTCCCTCCTCCAGGCCAGCCACCAGCCTGGCCCCCAAGCCTCTTCTGAGCCACCCTGGTGGGGTCTGGGAGTGTTTTGGTGGGGGTATCAGGCTGAAAGCCACCATCCCCACCAGGAAGGAGTGTGGCCGAGCCCCAGTCCCTGGGCCCCGGCGCGGGAAGCGCATCGCCTCCAAGGTGAAGCACTTTGCCTTTGATCGGAAGAAGCGGCACTACGGCCTGGGCGTGGTGGGCAACTGGCTGAACCGCAGCTACCGCCGCAGCATCAGCAGCACCGTACAGCGGCAGCTGGAGAGCTTCGACAGCCACCGGTGAGGCGGCGCCCTGGAGTCTACAGGAGGGCCTGGAAGCTTCCAAATTCCTCTGGGCCCTCCTGAAGCGCTCCCTTACTCATTCAGCAGGTGTTTCATGAGTGCCTCCTGCGGGTCAGGAGTGTAGCGACAAGCTCAAAGGCGCACCCTGTCCAAAGGGTTGTGCACATGACCTGGGAAGGGCCTGGGGTGCTTGCTGCTTCTCCTCCACCCCATGCTTTCTGAGCCTGTGTCCTCAGCCTTGCTCCCTAACAGCAGTCAGTCAACAAATGTTCATTGACTGTCGCTGCCTGCAGGCCCTGAAATGGAGCCCCCAGAGGGTGCAGCGGGGAGGGCAGGGTGAGTAAGAGGCCAGTTAGAAGCTGGGGGGCTGGGCGCCGTGGCTCACACTTGTAATTATTAGCACTTTGGGAGGCTGAGTCAAGAGGATTGCTTGAGCCTAGGAGGTTGAGACCAACCTGGGCAACATGATGAGACCCTACCTCTACTTTAAAAGAAGAAGCTGGGGCTGGGAGGGAGGGGACTCTGGGAGAGGCTGTGCAGAGCCCTTGAGGAAGAACAGGGCATCTGATTCACAGCAGCCCAATAAACACTGGGCCCAAATTAGAAAATAACAAGCAGGCAGGGTGTAGTGGCTCATGCCTGTAATCCCAGCACTTTGGGAGACCGAGGTGGGTGGATCACCTGAGGTCAGGAGTTCAAGACCAGCCTGGCAAATACTAAAAACACAAAAAATTAGGTGGGCATGGTGGCGGGTGCCTGTAATCCCAGCTACTCAGGAGGCTTGAGGCAGGAGAATCACTTGAACCTGGGAGGCAGAGGTTGCAGTGAGCCGAGCCGAGATCGTACCATTGTACTCCAGCTTGGGCAACAAGAGCGAAATTCCGTCTCAAAAAAAAAAAAAGAAAGAAAGAAAAAGAAAATAACAAGCAATGGCCAGGCACAGTGGCTTACACCTGTAATCCCAGCACTTTGGGAGGCCTAGGTGGGCAGATCACCTGAGGTCAGGAGTTCGAGACCAACCTGGCCAACACAGTGAAACCCGGTCTCTACTAAAAAGACAAAAAAAAGAGCCGGGTATGGCGGGCGCCTGTGGTCCCAGCTACTCGGGAGGCTGAGGCAGGAGAATCGCTTGAACCCAGGAGGCGGAGCTTGCAGTGAGCCGAGATCGCGCCACTGCACTCCAGCCTGGGCGACAGAGGGAGACTCCATCTTTCTCTCTCTCTCTCTCTCTCTCTCTCTCTCTCTCTCCCTCTCTCTCTCTCTCTCTCTCTCTCTATATCTATCTATCTATCTATCTATCTATCTATATATATATGTATATAAAATAACAAGCAATGAAAGGTGTGGTGGGTGTCCCGGAGGAGGACAGAGAGGGAGAGTGAACAGCTGGTGGGGAGGGGGTGTGGTCAGGACAAACTGGTGTCATGTGGAAAGGCCCTGGGGCTGCAAGGGCAAAGTGCATCCCAGGAAATGCAGACAAAGAGACCAGAGAGGTGGTCGGGCAGGCAAAGCTTTGCAGCCAGCAAGAGGGGGTGATTTTGGAATTTGTCTCAAGGCCAGTGGAAAGCTATCAAAGGGTTTTAAGCCAGGAGAGAGATGCTTGGAGGCTCATCTTAAAAGTTGCTCTGGTTTGAGATGAGTTGACAGGGTAGAGCAGGGAGCCCAGGCGAGCCATGCGACTGGGCCAGGGTGGCCCCGTGGCCGGGACTGGGGGTTGGAATAGGAGCTCGGCTCGGCTGACCTGAGGCCTCTCTGCACAGGCCCTACTTCACCTACTGGCTAACCTTCGTCCATGTCATCATCACGCTGCTGGTGATTTGCACGTATGGCATCGCACCCGTGGGCTTTGCCCAGCATGTCACCACCCAGCTGGTGAGTCGGGTCGGGCTCCATGCTGGGGATCCCAGCCTCCCCCAGGAGGCCTCAGCATCGTGGGTACCTAATCCCTCCCACCGCAACAATCTGGCCCCAGCAGGGCAGTGCTCAGGCTCGCCATAGCCTGGCCCCTTCCTGGAGGCTCTTCCCTGGGGACAGTTGCCGCAGCCCCCCATGCCCAGGGCTCACACTGTTCTGAGGCCTCCTCTGCACTACCTCCGTGACAGGTGCTGCGGAACAAAGGTGTGTACGAGAGCGTGAAGTACATCCAGCAGGAGAACTTCTGGATCGGCCCCAGCTCGGTGAGGGCCCAGGCTGGGGGACATCATCTGAGCCAGGAGTCCCTGTGCCCTGTCACCCCCAGCTGGGCAGGTGGGCTCCTCACCCACCCGCAGGCCCCTCATCAAGGGGAGACTTTGCGGGACAGAGGTGGAGTGATGGACCCCTCCCAGGTCCGGGACTCAAACTCACTCTCTCCTTCCCCTCCCTTTCCCTTCCCCAGATTGACCTGATCCACCTGGGGGCCAAGTTCTCGCCTTGCATCCGGAAGGACCGGCAGATCGAGCAGCTGGTGCTGCGGGAGCGAGACCTGGAGCGGGACTCGGGCTGCTGCGTCCAGAACGACCACTCGGGCTGCATCCAGACCCAGCGGAAGGACTGCTCGGTGGGGGCAGGCCCTCCCTCCCTCCCCTGCCAGACCCTGGTCCCAGACTAACTCCACTTGCCCTGGCCTGGTGGACGGGCCCTTCAAGGGCCACGTTCCCTCCTTCCTGCCCCATCCTTCCCAGAGTTCCCCAGATGAGACTGAGCCCTGGGGCGATGGGAAAAGCCTCTGTCCTTGCCCACTCCAGTGGGGGTGACCTGGCCCCGGCACGACCGACCAGTCCTCTTCCGCCCTCCAGGAGACTTTGGCCACTTTTGTCAAGTGGCAGGATGACACTGGGCCCCCCATGGACAAGTCTGATCTGGGCCAGAAGCGGACTTCGGGGGCTGTCTGCCACCAGGACCCCAGGTAGGGCCTGGAGCCTCTGCTGGGCCTGAGGGTCAGGCATAGCCAAGCCATCTGAGCCACCCACAGGGAGGTGAGTAGGTGGACGTGGCAGGCTGGGTGTGCCACAGCCCAATCTGAACCCTGTCTCCAGGACCTGCGAGGAGCCAGCCTCCAGCGGTGCCCACATCTGGCCCGATGACATCACTAAGTGGCCGGTGAGTGAGTGTCCCCGGTGGGGAGTGGTCTGGGAAGGTCAGGGACGGGGGACCTGCCTGCTGCACAGCCCACTCCCATGCCTGTGCCCCTCCTGGCAGATCTGCACAGAGCAGGCCAGAAGTAACCACACAGGCTTCCTGCACATGGACTGCGAGATCAAGGGCCGCCCCTGCTGCATTGGCACCAAGGGCAGGTGAGCGACCTGGGCCCTGGCCTCAGCCATCCCACTGCCCCCTGAGCTGCGGCTTCCTGTGGGCTCTCTGCTCCTCCACTGTCACCACCTACAGCCGCTGGGCTGATGCCCTCCGATAACTGTCCTTCCCTCCCCTGCTCTGGGGCTACCCATGGTGTGAGCTGGAGGAAGGGAGCTTGCTCCAGAGTGGAAGGCTCTGGAAGGGGCATCCCCCTTCCTGCCAGCGATGCCTTCGACGCCCTGATGTCCCCTCTTGCCTCACCACCCCACCCCAGCTGTGAGATCACCACCCGGGAGTACTGTGAGTTCATGCACGGCTATTTCCATGAAGAAGCAACGCTCTGCTCCCAGGTGAGGCGAGGCAGGCCTGGGGTAGTGGAGAACAGAACGATGGGCATGGAAGTCTGCTGGGGCTGGGGCTCACACACTCCCTCCCATGTCGGGGCCTCAGACTCAGCCCGCTTCTGGAGCGCTGAGCACCATACGCCCACCCCCAGGTGCACTGCTTGGACAAGGTGTGTGGGCTGCTGCCCTTCCTCAATCCTGAGGTCCCAGATCAGTTCTACAGGCTCTGGCTGTCTCTCTTCCTACATGCTGGGTAAGAGGTTCCTCACTGCCCCCGAACCCCACCCCTGTGATGGCTGCCCAGCCGGACCCCTGGGGGAAGGTTCCTGGGCCAGGGCATGGCCGGTCCAGCCCGCCGAAGCCTACTGCTCCTGAAGTGCCTGGCTGAAGGCCGCTGCCTGGTATGTCCCTCCCCCAGCATGGTGCACTGCCTCGTGTCTGTGGTCTTTCAAATGACCATCCTGAGGGACCTGGAGAAGCTGGCCGGCTGGCACCGTATCGCCATCATCTTCATCCTCAGCGGCATCACAGGCAACCTCGCCAGCGCCATCTTCCTCCCGTACCGGGCAGAGGTGAGGATGTGGAGGACGGGACCCCTTCTGCACACAGGGGGCCAGCCCTGCTGCTTCTGTTCCACCCACCTGGGATCTGCCAGAGGGACACAGGGCCCCTCCTGTGCTGGGCTCCACAGCGGATGGACAGCTAAGCTGGGGGCTTACTGGCTGGTCTCTTAATCCCAGCAAGTGGGAAGAGTGGTGCTCTTGAGTCACCCTGTCCCTCTGCCACCTCATTTATCTTCATTACCGTGCCCACTGCCTGACAGTATGCTAGGTATCTAGGTCGAGTGGTAGGAAATGGCCTCGTGTGCCGTCAGCAGTCTGATCAGTTCCACCTGACTGATCTAGCGTGTTCAGTGTCTGTCCTGTCCCCACCGTGTGCGGCCTGGAACAGGCTTGTCTGTCTTGCTTACTCCTGTGGACCCACACCAGGCACGTACACAGTAGGCACTCAGTGTTTGCTGAAAGAATGGGTGGAGCAGGCCCAGCTTTGGTCCAGCAGCTCCAGCCCACCCCCCGCCCCTCAGCCTTGCCTGCCAGGGAGGAGCTGATGGATGGGGTGACGCAGGGTGCAGGCCCGGCCCAGGCCGCCCACCCGATGCCTGAAGCCACATATCCCCTGCCCCACCCCAGGTGGGCCCGGCCGGCTCACAGTTCGGCCTCCTCGCCTGCCTCTTCGTGGAGCTCTTCCAGAGCTGGCCGCTGCTGGAGAGGCCCTGGAAGGCCTTCCTCAACCTCTCGGCTATTGTGCTTTTCCTGTTCGTCTGCGGCCTCCTGCCCTGGATCGACAACATTGCCCACATCTTCGGCTTCCTCAGTGGCCTGCTGCTGGCCTTCGCCTTCCTGCCTTACATCACCTTTGGCACCAGCGACAAGTACCGCAAGCGGGCACTCATCCTGGTGTCGCTGCTGGCCTTCGCCGGCCTCTTCGCCGCCCTCGTGCTCTGGCTGTACATCTACCCCATTAACTGGCCCTGGATCGAGCACCTCACCTGCTTCCCCTTCACCAGCCGCTTCTGTGAGAAGTACGAGCTGGACCAGGTGCTGCACTGCCGCCTGGGCCCGTGCCCCTCAGCCCACTTGCTGCACGACGAGTTCTGGCCTGCCGAAGGGCTGCCCCCTCTGCAGAGGCCCTGCGATGCCAGAGAGCCAGAGAGCCAGAGACCCAAGACAGTGCCCGGGCTCTGGACCTGGGTCCCTCCTGCCAGGCGAGGCTGACTTCACATGAGATGGTTGATTAAGGTGGGATTTTTCAGGGGCGTGAGGCCTGTGTGATCCTGGCCTAAGCTCAGGCACCCCCCAAGGCACCTGCCTATCTGAGCCTTGGGTTCCAGGTCCCAACATCCCGTTCCCTGCTGGGACCATCTCCTGGGGCAGGGTCCTTTTCTTCCCAGGGTCCTCAGCGCTGTCTCTGCTGGTGCCTTCTCCCCCACTACTACTGGAGTGTGCCCTCGCTGGGGACGTGGCTGTGCCCTCAGTTGCCCCAAGGGCTGGGTGCCCACCATGCCCCTTCCTGTTTCTCCTCCTACCTCTGCCCTGTGAGCCCATCCAAAGGCTCTCAGATGGGACAGTGTGGGAAAGGCTTTGGCCGTGGTCTGGGGGCAGAGAACAAGCGAGGAGACACAAGCAGACCTCAGGTAGAATGAGACTGGGTGGAGCCACCCTAGGGCCTGCTCCCAGGGGGTGCTCGAGGCGCATCAGGCCCGTTTTTTACCAGTTTATATCACGGTCTTCATTTTTAAAAGTAACGCTAACTTTGTACAGATGATGTCTCATGGATTAAATAATATTCTTTATGGCAGTATTGTCTTCAACGGAGACCTCAGGTCGCATGAAACTAAGATTTGGGGGTGAGGGGTCAGCCGTCAGCAGCTCAGAGACAGCGGTTTGGCCCAGTGGACAGCAGAAAACTTGTGGAGCATCTTGGGGATTTAGTTGGGCCAGAAAGCAGACGGGTCACGTGGGAGACCCCAGGGGTCCACTTGGGATGGCTGGGTTGAATCCTTAGGCCCCTGGGGTTCCCACTCCCACCTGCTCTGTCTTGGCTTCAGGGCAGGGAGGGGGCTGCCTGGGCCCAGGATGGCCTGCCCTGATGGGGATGGCGCTGAGGAGAAGGCACAGCACTTGTCCTGTTACCCCACCTGGGGACGAGTCCACTCCCTGTACCAGTGCCTCACCCACCACACTGAGGAGCTGCACAGGGTATGACCACTTGATTACCATGGGCAGAGGGTCCTGCACCAGCTTCCCTGCCCCAGGCTGCCTCCACAGCACAGGCCTCCCGCCTCTGCCCCATCCTGCTCCCCACTATCCCCCATTCCAGTGGCTAAGGGTGAGAAGGGGCATCCACGAGGCTGGGGAGAATAAGGACCCCCCTTGAGCAATGGGCTTCTGTCAGGATGCTGCCTTGGTGCCTTTGCCCACCTGCCAGGAGGAGGAAAGGAGCCAGGGAACCCACAGTGCCTCCCATTGTCCCCGCTTACCAACCCAGCCCATTCTCAGGTACAGAGTTCAGAACACAGGAGGTCCAGAGGCCTCGTGGGAACAGACAGGACACACCACTCCAGCTCGGGCTGTGAGAAGCCACCCCATCTCCTCTTTATTTAGCCCTGCTCTCTCCTCTCTCTGGAAACTGCTGTCTCCATGCTCAGCTGAACTAAAGAGCCCAGGGCAGAGATGGGGATCATGCTGGCAGCCAGGTGGGCAGCCCAGTTCAGCAGCCGCTGTTCCTGCGCAGGAAGGCGTGGCCCTGCAGGGAGCAGTGGAGCTCGGTGAAGGTGAGGGAGCCCACGGTGACGGCGCAGGGGCCCACGGCGTGGAAGCCAAACCTCTCATAGAAGGGCACCAGCACATCCTCGCACATGAGCACAGCCCGGCGCACGGCTGGCTGGCTGCCCAGGTGGTGCAGGTAGCGCCACAGCAGGATGGGGCCCCTGCCCTGCTGCCGGAAGGCGCAGTGCACGGCCAGCACGTGCAGGTGGGCTATGTGGCCCCCAGGCTTGTGCATCGTCAGTGACTCCTGGAGGCGAGCAAGGGACGAGAACCCAGGTCACTTCTGCTGATGCGTGCTCCCCCCTAGCCACCGACCCAGGCAGGGAGCAGGTGCCCCCTGGGTGCCTGTGGTCAGGGCTCCCGCCCCAGGCAAGGAGGGCCCCAAATTGGGAGCCATACCCCCATCCCCATGGAGAAAACTTGAAAACCCAGAACGTCTTGCCCTGGGAGGGGCCTGTGGCCTATACACATCTCTCCAGTTCTGGAGGAAGAAATCCCAGCCCCTGGGCTCCCCTCCCCGCCATCTGGCTGACCTCTGTCTTCAGAGGCCTCCCTGGAGCTGGGCGTCACAGCCCCGTCCTCACCTGCGTGAGTCTCTCCTTGTCCCAGAGTGAGCCGATGATGAAGGCCACAAGGCAGCCCTCCTCGAACCAGCCCAGGGACAGCTCTGGACATAGGGTCAGGAAGTGCCGGATCTCATCCAGGTATAGGGGGCAGACGCCCAAGACGGAGATGAAGGCTGTGGCAGGAGGCTCAGGTGGGCAACTGGTAGTCGCTGTGCCTCACTTCCACTGTCTGCTGCACCCCGAGTGTCTACTCAAATGCCCCATTCCCCCCAGGAAAATGGGGTTTAGGGCTGCTGTTTCCTCCACTTCCTTGAGTGCACACATGGTCTGATACTCTGGGACCCAGCCTCCAAGACAGGAGACTCAAGGGTCTCCTCCCCACAGGATAACTGGACCAGAGTGGATCTTCCCTCTGACCCTGTGCGGGGTCACTCACCTTCACGCTCGATCTCAAAGGCGCTGACAGCGTCCTCTGGGGTGAGGCAGCGAAACTCGCTGGCAGGGAGTGTGTGGCGCCGTTGACAGCTCGGGATCCCAGGTGGCAGACGCGGGGCCTCAGGTTTTGGGGGATGGGTGTTCTGCGTGGACATCCTGGCCACTGGTGCCTCCCTGGGGCACCCCACCTTTGGAAGTGGCCTCCTAAGCCAAGGAGGGCCTCCCAGCACCTGTTGGAGAACAGCAAGGGGCAGGGGTCTGATCCTCATCTCCAGGGAGTCTGGCCCCATACTGTGCATTTGGCCTCTTTTGTAGCAGGAACTGGGGTGGAGTCAGCCCCCAAATCAATGGGCACATTCCCCAGGTACCTGGTCTTCAAGGCTGTTACCAGGCACTACAAACATTGGCACTGTCGCCCCACCTTTCCCTCACAGCCAGAAGGATCCCTGGAGGTTTGTCCCCTTGCAGACCTGCAGACACTGGTCTCAGGGTGCCTTCTGGGTGCTTCTGAGCCCCAGAGATGGTGGCAGGGATGAGCAGGGCTCAGTGGAGCCTGGGGCACCCCAACCCTGCTGCCCACAGCGGGGAGGCAGGACTCCTGACCCTCCACTGACCACATCTAATGCAACTGTGCAGTGGGTGGGCACCCGGGTCCCCCACCCCACCATTCATGTGGTTTATCTTACCTCCCCAGAGGGAGGCTTCTGGTTCTTTGGGTGCAAGATCCTGTGGCGGAGAGCTTTTTAGGTAGTCTTAGCCCTTGGTCCTAGAGAAAAAGCCCCTTAATCAAAGTGGGCCCTTAGGGAGCCTCTATTTCTATCCAGATGGCCTCAGATTGGCCACACACATGCAGGATTTGTGGTGGGGGGTGGGGAGGTTAGAGGGAGCCGGGGGCTGCAGAGGGCCTGGGGGATGGGGAGGATCAGGCAAGGAGGATGCATAGGATACCCCCTGCCCCACACGTCCAGCTCATCGGACATGCCTCTCTGGGCACTCTTGTCTCCCAAGACACCCTGCAGATTTGCAGTTCTTAGAGGAGGCCATCCCTCCCTCCACCTTCCAAGACACTTAATAAACTCCATGACTTCCATGTTTCCCTCCATGTCTAGAAGCTCCAAGCAGGGAAGCTCCTGTTCCTGAAGGCTGAGAGTCAGGAGCTGGGGTCCCACCTACCTGGGCTGTGGAGAGGGCACCGTGTTCCCTCCACAAAGCCAGTGGCCCTGGGGACCTGTCCGCGGGCACAGGAACCAGGAAAATCCAGGACTCCTGGCTGCAAGGCTGTAGTAGCAGATGTTACCAGGGCAGCCTGTAGTGCTGTTCTCAGAGGTTTCTAATCCTCCCACCCCACCTCTCAAGCTATCCCAGGCAGGATGACGCCAGCAGGGCTCTGGCAGCTTCTGCCCCTGCCTTGCTGAAGGGAAACGTCAGCTCTGGTGCCCTGGGCACAGAAGGGATTACCAGAGGCTGACTGAGGCCCCGGGGTTTGGGGAAGAGAGCATGGGGCTTAGCCTCAGGGGTCCAGCTCTAATCCCTGCTCTGTCACTGACTGGCTGGGCACCAGCGATTTCCCCCTCTGTCCCTTGGAGTCTTGGACAAGCCCACCTCTTATGTGGGAAAAGGGGTGGGAATTCAAGCTACCAATTTGTGCACTTTAAGTATGTTCTACTTCAAGTTTACTTAAATGTTCAGGAGGTTGCTCTACCAAACATCTCAACTACAAAGCTCTCTGACTGCCATTGACCTTGCCTTGGCACCTGGTGCTGGCATTCCCTTGGGATGCAGGCCCCTCTCCCAGTCAGCCCTGACTACCCCCTGCCCTCCAGCTCACACCCCATCCTGTGCCCCTCAGCTTTTCTCTCACCGGCACCTGCCCAACCCCCCAGGCCCCTGCTGCGCCAGCGCCTGCCTCTGCGCCCCATCCAGCAGGGCAGATCCCCTGTCCATCTCAGGCTCCTGGGGGTCCTGGAGGTTGCGTCTCACAGGTGCACTCTTTTGACCCCCCACAGAGGAAGCTTTCGCTCCTACCCACAGTTTGAGACAGACCTCTGAGGGTCCTTCCTGTCCTGGCAGCCTGTGAGCGCCACTGCTTACAGCACTTGCTACGTGCTGGGCCCTGGATACGTGTCTCCTTTAATCCACACAGAAGCCCGGCCAAATGAGTATTAACCATATGTTATAGAGAAGGAAACCGAGGCACAGACAGGTTCAGTAACCTGCTCAGAGCCATCCAACAAGTGAAGTGGGAGGGGCAAAACCTCCTGACATGCACAGCCACTGCTGCGCTGGTGGGACTCACTGCATCTCACAATGAGACCCCTGGTTCCTGTCTTCATGATTCTCCTGCTGGTTTTCAGTGTCCTCACAGGTGCACTCTTTCAAACCCCCGCAAAGGAAGCTCCTGTTCCTACCCACACGGTTTGGGACACAGCCCCTGACCGTGGAGTGACCCCATCCCAATGCCCCCGCCCACCCACCACCTGCATTCCTCCGGTCTCTGGGTCCCCTTCTCCCAGGGCCCTTCTCGGCTCTCTGAGGCCCACCTGCCTGCTAGAAGGGACCCTCGACAGACCTCTCAGGACCGACCAGAGATCTCCTTGGGCTCGGTTTGGCAGGGTGATCATGTCCAGGACCTCAGCTGGGCATCCCCACCTTCAATCCAGGGTTCCCCAAAAGGCCTCTTCTCTCCCTTCGTGGACTCTGTGGCTCCATGGCACCCCCTGGTGGCCAATCCTAATCACAGCCACTTGGCAATGCCTGAGAAGAGCCTGCTGTTCAATCGGCCTCTCTCTTTGCTGACTTCCACATGGCCCTGTTCTTTCTGGACAACACCCTAGAGGTCTAGAACCTCAGGGAACAGGATGAGGCAGTAAGCCAGGCATAGTGCTCACCCCTGTAATCCCAGCACTTTGGGAGACAGAGGTGGGAGGATGGCTTGAGCCGGAGAGGTCAAGGCTGCAGTGAGCCAAGACTGTGCCACTGCACTCCAGCCTGGGCAACAGAGCGAGACCCTGTCTCAGAAAAATACAAATAATTTTTTTTAAAGATGAGGCGGTATGTTAAACATGGTGAAACTGGGAAGTTCAAACCCTTGTGGGACAGGAGAGGAGACAGAAGGGGAGGGCAGGGTGATCGCTGGGACCTTTGTCCTGGTCAACAGGAAGAAAACCACAGGCCACCACCAATAAGAAGGAAAATTAGGAGGGTGGGGCCCACAGGGCGATGGGTACAGACAGAAAGAGATCCCTGGGCCTGGGCATAGTGGCTCACACCTGTAATCCCAGCACTTTGGGAGGCCAAGGCAGGAGGATCACTTGAGCCCAGGAGTTTGAGACCAGCCTAGGCAATATAGCAAGACCCCCGTCTCTACAAAAAATTTAAAAATCAGCCAAGTATGGTGGCACACACCTGTAGCCCCAACTACTTGGGAGGCTGAGGTGGGAAGATCACTTGAGCCTAGGTGGTTGAGGCTGCAGTGATATGCCACTTCACACCAGCCAGGGTGACTGAGCAAGATGTTGTCTCGAAAAAAAAAAAAAATTCCTGACCTCAGGTGGGCTCTACAAAGAAGCACCTCCAAGATCATCCTCACACCAGGGACACTGATTGCACTGACTGTTTATCAGATGCCGAGTCTTGTCCTGCTTCTGCAGTTAGAGCGCTGGCAGTGTCTCTGGTGACTGCCTCTCAGGTGGATCTTGGGGATGGAGGGGAGAATGTGTCCTTTGCCCCCCAAGTCATACCTGTTCAGTCACTCTAGACAGCTGATAAACACCTAACCTGATGGGCAAGGCTGGGCGCGGTGGCTCATGCCTGTAATCCCAGCACTTTGGAAGGCCGAGGTGGGTGGATCACCTGAGGTCAAGAGTTCGAGACCAGCCTGGCCAATATGGTGAAACTCCGTCTCTACTGAAAATACAAAAAATTAGCCGGGTGTGGTGGTGGGTGCTTGTAATCCCAGCCACTTGGGAAGCTGAGGCAGGAGAATCGCTTGAATCAGGGAGGCGGAGGTTGCAGTGAGCCGAGATCACGCCATCGCACTCCAGCCTGGGCAACAAGAGTGAAACTGTCATCTCAAAAAAAAAAAAAAATGTAGATACAGACAGGGAGAGGATGGTATCTGTATGTTTCCCACGGGTGCTGTAACAGATGACACACAAACTGGATGACTTTAAACCACAGAAATGGCTGGACATGGTGGCTCATGCCTGTAATCCCAGCACCTTGGGAGGCTGAGGTTTTTTGTGCCCGGCCTCTCCCTCCAGCAGCAGCTCACTTGAAAGTCCTGTATCCACGACTCCCCCACCCCCACTCCCTTCCCAGTGTGTACCATGCCACCCTGCCTCACCCATGATGGCTCCCCTCAGGGGTCCCTCTTCTCTCCGCCCAGCCTGGCCTCTTTTGGTCTACCAGACGGTTTACACATTTCAGATGCCAGATGGGGTTCAGTTTTCTGCCAAAAGGCTCTTTGGTCCCATGAAAATCATGGTCTGTGACTGGGCTTCCACTTCGAGACTCCAGAATATTTTTTTTAAGACAGTCTTGCTCTGTGGCCCAGGCTGGAGTGCAATGGCACAATCTCGCCTCACAGCAACCTCCGCTTCCCAGGTTCAAGCAATTCTCCTGCCTCAGCCTCCCAAGTAGCTGGGATTACAGGCACACACCACCACGCTTGGCTAACGTTTTGTATTTTTCCTAGAGATGGGCTTTCACCGTGTTGGTCAGGCTGGTCTCGAACTCCTGACCTCAGGTGATCCACCTGCCTCAGCCTCTCAAAGTGCTGGGATTACAGGTGTGAGCCACCGCGTCCAGGCAGGACTCCAGAATATTCTATAGCAGTTTGGAGACAGGTTGTCCAGGGCACAGAGAACTCCTAGGGGCCATGCTACCTAACTCCCCACCTGCCCTGGTAGAGCCTCACCTCTGACCCATCAGAGCCCCCATCCCACTCCTAATCAGATGTGGTGAGGATGATGACAACAGTTATTCAGCGGATAAGTGATGTCATGGCAGTAAAAGAAGGTTCTGAGGGGATGTGTGTCACCACAGGAAAGCTGAGAACCAAGCTTTCGGGATGACCACTGTTAGCAGGGAAAGGAGTTATTAACAGGAACACAGGTGAAGTCATAAGAAGGGAAGAACCCAGGGGAGAATATCCAAGAAATGGGGCAGTTAGAGCCTGAAATGCCACAAAGAATGGAGAACAGATCTCAGATTCTGCCAACAGAGAGGCTCTGATGACCTTTAAGAATCCTTCCAGAAAAGGCCAGGCACGGCGGCTCACACCTGTAATCCCAGCACTTTGGGAGGCTGAGGTGGGTGAATAGCTTGAGGTCAGGAGTTCAATACCAGTCTGGCCAACATGGTGAAACCCCGTCTCTACTAAAAATACAAAAATTAGCTGGGTGTGGTGGTGGGTGCCTGTAATTCCAGCTACTCGGGAGGCTGAGGCAAGAGAATCGCTGGAACCTGGGAGGCAGAGGTTGCAGTGAGCCAAGATTACACTCCAACCTGGGCCACAAAGCGAGACTGTATCTCAGAAAAAAAAAAAAAAAAAAAAAAGGAGTCCTTCCAGAAGGGAGAAATGGGTGGAGAGGCCATATGCAGAGGAGTGGCCCAAATGGTGACAATGAGAGGTGGAGGGCAGAGGCCATTGAATAAAGGCACACTGACCCGTCACCATGGCCGGGGGTCGGAGAAGACCTCCCCACAGACCCCACCCCATCCCAGGTGCCGAGCCTGCCACAGCTGCTGATGCACCCGGAGAGCCTGGTGCAGGGGCAGTGAGCATCCCGCCGGGCAGAGTGCAGAAGCCCCAGACCTGCAATCTGAGAGCTTCCGGCATGGGGACACACCCCAGTTTCACTTCCAGACTGAAGGGAGCCCATTTGGGGCAGACCAAGGAGTGGGCCCCATGGCCATGTCCCAGGGACACCTTGACGATGCCTCTGAGACCCCGGTTTTCCATGCAGAGCAGTTGAGAGGCCCAGCATGCAGGAAGCACAGCCCTCTCTTCAGGCTCTTGTGCAATGGCTGCATTTTCTGGTGGTTTTGATGGTCACTTTCTCTCTCAACTCCTCCCCTGCACTTAAGGTCCGCCCCACAGACCTGGCACTGAGCACATCTTGCCTTTACGCCTTTACCTTTCCAGCCTGAGTCCTACCACGTAGCAGGCTCCCGGGGGGATGAGAGATGGAGAGCTGTGTGCGGGAAGTTTACTGGGGAGAGGTCTCACGAGTGACCCCTGCCATGGAGCAGGGCAGACAGCTGGGCAGTGGAAGCTGAGCTGTGATGGTGCAGCTGTAACCGAGGCCTTGGCTCATCCCCTGAGGAGCCTCAGACCTGGGAAACCCTTCTGGACCTGCCTCTTTGTCCTGCATCAACCTTGGGTGAAGCAGCTTGCTTCACTGAGGGCAGTTGCAGGAGAACCCAGCTGGGAGCCATCAGCCGTCCTGTCACTGCGGGTAAGAGCCCTGAATCACTTTCTCCAAGCTTCCAAGTACCAGGGTCCTTGCCAGGGTGATAAATTCTGTAACAGGGAAAAGAGCTCCCACACCAACACATGTTCCTTATCCAACTTTATGCTCTGACCCCCTTGGCCCAGCCAGCATTCTCTGATTCCAGTCCCCACTCTCCTGGCTCTGGCTGGGACCTGCAGCTCCTTCAGGACAGAGCCTCCTTCCTCCCTCAGCCGACCCAGCACTTCACCAGTGAGTGAGGTTGCAATTTAGCCCTAGTTACCGGCCTAGTGCAAGAAGAGGAGGTGCAGTATATACTCAGGGTTGGGGAGGGGATAGTACATGTCTCCTAAGGAAGAGGCATTGTCCTCAAGGAAGGAAGGGCACTAATTTCTGTCCTTGGATGTCTCCCACTTCTCCCCAGGGGCCTCCTCTGTATAGCTGACTCATTAAGGTTGGGGATTCAACCTGCTCTCAGGCTCTGCCACGCTGACTTCTCTCTGTTCCTTAACTTCAGGAGGCGAGTTTCTTTACATGCTGCCAAGGAGGCCCTCTGCTTTTCCACTTTGCTTTCAAGCAGTGATTCTTCACCCCCAGCCTCTGGGTGTCTTTCTCCCCTGCACTGACTGCCCCAACAACCATCCAGTCCCCCAGTCCTTACACTTACTCCATCCCTGTACCTGTCAGACACCTGAGATGTTGCACCCACCGCTGATTTATTTTTTCTCTCTTTCTTTCTTTCTCCTTCCTTCCCTTCCCTTTCTTTCTTTCTTTCCTTCCTTCCTTCTTTCCTTTCTTCCTTCCTTCCTTCCTTCCTTCCTTCCTTCCTTCCTTCCTCTCTCTTTCTCTCTTTCTTTCTTTATTTTTTGATGGAGGCTCGCTCTCTCACCCAGGCTGCAGTGCAATGGCACAATCTCAGTTCACCAAACTGCTTCCCGAGTTCAAGTAATTCTCCTGCCTCAGTCTCCCGAGTAGCTGGGATTACAGGTGCCCACCACCACACCCGGCTAACTTTTGCATTTTTAGTAGAGACGGGGTTTCACCATGTTGACCAGGCTTTGTGCCCCTTACAGACAGTCAGTGGATGGGGGAGGCATCTTCTTTCAGCCAAGGGCAGTGTTTGGAGAGGGAGGGGATGGGGAGGTACACCACAGCATCCACTACACACCTGCCCCGCAAGAGGCTCATGCACTCCTGGAAAACAGAGGCTGGGTTGAGAGTGTGGCATCATGCCACCCACCGAGCAGGTACCTATCAGCTAGGGGCAGATTCTCCTGTTTTTTGTTTTTTGTTGTTGTTGTTTTTTGGTTTTTGGGTTTTTTTTGAGATGGAGTCTCACTCTGTCGCCCAGGCTGGAGTGCAGTGGCGTGATCTCGGTTCACTGCAACCCCTGCCTCCTGGGTTCAAGCAATTCTCCTGCCTCAGCCTCCTGAGTAACTAGGATTACAGGTGCATGCCGCCACGCCTGGCTATTTTTTGTATTTTTAATAGAGACGGGGTTTCACCATGTTGGCCAGGCTGGTCTCAAACTCCTGACCTCAAACGATCCACCCCAACTCAGCCTCCCAAATTGCTGGGATTATAGGCGTGAGCCACCACGTCCGGCCCAGAGTCTTCTGTTGAGGAGGGTGGAACTTAGGGATGAGTGGGACCCTGCCTTATTTGGGGCTCAATATCTGCCGTATTAGATAGGCTTACCTCAGGAAACTTCCAGACCATTCTGGAATGGAGGCATCAAAATTACCCAGGTGTAGTGGTGGGCGTTTGTAATCCCAGCTATTCAGAAGGCTGAGACACGAGAATCTCTTGAACCCGGGATGCGGAGGTTGCAGTGAGCCAGGATCCCGCCAGGACACTCGAGCCTGAGCAACAGAGAGAGACTCCATCTCAAAAAAAAAAAAAGAAAGAAAGAAAGAAAGAAAAGAAAAAAAAGATCCTGAATTAGGTGACTGAGGCTGGAGCGCAGAGCACTCCATGCTGGATGCAGAGAGTAGGGGGGTTTGGAAGGATCAGATCAGCTTATAAAAGGCCACATGCCTTCTTGTGTGGACCCTGGGGAGCCACAGAAAGAAATAAAGCCAAGAGTCCAATGACCATGTTTGCATTTTCAATCACCCTAGGAACAAGGCAGCAGACAGATTAGACAGCCTGGGGCTTGGTGAAGGGACTACAGAGGAGGTCTAGGCAAGAGATGGAGATGAATTGGTAACAAAAGCCAATGTTATCAGGCCTGCCATCGTGCAGTCACTGGGCAAAGCACGTTATATTCAGTTGGTCAGTTACAGTCTCCACAGTCCTATGAAGTAGGTACTATTATTATTCCCACCCTACAGAAAGGAAACTGAGGCTTAGAGGGTGAAATAACTTGCCCAAGGTCACAAAGTGACCAGTAGCAGCACAAGCTTCAAACCCAGGTCCCTGTGACTCCGGAAGCTCACTCTCAGCCACTGTACCTCCCACCTCCCCACCTCTCCATGGATCTGCCCCCTGGTGGAGCAGATCTGGACAGGAAGGGTGTGAAAAGGCAGTGGAGGGGCCAAGACCCAGGCTTTGATTGTGTGTGGAGCTTAAGAGTGAGGGCTGACAGCCGTGCGCAGTGGCTCACGCCTGTAATCCCAGCACTTTGGGAGGCCTAGGCGGGTGGATCACGAGGTCAGGAGATAGAGACCATCCTGGCTAACACGGTGAAACCCCATCTCTACTAAAAATACAAAAAATTAGCTGGGCATGGTGGCAGGCACCTGTAGTCCCAGCTACTCGGGAGGTTGAGGCAGGAGAATGGCGTGAACCCAGGAGGTGGAGCTTACAGTGAGCCGAGATTGCACCACTGCACTCCAGCCTGGGTGACAGAGTGAGACGCCATCTCAAAAAAAAAAAAAAAAAAAGAGGGGCTGACCCTCAGGTGGCCAACTCAGTACCCAGGTAGGTGACACTGCCATCAATCAGGATGAGGACTCTGGGAGAAGAAACTATTTGAGGAAAAGATGATGAGTCTACTTTGTATCTATGACTGGTTACATCCAGGAAGCACCTACGAGTCTGGAGCTGTGGGAGGTGGCAGTGGATAGGCTGGTATATTGTTCTTGAAGCTGGTCCAGCAGATTCACTGTGCCTCGCCCTGTATCTTCAGGAAGGAGGGAAACAGGACGAGCCTGGTGATCCTGGGCTGTCACTATTGCTCAAACTTGTCACTGTTGCCCCAGCACAAAGTGTTTTGCCTTTGGATTGCAACCTACCCTCACAGTAGGAGTCAGAATGGTCAAGGGTCAGCTGGGCTGGGTCCTGATCCTGACTGTACTGCAGAGTGACCTTGGGCAAGTCCCACAGTTCCCCCAGGGCACCTGTGCAAGGAGCAGGTGAGGCTCCAGGAACGAGAAGGGCCCTTTTAACTCCAAAAGCCTTGAGCAGCATTCAGCTGGAGCCTCAGAGGCATTTCTTCAGCCAGCCACATGAGGGTGTGGGGGGCTTCCCAAGGCAGCTTACCTCCCACCCCACCCCCCAGCTGAAGTCTCCAGTGCCTAAGCCTCCCTAGCACCCCCAAACACCTGCTCCAGAGTGGAAGGAGCTCTTTGGGCCAGGCTGAAATCGCTTGCACAACAATGGAGAGGCCAAGCAGGCTCCCACAGAGGGCAGTGTTGAGCCTGAGCACACTTTGTGGGTCCAGAGAAGTGCCCCAGTGGCTGATGAAGATAGGGAGGAGACAGGGCCTGCTTCGCTGAGATCAGTTCACTCTGCTGCTGGCTCTGCCGCCTCCTGCACGCCACCCACCCCACTTAGCAAAGGGAGAGGCCAGACCAGCTCACTTTCTGGCAGGCACATTTATAAATAAGTGAAATTCTCCCAAGAAATAGCTCTATTTCCCAGGAAAGGCTGGGTGATGGGGCCATGATTGGAGAGGGTTTCTTCATTAGGGAATCAAGTTTTTTCCTCCTTCCTACACCTCAACAATGATGAAAATAAAAACTAAGCAGCAGCTTCCGTCCACGCTTACCCTGCTAGCCAGCCTGAGTGTATGGAGACTGTGGCTGAGGGCTCAGGGTCTGGGAAGGAGACAAGCCTCAAACCTTATCCAGAGCATCTTGGGTCTGAGTGAGGTCACTGAAAGACACCATTGGATGGGTAGGAATTTACTGAGTCTCATTCTCTAAAGTTGCTCAGATGCAGTTGAAACTGGGGGTACTTAAAAGGATTTGGAGCAGCCAAAGAGGGCAGCTCTGTCCCAGCTTCTTCAACTTTTGGATGTTTGTCGAACAAAGGATAGGAAACTGACAGAATGGATGTATAGGTTCTCAGGCTTTTGACATTGACTAATATGATAATTTTCTTTCTTTCTTTTTTTTTTTTTCAAGACGGAGTCTTGCTCTGTCGCCCAGGCTGAAGTGCAGTGGCACAATCTTAGCTCACTGAAACCTCCACCTCCTGGGTTCAAGCAATTCTCCAGCCTCAGCCTCCCGAGTTGCTGGGATTTCAGGCGCATGCCACCAAGCCTGGCTAATTTTTGTATATTTAGTAGAGATGGAGTTTTGCCATGTTGGCCAGGTCTCAAGCTCCTGACCTCAGGTGATCCACCTGCTTTGGCCTCCCAAAATGCTGGGATTACAGGCATGAACCACTGTATGGGCCTAGCCTAATATGACACATTATTGAGCTCCATCCCTATGCCAGGCACTGTCCTAGGCACCAGAGTTACACACACAAATACAACATGGTCCACATGCTTAAGGGTTTAGTCTAGTGAGGGAGAGTTCGGCATGTGAAATCAAGGACTCTTACCTACAACCTGGCAGTTTTCTGATGATCTATGTAAAGCACTTAGTAGAGTACCTGGCATGAAGTTACAGCTCAGTAAGTGATAGCTATTATTAGCCATTATTACAAGAAGCCACAGAATAAACACAACACATCTTCCAGGAGTGTCAATATTACTCAATGATTCAGGAAAAAAAGGCATTAATTTTTACATTAAAACAACAAACATAGGCATACTCTGGAGTACAATGCAAAACTCACTTGATTTTTTGACATCAAAAGCAGATTTGAGACCGGGTATGGTGATTCACGCCTGTAATCCCAACACTTTGGGAGGGCAAGGCGGGAGGATCATTTGAGGTCAGAAGTTTGAGACTAGCCTGGCCAACGTGGTAACACCCTGTCTCTACTAAAAATACAAAAATTAGCCAGGCATGGTGGTGGGCACCTGTAATCCCAGCTACTCAGGAGGCTGAGGCAAGAGAATCGCTGGAACCTAGGAGGTGGAGGTTGCAGTAAGTCAAGATCACGCCACTGCACTTCAGCATGGGCGACAGAGTGAGACTCTGCCACGAAAAAAAAAAAGCGGATTTGAGGTCTGCACTGCCCCATCCCCCCGTGGGACACATAGACACATGGACTCCCCGCTGCGATCAGGAGTTCTTCTGAGGGAAGCCTAAAGAAACAGCGTAACTAGAAAAGCCCCTGCCCTTGGTGTGGGGACACTCCCCAGGTTACTACCTGTTACCTTAGGCACCAGATTCCTTGGGCCCTGTTTCTTCATTGGTAAAATGAGGTTAAAACCCTCTATATCCAAGATTGTGATAACAGATGAGATAATGTTCGTGGAAGTACCTGGTACAATGCCTGGTCAATAATATGTGCTTAATAAACGCTATGTTGGCCGGGCGCAGTGGTTCACGCCTGTAATCCCAGCACTTTGGGAGGCCGAGGAGGGTGGATCACAAGGTCAGGAGATCAAGACCATCCTGGCTAACATGGTGAAACCCTGTCTCTACTAAAAATACAAAAAAATTAGCTGGCACTTTGGGAGGCCGAGACGGGTGGATCACGAGGTCAGGAGATCGAGACCATCCTGGCTAACACGGAGAAACCCGTCTCTACTAAAAAATACAAAAAACTAGCCGGGCGAGGTGGCGGGCGCCTGTAGTCCCAGCTACCCGGGAGGCTGAGGCAGGAGAATGGCGTGAACCTGGGGAGGCGGAGCTTGCAGTGAGCTGAGATCCGGCCACTGCACTCCAGCCTGGGCGACAGAGCCAGACTCCGTCTCAAAATAAATAAATAAA
>NW_016807991.1:4810268-4822094 GCF_001698545.2 Rhinopithecus bieti | reverse complement strand
GATCTCAGCTCACTGCAAGCTCCGCCTCCCGGGTTTACGCCATTCTCCTGCCTCAGCCTCCCGAGTAGCTGGGACTACAGGCGCCAGCCACCTCGCCCGGCTAGCTTTTTGTATTTTTTAGTAGAGACGGGGTTTCACCGTGTTAGCCAGGATGGTCTCGAACTCCTGACCTCGTGATCCGCCTGTCTTGGCCTCCCAAAGTGCTGGGATTACAGGCTTGAGCCACCGCGCCCGGCCTAATTTTTGTACTTTTAGTAGAGAAGGGGTTTCACCATGTTGGCCAGGCCAGTCTCGAACTCCTGACCTTAGGTGATCCATGCACTTCTGCCTCCCAAAGTGCTGGGATTACAGGCATGAGCCACCTGTGCCTGGCCCTAGAATTACTTTTTATATTTTTTTATTTATTTATTTTGAGACAGAGTCTCACTCTGTTGCCCAGGGTGGAGTGCAGTGGCTTGATCTGGGCTCACTGCAACCTCAGCCTCCCAGATTCAAGCTATTCGCCTGCCTCAGCCTCCTGAGTAGCTGGGACTACAGGCACACGCCACCACGCCCAGCTATTTTTAAATTAAATTAAATTAAATTAAATTAAATTAAATTAAATTAAATTAATTTTTTTTTTGTATTTTAATAGAGACGCAGTTTCTCCATGTTGGCCAGGATGGTCTGATCTCTTGACCTCGTGATCCGTCCACCTCGGCCTCCCAAAGTGCTGGGATTACAGGAGTGAGCTGCCGTGCCCGGACTACTTTTTATATTTTAAAATGACAATTTGGAGCAGACCATAACAGTTCTGCCAGTCTGGAATTTAATCCAGGCAGGGGGGTTGGAAATAGTACAATGGTTAAGCTTATTGAAGGAGCTAAATGCCAGGCACTGTTCTACTTCATTTAATCCTCCCAATTGCCCAGTGAGATGAGTACTGCTATTATCATCCCTATTTCACAGATGAGAAAATTAAGGTGAAACTAAGTTAATCAGTGTGCCTATTTTTACAGATTAGTAAGTGGCAATGCCAAAAATTGGAATCCATGGCCCCCACTCTTAGCTACCTCACTATACTACCTCTTGCCATTCATTCTTGGCTTCAGGGAGCTTTGAACTCATCTAAATGGATTTATACCCAAACCATTGGGGCCACTGATCCTTTTGTTCCCTTTCTCTGGGCCTCCTTCACCAGTTCCTGGGTCAATTCCTGAGAGGTCATGACGTTGCAAACTGCTTGGAATTCCCGAATACAGTGCATTATACATATGCTCGATACACATCTATTATAGCCTTACAAGCTGGGGTTGTTTTTTATCTATTTAATGTGTATTTGTTTTGTCTCCCCAACTAGGCTGGAAACACCTCGAGGACAGGGACAGTATCTTTCTCTTTCTGCAACCCTCGCAGTGCCTGGGGGCTAGGCTAGGACGCCAAGGGAGCTCATCAAAAGTTGTTGACAGTCTCTCCACCATCCTCAGCCTCACCCCGACCACTTCCCTCTGCCTCGGTGGCCACTCCACTTCCTCCTCCCGGCCCGCCCCTTCTCTTTCCCTTTAGTTGAATCCTGTCTGACCTCGACCCCGCTTAGTGGATTCCATCCTGCCCCCGCCCCCCGCGGCATCTTCAGCGTCCCCTAGCGACGAGGCGGTAGCTCCTAGCAACTGCATCCCGGCTCCCTGACGACGGCGCCACGCAGGGACACGTCAGCGCGCCATGGCCCCGCCCCCGGCGCCCGCTGGTCCCGCCTCCCCGCGCCTCGCTCGCCGCCGCTGCTGCCGCCGCCGCCCGAGACTCGCGCAGAGCAGTTATGGCGGATCCCGCAGCCCCCACGCCCGCAGCTCCTGCTCCCGCCCAGGCCCCGGCTCCAGCCCCGGAGGCGATCCCGGCCCCAGCCGCAGCCCCCGTCCCGGCGCCGGCGCCCGCCTCGGACTCGGCCTCTGGGCCGTCCTCGGACTCTGGCCCCGAAGCCGGCTCGCAGCGCCTGCTGTTTTCTCACGACCTGGTGTCGGGCCGTTACCGGGGCTCCGTGCACTTCGGGCTGGTGCGCCTCATCCACGGCGAGGACTCGGACTCGGAGGGCGAGGAGGAGGGCCGCGGCAGCTCGGGGTGCTCCGAGGCCGGGGGCGCGGGCCACGAGGAGGGCCGGGCCAGCCCGCTGCGCCGCGGCTACGTGCGCGTCCAGTGGTACCCGGAGGGCGTCAAGCAGCATGTGAAGGAGACCAAGGTGCGGCGGGCGGGGGCTGGGCGGCGCGGGAGGCAGGGGGTCGGCGGCCGGGCCGAGGCCAGGGAGGGATGGCATGCGGGGCCCTGCCCGGAGCGGTGCCACTGCAGTGGCCGAGGCAGGAGGACAGCCCCAGTGGAGGGTACACTCCATGCAAAGTCATTGCAGCAGCTCTGGGCGCACACGCCAGACGGGCACTGCTGGCCCGGGACCGGGCGGGCCCTGGGCTTCCCGACTTGAGGGGACTTCTAAGCCATACTATGCTGTGGTGTCGACCTCGAGATTTAGAGACGTGGACCGACTCCCGTGGGGACTCCTCAGGCCCTGGGGCGCGTTCGGCATTACACCAGTGCGGCGTTTTGCTGACCCCCGAGGAGCTCGGTGCTGCATTGTGCATCCAAAAATGAAGGCCGTGCCGGGTCCATGCAGGGAGGGGTTGTGGGCATTCCAAAACAAAGATAGAGGTGAAAATCCCAGCCGAACCCAAGAAGTTCAGTAGCTTACAGGCTGCATTATGGTCAAGCCACCCAGCCTCTTTTTGTTTTACCCTGCTGCCTCATTTTAATTGCTACAGGGAACTTTGTGAGTAAAAACATTAGCAATCAGAGCCGCGATATGAATAGTACTGGGGGTTGGGGGGAATTCTGACAGCTGCTACCCGGATTGAGACTTCTTGAAAAAAATATTCCAGAACCCTAGGTAGAGGGGAGTCACCAATTTGGAAACCTGAAGGGTTTTTCTTGACCTGAGGCTGTTAAACAGACATCTGACTCCCATATGGTTTTTGGGGTGATGCTAGTGAATATAGCAGTTTTATAAAACAAAGAGGCTTGTCGGCATAAACCCGAAACCTTGAACCCGAGTTGGTTTGGTGGCTTGTTTTCCGGAATGTGAATTCCTATCAGTAATTGACACACACACACACCCCTGTATCTCACACCCCTTCTTCCTCTCCTACTTCCCCTCCCCTTCAAGAAAACATTTCTAAGCAGGAATCAGGCCTACACTGTTTTAGGTCCTTGGGAGGTTGAGAGGTCTGATTTCAGGGGAGGGCACTTTGGAAGTTGATCTGGGTTTCTCACACAGTGGGAGACAAAGACTACAGAGGAATGGGGCTTCATGCCGAACTACAAAGGGGGGTCTGTGACAACGGCTTGAGAAGGAAGAAGGCCCCACTCCAGAGAAGAACCCGTGATCCATTTCCTAGCGGTAGAAGTGACTACTGATACCAGCAGTCTTTTTCTTGGGGATGCACATACATCCACAGACACAAATCCACACACAGGACCCTGCTTTCCCTCAGAGAAATGCGAATCAGGCAACAGCTCTGAGATTTGGAAGGAAAATTATCAGTCCATTTACAAGAGTATTTGGAAAATATTACTTGTGCAGCAGAATGCTGATTGAAAATTACCCAGTATTGTGTCAGGAAAAGAGGGTTATTGCTGTGTACTGTGTGACACCAGATGATTACTGGTGTCTTTCTGTGAGTTTTTAAGAATGTTTTTCACCACCCGTCTACTCGAGAGGTTTGTAACTTTTGGAACGCAACTCATTTGACTGCAGCATCCTCTGTGTTGTGGCCTCCTGCCCTGGGACTCAGGGGGAGGCAGGCCCAGCTCACTACTGGGAGCCGCCATGTTCATCAGTTGTTGTTCCCCTCTGTCTTGACTCTGGTGGTTAACTTTGTTTACAGTTATGTTCTGTCTGCCTGCTGCACCATGTGTAATTACACAGAGTTTGACTTGAACTACCTATTTTGGAGTAAAATCGAAAACAAAGGCTGGGCGCGGTGTCTCATGCCTGTAATCCCAGCACTTCAGGAGGCCGAGGCGGGCGGATCACCTGAGGTCAGGAGTTCAAGACCAGCCTGACCAACATGGAGAAACCCCGTCTCTACTAAAAATACAAAATTAGCCATGCTTGGTGGCACAGGCCTGTAACCCCAGCTACTCGGGAGGCTGAGGCAGGAGAATTGCTTGAAACCGGGAGGTGGAGGTTGCGTGAGCTGAGATGGTGCCATTGCACTCCAACCTGGGCAACAACAGTGAAACTCTTTCTCGAAAGAAAAGAAAAAAATAATTCTGAGGCACCACTTTGAATAGATTTTACAGCTGGCCTCCTGTGACTTGCTTTGAATTTGTTGAAATCTGTTTTGTGGCTCGGTGGTGGTGTTTTGTCATTGTAGCTTCTGGGCTTAGCAAAAGCCAAGGGACATAGGAATTCCGAGGAAGTGGTGGAATGGAATGCTCATTTATGGGGGGCAAGATCCAGTTCTTTTAGGATTTAGAATAGGTTTGTTTTGGAGGGTGGAGTTTATACCTGATAGGTAGCTCTGTTACCATGAGCTATAGACACAGGTGACTGATTAGCTGAATGTTTACTGGTCTGTTGCTGACCACCACGCAGGGTGGTAGGGTGAGTCCTGGGGCCTTGCAGCACTGTGGCTTAGGATGATTTTTCTTCTCACCTCCTGCTCCTTATAAATTTCGTCAAGGTGATAGTTTGCTGTAGAGGAAAGATCGTTAGACCGAGATTGACTCATCTAGGTTTGAGATTTCAGAACCCAATTATTGGTAGAGTAATGGAGTGGCAGTTGTTTTTTTTTTTTTAAGTTACTGGTTGGTTTATTATTTTTGAGATGGGGTCTCACTATGTTGCTCAGGTGGCCTGGAATTCCTGGTCTCACTCAATCCTCCTGCCTCAGCCTCCCAGGTAGCTGGGACTACATTAGTGATGGTTTTGATAAACTTTTTATTTATTTATTTATTTATTTATTTATTTTGAGACGGAGTTTCGCTCTTGTTGCCCAGGCTAGAGTGCAATGGCGCCAGCTCGGCTCACTGCTCCCTCTGCCTCCTGGGTTCGAGCAATTCTTCTACCTCAGCCTTCTGAGTAGCTAGGATTACAGGCATGCGCCACCACACCTGGCTAATTTTTTGTATTTTTAGTAGCAATGAAGTTTCTCCATGGTGGCCAGGCTGGTCTCGAACTCCTGACCTCAGTTGATCCGCCCGCCTCGGCCTCCCAAAGTGCTGGGATTACAGGCGTGAGCCACCGCGTCCAGCCAAAATTTATTTTTTTTATAAGCTGCTACCTATTGAAATTTTTTTTGTGTGAGTTTCTTTTTTAAACAGAGTCTCTCTCTGTCACCCAGGCTGGAGTGCAGAGGCATGATCTCGGCTCATTACAACCTCAGCTTCCTGGCATGCGCCATCATACCCAACTAATTTTTGTATTTTTAGTAGAGACGGCAGTTTGCCATTTTGGCCAGGCCAGTTCTGAACTTCTGGCCTCCAGTGATCCACCCGCCTTGGCCTCGCGAAGTGCTTGAATTACACGCCTAAGTCACCGTGCCTCGCCCCTATTGCAATTTTTTAATAGTGTCTAATATGGAGTGTTTCATCGGGTGTGGTGTATTTTTGTAGTTTTCTCTGTAAATTGGAGGGCAATGAGTAAAGGCTTAATCTTAGTCTCAAATTTTTAGTGAACAAATTTACAAAGAGATGAAGAGACTGGGCAACAAGTCATGTCCTTTCCCTGCCGCCTTCATGAAAATAGCAACAGAAACAAATTAAATTCTTCCATGAAGCTATGGAATTTATGGTCGTTTCTGAGGCTTTCAGCCACCAAAATTAAGCTTCTTAAGGACTCAAAAGGAGCAAGTGGCCAGTGCCTCTTATATGCTCCTTCCTTTCTCCAGTCTTCTGACCTCTTCAGCGAGGTAGCCCATCTCTCCACTTGAAACTGTCCATCTGGCCACGGATCTCCTTAGAGGAGGCTTGCCCCTTCCCCATCACCAGTCATCTTTTGAATAAAATTTTGTAATAAAGCCAAATGCCAGCAGCCACTTAAACCTTCATGAGCACTGGCTAGACATGGGGAGTCCTTCTGGTCTCCACCTGTCATGGTTGGGCAGAAGGGCCCCCTGCGAGGAAGGGAGCAGGACTGCTGTCGGTCAGTTCAAGCTGGGTCTTCATTTTGGAGGCGAAGCGTTTATGCTTTAGCTTTCTTGTGCTTTTTCATGTCTTTTGCATTGCCTTTTAAGTTGCCATGACATTCAGGGTTTCACCAGGTTTGAGATACAGTGCCTCTAAATTAGGGCTGTCTGTGATCACCCTGCTTTTATGAGGCTGTGTGTGTGAAACATCCCTGATGACAGGTCCCTCGGGAATTGGCTTTGCAGTTTATTTTTGGCTCCTACGCTGGCCAGCATTTCCATGGGGAAGCTATTTAGGTGTAGCATCTTGGCACGTGAAGTTTGTCTCACTTGTCCGGGTGCCGGGCCCATTAAAAGCAATTGTTCTTAGTGATGTAATATAAAGAAGTTATATAAGGTTAACCAAGATGCAGGACTAAGTGAATCTAAATTGCATTTTATTCAGATAGGATCACAGCACTTGTAGACTCTCAACAGCTGTTCTGTGATTTTATTCTTTGTCCCTTGATTTTCCCCCTTCTAGCCCTCAGGCCTCAATGCCCTGATGGTGCTTCTGTCTGGCTGCTGCCTGACTCAAGGGCACTTTCCCCAGATGAGGGGTGTGTGTTTTGTACTGTGAATGGAAGCCAAAACCCTTGGGTGCTCTTCCTGGTTGTCACCTACTCTGAACGACCTTGACCAAGTCACTGCCTCATTTTCTCCCTCTACAATGAAATAAGAGGTCTGTCTTCCTAACCCGTGATATGAGCCTGCACAGGTGGGATAACCAGAAGTGTAGCTAGGTCGAGCCTAGGATGGCCACTTGGTTATTAGCAGACAGCATTCTGATGTCTGTCAGAGCGAGCCAGCCCTGCGCCTTCAGGAGATCACTTCCATGAGACAGAGGGTGGTGCTGCACCAAAGGAGCATCTTGGGAAGCAAAAGGTGCACGAGGCGGTTTGTGGGGAAGGGGGTTGTTTCAGGGGCACAGGAATTCCTAATGGCTCATGTGGCCAGTGACCAGGTGGATTATAGGTTTGACTTTATTAAACCTCTTCTAGAAATACTCATGAATTTCCTACCTCTGTTACTTTATAAGAAATTCAGTAATGCACATTTAGAGTAACCCCAGCCATCCTCCAGGAGGGGATAGAATGAGCGAGTATGTATGTATGTATGTTTCCAGAGTCTGAAAAGTCTCTTGAAATTCCCAAGACTGATAATGAGATTATGAATTACAAGGATGATAGAGTATTGCTTTTGTATTTTAAGGTGATGAGAGCAGTCATGGTACAGGATACTGTTACTATGTGCCAGGCACTGTTAGTGCTTCAGATGTTTTACTTAACTCTCACAACAAACCTGTGGTGCCATTATTAGCCCCATATGCCAGAGCAGGAAGCTGAGGAACAGAGAGGTTAAGTAAATTGCCCAGTGTCTAAGTGGAGGAATCTGAATACAAATTGAACTAAATGTACTTTATTCTCACCTGAGAATACTTAAATTCAGGATTCATAGATCGTTACTATACGTGACCGAGTACCCTGATCCAACATGAATCACAGGCCCTGTGGTTAGCATTAATCATCCCCTTTTTAAACAGTTGAAAGTCTTAGTGTAATAGGAGGTACTACAAGTGAGGGGGGAGGAAGGCACAGGATGTTGGGATGGGTAGAAGTTGTGCCAGTGGGCAGGCAGGAGGGAGGGAGATGATGGGTAGGGAGCAGAACGGGAGGAACACTGCATTCACGCTGGCGGTGTGCTTCTGCTCTTCCACACTTTTCATTCCCTGACCCCTCAGTCATTCTCAGAATCACTGTCAAAAACACATTGCATTTCTAGAGAACCTTTGAATGACCCTCAATGTTGAATGAAACAACCTCTGTAGTCTGATTCATTCCAACACTGAACTACAGTTCAGTTTTATTCCCCAGCTCCACCTCTTAGAGCAAAACAAGTGTGCAGGCACTCCACGTAACTGGCGTTTCCGTGTTGTCTCAGAAGTGGTCAGCAGTAGGAGCTCCAACTTGACCTCTGTCCCCTCTGCTGCTGTCATCCTCCAGCTGGGAATGCTGAGTCATGAGACAGGTTCAGGAAGGATTCCTTGGAGAGACTGAGTTCCGCCTCAGTTTCAGTTTCTGTTCCCTTCAGTTTCCGTGTGTTTTCACTTTAGGACATTAGAGGCCTTTTGCACCTTCCCCATCTCTACTTCACTTTTATCCCTGTTTCTGTTTGTTTGTTTGTTTGTTTGTTTTTTCATTTTCCTGTTATACTAAGAGGAACTTTTTCTCTTTTTACTACTTAACCCACCATTGGGCCTCATGGAATCCAATGGAACCTGTTTGGGGCCAGCACTTTTTAAAAGGGTGCGATTGTCGTGTGTAACATGAATTGCCAGCACAACAGTCCTGGGCATGTGATCAGTGTCAGCTGCCCCTGGTGGTCGGTCCCCTCAGAGTTGGAGTCAGGGTGGTTTTCTGTGACATGTGAGTTTTCACCCAGGAGGATGTGATCTGTGCTCCTATTCTGATGGAAGCTTTTGGAGTTTCCTTGCCCAAGGCTTAGCCTGCTTCTGTATGGTGATGGCCTGCTTCTGTATGGCTGATTTAAAATGATAATCAAAAGGGGGAAAGGTACAATCAGGAATGTCTGTAATGTGCTTTCCAGTTTATAAGAGGCTGTCATTTACCTCACTTAATAGGATCTCAAGGGTTTTTTTGTTTGTTTGTTTTTTTGATACGGAGTCTTGCTCTGTCGCCCAGGTTGGAGTGCAGTGGCACGATCTTGGCTCACTGCAAGCTCCGCCTCCCAGGTCCATGCCATTATGCCTCAGCCTCCCGAGTAGCTGGGACTATAAAGGTGGCCGCCACCACGCCCGGCTAATTTTTTTTTTTTTTTTTTTTTTTTTAGTAGAGATGGGGTTTCACCATGTTAGCCAGGATGGTCTCGATCTCCTGACCTTGTGATCCGCCCGCCTCGGCCTCCCAGAGTGCTGGGATTACAGGCATGAGCCACCGTGCCTGGTCGGATCTCAGTATTTTTAACTGTAGCTCCTTCCTGAGGCTCCACTTGCCCCGTGAATGGGTGCCAGTCCAGGAGAAGGTCATGGTTTAAATGCTGCCCATCCACATTTGCAGCTCTTACTGAGCAGGAGTGCCCATTCAGAATTGCTTCAGTTTCTGACATTCCAGCCAGCCTCGGGGGGACAATGTCAGGAGCCTCTTGACATGTGTGGTTACAGCCAGGGAAGAGCTTATTGGAATTTATTGTAGTTGAGAATAAAATTGAATTTGTGTTACTGGATAACCCTCTGGATTTATCTACTTCAAGTTATTTGCTCTTGTTTCATTCGTTAGCTATACTCTGTGGTTGAGGATTTAATGTCCTTCAACCCAGGCTGATTGTATTGAATGGATCCTTGGGTCAGCTTTGTCCAGGTCACCCCTAGACACAGGTAGGCTGTGTTCTCCTGAAGCAGTATTGTGAAAAGCAAATTTTTATGGTTTAAACATTGCAGTCGATTGACGTACCACTCAGAAGTATTCAGTGGGCAATAAGGATTGGAATGAATGTCCTTTTTGGGTTTAATCTGGTTCTTTGGTTGGGGGATTTTGAGTTAGCTTGCATTTTTAAAGAGGCCACAGCAAATTTAATATTCTGCAGCTAAGTCAAAGGGGTAAGACATTCTTCAGGTCACTTTTGGTTTAAATTGATAGCATAACTATACCTGGGAAACAGTCTATGATGATTTAAAGTAAAAAAAAAAAAAAAAAAAAAAAAAAAAAAAAAAAAAAAAAAAAAAGGCAGTCAGTCCTACCCAACAATGAGATGAAAATCCCCAGCTAGCATTGACAGAGAGAATTCCTGCAGGCACCCTTAAAAAGAGAGGCCTTCATTTGCATCCTGCAAGAGAGCTGGTCTTTTCACACTCAGCAGCTCCTATGATGTTCTGCCTCCTCTTTGTAATTCTGGTCCTATTTGTGGGAGCTCCCTCTGGAAGAGGGCAGTTGAAGATAGATACCTTGACTGGCAGATTCAGTGGACTGTGTGTGTGGTCGCCTCTAGTGCAGGTGGGAAGTGTAGACACACAAATATGTCTCCAGGGAGCATCAGGACTTTACATATGCAGTGCTGAAAGCATCCTGGTATTCATGTGCTCTGTTTTCTTAAGGGATTTTGAGGGCCCTGAAGGTTGATGACATCATCTTCAAGCCAAGGAAGAAAGCATCTCTCTGGTCCTCCAGTGTGCTTGTGGGTCATCCCAGCCCTGTACTGGGGGAAATGGATGTCTGCCTCCATTTCCTCGTGACCTGCTCTCCCCTTCAGTCATTTTCTGTCTGGCCTCTCACACCACTGAGTGTGATGGCTCCCCGGAAGGTCACAAATGACTAGTGAATTTCTGGTCACTGCATTTGCTGACATTTTCTCAGTCCTTGTCCTCCTTTTGATCCATCAGCCTTATGCTCTGTCACCCAGGCTGGAATGCAATGGCATAATCACAGCTTACTGCAGCCTCCATCTCCTGGACTCAGGCAGTGCTCTCACCTCAGCCTCCAGTGCAGCTGGAACTACACACTTGGCTTTTAAAAATGTTTTTGTAGAAACAGGGTCTCACCATGGTATTGGCCAGGCTCGTCTGGAACTCCTGACCTCAAGTGATCCACCCACCCCAACTTTCAAAAGTATTGGGATTACAGGCGTGAGCCATGGTGCCTAGCCGATCATGCCATCTTTTGTTTGTTTGTTTGTTTGTTTGTTTGTTTGTTTGTTTTTGAGACGGAGTCTCACTCTGTCCCCCAGGCTGGAGTGCAATGGTGCAATCTCGGCTCACTGCAGCCTCCACCTTCTGGGTTCTAGCGATTCTCCTGCCTCAGCCTCCCAAGTAGCTGGGATAACAGGCTCCCGCCACCATGTCTGGCTAATTTTTGTCTTTTTAGCAGAGACGGGGTCTCACCATATTGGTCAGGCTGGTCTCGAACTCCTGACCTCAAGTGATCCATCTGCCTCAGCCTCCCAAAGTGATGGGATTACAGGCATGAGCTACTGCGCCGGGCCGACCATGCCCTCTTAAAGGTGTCTCCTTCCCTGGGGTTCTGTTACACCAGACTGTACCAAATGTTTCTCTTTTTTTCCTTTTGTCTTCTTCCTCTTACCCGTAGATGTGCAGCTTTTCCAAAGACCTGTCTTTTCTTCATCTCTTCCTCCCCAGTTTTTTGGAGTGACCTCCGTGCCTGTAGCTGCATCTGGTACCTGTATTTAGATGACTTCCACATTGACATCACATGCCCAGCTGCTTACATGATAGCTCCATCGTGCCATGTAGACTTTGTATAAAATCTTGTGATTGTGACTGCCCTTCCCATCCTCAAGTCTGTGGATTTAAAAAAAAAGAAAAAAAAAAAAAAATCTGGCTGGGCACAATGGCTCACACCTGTAATCCCAGCACTTTGGGAGGTCAAGGTGGGTGGATCACTTGAGGTCAGGAGTTCGAGATCAGTCTGACCAGCATGGTGAAACTCTGTCTCTATGAAAAGTACAAAAATTAGCCGAGCATGGTGGCGGGTGCCTGTGATCCCAGCTACTCAGGAGGCTAAGGCAGGAGAATTGCTTGAACCCAGGAGGCAGAGGTTGCCGTGAGCCAAGATCATGCCCCAGCACTCCAGCCTGGGTGACAGAGCGAGACTCTATCTCGAGGAAA
>NW_016807991.1:4804020-4810022 GCF_001698545.2 Rhinopithecus bieti | reverse complement strand
TATATATATTTTCCCCAACTTTTTTGTTTTGGTTCTAAGCCCAGGACCCAACTTTTTAATAGGAAAAAATGTTGACCATACCAAAATGTGGAAAGCCAGTAATTGCTAACTCCCAACCATTATGAGTCAGCAGTTATTAACATCCTGCCATATTTGCTTTATCTGCATGTTTATGTAAATATATTTCCTCCTGAGTTATGTCTGGTACTAATTCCTGCTAAGTTGTGACAGACAGGATAGCACTTCACTCCTAAATACCTAAGCTTGAATCTTCTAAATATTAGAGCATTTGGGGTCATTTTTAATTTACCTGTTTGGCCCTCATTCTAACTTGTCATCAGTTCTTTGAGAGGCCTCTTGCATCCTGTGCCTGCATTTCTCTTTCACAACCCTGGTTTGCTCTCTGCTTGTCTCATACCTGCACTGTGTAGCCTTCTCCCTGGTCTCCCCGCCTCTAGTGCCTACTTTAACCAGTGAACAGCGCTGCCCCCAACTGACCTCCCAAGGGCTGACCTCCCAAGTGATCGCCTAGATTGCATCAGGACCCAGCCTCTGATCATGCCTTCGTTGTCATTCAGGGCCCTTCACCTACACTTCCTGCTCTATCTCCTTCCTCTTCAGTTGACTCCAGCCAATCGGACTGCTTTTCCCCAACTCACTTATGCTGTTCCCTTCCTCTCATGCCCCATGACACACCCACATTTTCTCTCCTGGATAAGAAGCTCCTTGAGAAACAGAGACAGCAAATCCTAAAGCTTGTGTGCTATCATGCACATGCAGATTCTTGGGAAACATCTTCATGAATGACCAGTTTGCTCCCACCCGCTTACCTACAAATAGTATTCTTAGTCTTCTTCCAGATGCCTTGTGGTCTGTGCTGGAGCTGTATGGGCCCCGTACTAGACCACTCTGTCTCTCACCCTGCATACTAGGTGTGTTGACCATGTACAGTAATTTATTGCCCAAGCTGGGTTCTTTTGAGAGTACTGTGAATAATTATTCAGGACTGGGACATATGGGCATCCTAATACTAGGAAGAGCAGATTAATCAGAGTACACCATATTGTAGTTACTATTTTGGCAACTTCCGTTGGGGGCTTCCCAAGCAGACTATGTGCATTGTGGACTAGGCTAGAGCTAGCTAGAGCTGGTGTCACCTGTGGTCAAAATGGAGCTGCTTCTGGCCGCTTTCCCCTGTAAGAACCAAAAGCCCTTGACAAATGGCAGATTCCACACATGTGGCTTTCCCGAATGGTTTTCAGCACCCAGTCCTCACCTTAGGGGGATGGCTAAGTACGAATGAGGCCCTCTGTTGGAAAAAGAATGCCCACCCGACTGCACATGAACCAGGAATGCAGCTGAGGCTACATACTCTGCCTGCACCAAGACCCGTGGAGGCGGGACCTGGAGTTGCAGTGGCTACACCAGGCCTATTACTTCGAAGGAGTCAGGAACGTCTTTTGAAAGTAGATGTAACCACCCCTGTTTATCAGTGGAGGGGGGTGGGGAGGTGAAGAGAGCATGAATAAATGGATTCTGGTCCAGCACTTTTCTAAAGTGAATGCTGCATGCTATTACCTAGGGTGTCCTAATGCAAATTGTCCTAATTCCATTGGGCTGAAGAATCTGTGTGTCTAACAAACTCCCAGTGACATTGACACTGCTGGCTGGGACTGCCCTTTGAAGTGCATTGATATGGGCCCTTCCAAACCTCGTTGATGTCAGTGGGTTCAGTTTTAGTACATCTTTGATTTGAGGCCTTTTCTCTCCCCTCTGCTTATTCTTCTTGTGCCAGTGTTAATGAACCGGAATTGTCCAAAGGTGGGCTGCAGGAGGGGCAGGAAAGGGTAAGGCGGCCTCATCATCTGCCAGTGCTTTAGTGTTAGAAAGGCTTGCCTCCTTCTCCCTCCCCATTGCTTGCTGGTGGTTGTTATTAATGCACTGCTGTTGCTAAGAAGTTTCATTTGATTTCATTTCATTTTAGGATGCAAATATGATAGTTGTTGTGAGTATAACACACCCAATTCAAGAGGAAAGTGATTATTCAGCATTTTAATGAAATTGCTGTCTTTTATCCAGCCAATGTCAATTGATTCCTGCTGTGAGCCAGGCAATGTTAACTCACACTTTACCTGTGTCATCTCACTTCCCCTAAAGTGGCCAGTGCCCCATTTTAGAGAAGGAAAGACTGAAACCCAGAGAAAGCTTGTAACTCACCAAGGCCACACAGCAAGTGAGAGGCCAACCCAAATTCAAACTTAGGCCAGTTTGTGCTGCCCGAGTGCAGGTTCTCTTCACTGACTACACGGGTGCCCCCTGCACTGGGCGGGGTGCTGTGGGGAGAGAGACACCCCCACACAGGCCCTGCTCTGTAGATTAGGGGCCAGTAGAACTTTCTGTAAAGGGCCAGATGATAAATGTCCTAGTGTTGCAGTCTATACTGTCTCCTTCACAGTGACTCAGCTTTGCCATTTCATTATAGCACAAAAGCATTCAAGGCAGTAAGCAAATGAATGGGCATGGCCATGTTCCAATAAAATTTTATTTTTAAGAAACAGGCAGTAGGCTGGACATGACCCACAGGCTGTAGTTTTCCCACCTCTGCTCTAGAAGGATCCTGAAAAATCGAGGTCTAATGTGAGCCACAGCTGAAAAAAGTAAATAGAGGCCAGGCATGGTGGCTCACGCCTATAATCCCGACACTTTGGGAGGCCAGGCGAGGCGGATCACTTGAGGCCAGGAGTTCGAGACCAGCCTGGGCAACATGGTGAAACCCCATCTCTTCAAAAAATACAAAAATTATCTGGGTGTGGTAGCTCACGCCTGTAGTCCCAGCTACTCAGGAGACTGAGGAGAGAGGATCGCTTAGTCCTGGAAGTCAAGGCAGCAGTGAGCCGTGATCTGCCACCCATTGCATTTTAGCCTAGGCAACAGAGCAAGACCCTGTCTCAAAAAAGAAAGAGACAGATGAAATTAATTTTAATATGTTTTACTTAATCCAGTGTATTCAAAATATTATATCAACATATAGCTCATGAGAAGTACTAATGAGAGACTGTGCATTCCTTTTACCATAGTGGCTACTGGATTGGGTAGCACTGCTTCAGAAACTTAGGTAGGAGAGGGAACCATCGCTCTGATCCCCTACTCAGCTTTTTTCCCCTCATAGCACCTAGCATTACCTGAGATTATTGTTATACTGCTTCACATCCTGTTTACTGTCCCCCAGCCAGAAGGTAAGAGAAGCACAGAAGCATCTCGGTCACTGCTGTATCCTCAGTGACTGGCCCAAAGTAGGTGCCAGGAGAGATTCGTTTAGTGAGCACTTGGGAAATGGCAGACTGCACACATGCAAATGAATGGAATTAGTGAGTGAATGACTGATGCACGTAAGGGAGCGAGAGCCTAGTTTCACGTGCAGGACACAGTTAAGATGCTGAGGAATGTGGTGGGGAGCATTAGAAGATGCTATCATGGAGGTGGCTTTTGAGTTCACTCTTGAAAGATAAGAGCTTGGAATAGCAGCAGTGGAGGGCAGGGCATCCTGGGTGGGAAGTCCAGTGTGCATAAAGGCAAGAGAGGCAGGAGGTTCACTTCAGTGATTCCAGACTTAGGCCTCAGAACTTCTTTAACTTAAAAATTATTGAGGACCCCAATAATTTTTTAGCTTTGTGAGCTTTTACTTATATGGGTTGTTTCTATTAACATCTACCATTTAAGAAAACAAACTTAAAAACAAAGAATACCTGGGCATACATTCTATTAGCCATCAGAGTAGTGATGTCATCACACATCATGTAGCCTCTGGAAAATTCTACTGCAGACTTTTGAGACGATGAGAGGAAGAAAGACAAATAATGTCTTAGTCTCGTTATAGAAAAATTTTGACTTTGGACCTCCTGAAAGGGTGTTAGGGATCCCTGGGCCATATTTTGAGGACCACTGAGCTAGAGGTGGGGTGGAAGAAGTCAGGTGAGAGAGTGCTGGCAGGCAAGGCTGGACAGGACTGTAAATAATGTTAACAGCAAAGATTTGTTGGTGCCTGCCGCATTCTAGGCACAGTCACTAGAGAGTCCCGTGAAGTAGGTGTTCTTACTTCACAGATAAGGTGAGGTTAAGGCAGTAAGCAGAAAGGGTTGGGTTAAAGCCCGGCAAGCGCCCCCACACCATGCCATCAGCTGCGCCTGGAAAGACCACGAGCGTCGTGCTTGCTGTGTGTGTGCAGGTCTTTGGATGACTGGCTCAGGAGTTGGGATTTGTTTTTTACGTAGAGGACTCACATCAGAGTTTGCAATGGGTGGTTTGGTGCCAGTTTACAAGGTGGAATGTGGGGAGTTAGGAAGCCTGGAGGCCAGTTAGGAGGATTTTATGGAGCAGGTGAGTTGTGTCCTCTGTGCCCTCAGTGTGCATGGTGTCACCTATGCATGCATGGCGTGAAATGCTAGAGTTGCTGACTTCTCACACAAAATGACCCGTAAGTGTGAACAAACATCTTCATTCCATATTCAGTGGAAGAAGCAGTGATCTGTTCCAGTGCAAGAGGAAACACTGGTTATGTTGGACTCACGGATGGGGTTAAGGGATTTTTCAAGGATAATTTTAATGATGTTCAACTTAGTACCTAACCCCCCAGTAAAATCTGAAATCTGTTGCGTCTAAGAGAATAGTAATAAAGCTTTGTATTATTAGAGTAGTGAGGTAGAGAGGAAGGTGAGGTGGTTGGAGAAGGTTTCTTAGGTGGGTTACAAAGGTGTGAAGGATGTTTGAGGAATAACAGGTAAAGTGTGCATTTCACAGCCTGGTACATACAGCTGAGCCGGGGTGCATTGGGGGAGGTGGGAGTAGGAGTAGGGACATTAGTGTGCCAGGGCTTTGAGATGATCAGAAGAGCGACGAGGAGGCTTTAAGTTGTTTTTTTTTTTTTTTTACTTGTAAAATATGCATAACAAAATTTACCATTTTAGCCATTTTTAAATAAACAGTTCAGTGACATTAAGTACATTCACATTGTTGTGCAACCATCCCCACCATCCACCACAGAACTTTTCATCATTCTCCACTGAAACTGTCTCCATTAAATAATAACTCCTCAAACCATTAAGTTTTATAGCTTTTAGGAAAACCTTTTCTAAAAGCAGTAGATGTAGACATGTGGTCACCTACAAAAAGGCAGTAAGAAGAGGGAAGCATGGCAGAGACTCAAGCTTCTCATGAGCATGGCCAGGTGGCTGGTCCTGCCAGTAATAGCTGTGTGGACAGAGGAGTGTGGAGGGAGATTCCGTTTTGAACACATTGCGAATTAGATGCCTGGAAGCATCCAGGCAACGAGAGACATCTCCCTTTGAAGCGTGTATTTAGCCTGTCCCCCATCTTCCTTTAATTCTTACTGCTGTCATATTTCATGCCCTCATAATTGCAGTTTCTAAACAAACATTTTTTAGATTTATAGAACAGTTTCAAAGATCATACAGAAAGTCCTCGTATCCCCTTCACTCAGTTTTCCCTAATGTTCACATCTTACATATCATGATATATATTTGTCAAAAGTAAAAAAATTAACATTGAGCCAGGCACAGTGACACGTGCCTGTAGTGCCAGCTGCTCAGGAGGTTGAGGCCACGGGGAGGATTGCTGGGTCCAGGAGTTCGAAGCCAGCCTGGGCAATGTGGTGAGAGCGCATCTCACAAAAAAGATACTGACATCAGCCACATACTGTTATCTAAACTGTACACTTTTGTTTGGATTCGTTTTCCACTGGTGGCCTATTTCTCTTCCAGGATCCAATCCAGGATACTACATTGCATTTAGCATAATTGCCTTTGTTTTGTTTTTTTTGAGACGGAATCTTACTCTGTCGCCCAGGCTGGAGGGCCGTGGCACGATCTCAGCTCACTGCAAACTCCACCTCCCGGGTTCATGCCATTCTCCTGCCTCAGCCTCCTGAGTAGCTAGGATTACGAACGCCCACCACCATGCCAGCTATTTTTTTTTTTTTTTTTTTT
>NW_016807991.1:4791766-4803602 GCF_001698545.2 Rhinopithecus bieti | reverse complement strand
CCACCACCATGCCCAGCTAATTTTTTTTTTTTTTTTGCATTTTAGTAGAAACAAGGTTTCACCATGTTGGCCAGGCTGGTCTGGAACTCCTAACCTCAAGTGATCTGCCTACCTCGACCTCCCAAAGGCATGAGCCACTGCATCCAGCCTAGCATAATTGCCTTTTGAATTTTGAAATAAGTGCTCCTTGTTGATCTTCCATTAATCTCCATTTTATACTCTGTCCTAAGAGGAGTTACCTTTTTTGAATTTTGTTCAGAAGGAGGATGCTGGCCAGTGGCTTTTGATGTCAGGGCAAGGGGTCAAGTAAGATGCTTTGTAAAGAGAGACAGTTCGGGAGTTGTGAGGAACCTTGGATAGCACTTTTGAGTAGAGGTGGTGGCTGGACACCAGAGCAGCAGCAGGTGAGGGAAAGCGTGCAGAGCAAGGCAGGGGCCTGGAGGCATCGGCCAGGCTCTCGGGGATTCAGGGTCCGGCAAGGAGGGAAAGTCCCAGGTTTAATAGTCTGTTCTTCAGTCTCTGACAATCCAGCACCAAAGAAAAATTGCTGGAGTCATTCTCTGATTTGTCTTAGATTTATAGCTTTATTCCTGATTGGTCTATTAAGTTATTTATATACATAATACAAAAGTGTGCAAGAACATAGGAGAGGCGGGTAAAAAACGTCACCCATAATTCTCCCACTCAGGGAGAACTTCTCTTTATTATTTCAGTGGATGGCTCTTCTAGTCTTTTATTTTTTATTTGTTTGTTTATTTATTTATTTATTTTTGAGATGGAGTTTTGCTCTTGTTGCCCAGGCTGGAGTGCAGTGGCACTATCTTGGCTCACTGCAACCTCCGCCTCCCAGGTTCAGGCAATTCTCCTGCCTCAGCCTCTTGAGTAGCTGGGACTACAGGTGCACACCGCCATGCCCGGCTAATGTTTTGTATTTTAGTAGAGAAGGACTTTCACCGTATTGCCCAGGCTGGTCTCGAACTCCTGAGCTCAGGCGATCCACCTGCGTTGGCCTCCCCAAGTGCTAGGATTATAGGCATGAGCCACCGCACTGGGCCTAACGATGATGAGAATTTGATGTGACATCTGCAGGATCCCCAGCTAGTCAGCAGCATCTAGAGGGCTGGGACTCTGGCCAGCTGACTGGGCCTTTTGCTAACTATTTTCTGTCCCCTCTGTGCTGGGGTGTCCCTGAGCTTTGCAGGACAGGCTGGTCTGTTGTGCCTTCAGCTCAGGGAGTGCGGTTCCCAAGCATAGGACTGGACTGAGAGGCGTTAGGTGAGCCAGAGGAGGCCTCAGACCCAGGGCTCAGAGTAGGCATGTAGACCTGGGATTGCTTAGTGTCCATGACTAGAAAAGACAGAATCCTGTAGAGTTACTGGGAATTGCATGAGATCCCCTTCGAGAGGGCATAGCACAGCACCTGACCAGTGGTCACTGCTGCTGGGGGAGTAGTTTAGCTCTGCCTGTTTCCCTATTGTTTAGAAGCCCATGTAGTGAACATGGGGGGGAATATTGCAAATTAGCTTGTCTGCCTTATAAGGCCGACTTTAAAACTAAATCTTAATCTTTGTGTGTGTGTATCTATCTATATACTTGAACAGATAATATATGCAAATATCACAACATTCAAAAGGTTTAAACAAATATATAGTGAAATGTTTGTCTCCATCCTACCATTTCCACTCCCCAGGGATAGCCACTGTGAACAAATTCTATGTGTGTGAGTATACCTTTTTTATATTTTAGCTTTTTACATAAATAGTAACTTTCTGTACAGCTGCTCTGTATTTGGCAGGTCAGAGCTTTGGATTCACACAAACCTGGATCTGGATCCTGACCTTCCTGTTTGCTTCGTGGTGGCTCACAGCTGGCTTGGTGCATCTCATTCCTCAGTGCCTCACCGGGCGCGTCACCTCCCCTTTCCTCTCCTCAGTGTTGTCCTTTGTGCCAGGCTCTTGGGCTAAATCCAGCCTAGTGTGCCACTGCAGGGCAGGGAGAGCCCAGCTCTGCTGTTTGGGAGATAGGGTAGGAATCCATGATCCCTGGGTGGGTGCGCCCAAGCCCCTCTATTAGGGCAGGGTTTTCTCAGTAGCCAGAGGTACCACCGATGGGGGTAGAAGGAGTATAGCAGAGGTATTTGACTCAAAAGACCTTTGTGGGGACAGAGACAAAGTTTTTTGTCTTTTGTTTTTTAAAGCTTAAGTGAAAAAGCATTTCCAGAACATCCCAGGTGCCTTTCGACTTCACTCCTGACCCGTGTCCTGTCAGAATTGCTTAGTTTGTGTTAGTAGTGTGGGACCGCCCTGAGCTCCTTGCAGAAGCCAAGGCAAGACTCTAAAAGGACCCTCCACAACCCAAAAGCAAACCATGGCCATACAAGGTGGGTTCTGTTGCCTTTCCCCAGGACAGGGAGTCACCCTAATTCATGCTTGGGATCCCTGTTTCTTTATGTGATTCCTGTGAGACATTCCTGTGAGTTCATGGCAGGACTATTGGCGTGTCCTTTACAGTTTCCAGGAAGATAAATGTGCCCTGTGATTTCCAGGGTAGGACTGTGTTTCCTACACGTTGAGGTTTCCTTCCTCTCTGTTTCTCCCATAGACACTTGCCCCTAACACTTTCCTCTTCTGTGCTGGGAATATCAGAATAGGAAGGACTTTTCAGCCACAGTGTGCTCATTGCAGGTGGGCTCCTCATCTGAACCTCTGAGATAGGACTTGTGTGCTGGGTTTCCATGTATGTTTAGGTCTATAGTGGTAGTGGTAGGACTGGAGGAGATCCTCGGGGTGATTTCGCTGGAGCCCCCCCCTTTTTTTTTTGAGACGGAGTCTCGCTCTGTCGCCCGGGCTGGAGTACAGTGGTGCGATCTTGGCTCACTGCAAGCTCCGCCTCCCGGGTTCATGCCATTCTCCTGCCTCAGCCTCCCGAGTAGCTGGGACTACAGGCGCCCGCCACCACGCCTGGCTAATTTTTCGTGTTTTTAGTGGAGACAGAGTTTCACAGTGTTAGCTAGGATGGCCTCAATCTCCTGACCTTGTGATCCGCCCACCTCAGCCTCCCAAAGTGTTGGGATTACAGGTTTGAGCCACCGTGCCTGGCCTGGAGCCCCTTATTTTATTGTCGGGCCCAGAGAGGCTAAGTGGTTAAGATTGATGGAAGCCACAGACAAAGAAAACAGACTTCTTTCTTAGGAAAGAAAAGTCCATAGGAGGACACTCATCTAATTTCTAAGAGTAGAAGATGTTAGGAGGGCTGGTTTTTGTTTTCTGATGAGTATAGTTTGAGACAAGTTCTGGTATTTGACTTGAAAAATAGAATTGATAACAGAGAGGATTTACAGGAAACACTGTAGCTGGGCCTGTAGGTGCTCACCGCCACGCCTGGCTAGTTTTCATTTCTTTTTAAGTTTTTTGTGGAGTCACCATCTCACTATGTTGCCCAGGCTGATCTCAAACTCCTGTCCTCAAGCAATCCTCCTACCTTGGCCTCCCAAAGTGCTGGGATTACAGGCTGGAATGCAGTGGCGCGATACTCGGCCTCCTGGGTTCAAACGATCGAGACCCCATCTCCTGGGGGGAAAAAAGGTTTATTGAGACAGTTCACATACCATACAATTCGCCCTTTTAAAGTGTGTGCAGTTCAAGTGGTTTTTAGTATACTCAAACAGTTGTGCAGTCATACCGCTATCTAATTTTAGAGCATTTTCATCACCCTAAAAAGAAACCTCATACCCATTAGTAGTCATACCATATTCCCCTGCACCCCTCCCAACTCCTGGAAGCCATGTTCTGTCTCTGTGGGTTTGGCTGTTTTGGACATTTCATATAAATGGAAGCATACTAGATGTGGCCTTCGTGACTGATTTCTTTTATTTAACATGATGTTGTCAAGGTTCATCCGTGTTGTAGCATGTATCAGTACTTCATTTGCTTTTATTGTTGAATAATATTCTCTCATATGGATGGGCCACATTTTGTATATCCATTCATCAGTTGATGGACATTGTTGTGTCAGTTTCACTTTTTGGCTATTCTGAATAATACTGCTATGAGCATTCAAGTCCACGTTTCTGTGTGAACATATATTTTCAGTTCTCTTGGGTATTATACCCAGGAGAGAAGTTGTTGAGTCGTGTGGTAGGTAAATCCATGTTTAGCATTTTGAGCAACTGCCAAACTGCTTTCTGAAGTGACTGCCGTTTTACATACCCACCAGCAATGTTGGTGGGTTCCAGTTTCTCCACATCCTCACCAACGCTTGTGATTGTCGTTTTGTTTGTAGCCATCCAATGGACATGCATGGGTATTGCATTGTGATTCGGCTTGCGTTCCTAGTGATGAGTGATGCTGAACATCTTTTTCATGTGCTTATTGGCCATGTGTGTATCTTTGGATAAATGTTTATTCAAATAAGTCCTGTACTTATTTTTGAACTGAGTTTTCTGTTGATCTGCTTATTATACCCTGCATTTGGATCTTCCCTCTCTCCCATGGAGTCTGGCAGGTGGGCCACCTCTTGTGGCAGGTGCCTGTCAGTGTCATTGGGATCTGTGCTAGCTATCTTGCCTTATGTTGGGATTTAACCCCCTTTCGTATTTAAGTATGCTTAAGACCCTTAGAAACTGAAAGGGCTTTAAGTCCTAAGTCTTTCCAGGAACACAGTTGTAATTGTTTTAAATCTGGGGCTCCACAAGCATCCTAGGATGAGAAAGGGGTTGCTAAATAGGTTTTCTTGGACAGTGGGCAAGCTTTCAAATATTTACCAGTGACATGTACCGTGGCATGCTGGGTATAAGTCTTTCTAAGGTGCAGACCATACAATCTTTTTCTTTTGAGTCTCTCTCATAGTACAATTATAGTACTTCTTATGCAGTGGGATGATGAAATATTCGTTGATTGACAGGAACATACTTTGATAACTGAGTCCTTTCTGTAGCAGTTTGACGGGTCTAAGACATGGTTGTGCCGAAATGTGTGTGAGAGTGTCTGGTGTGTGTGCCTGGCGATAGGGGGCCCTGAGTTTCCAAAGCCTCTTGGCTGCTGCCACCTCACAGATTCTCCATGCTGGGTGGCTGTCTGCTGAGGGGCACATGTGCTGCTATTTATGTTTGGTGACTTTCTCAGTGATTGTTTTTAGTTTAGCCTTTTAAGAATCTGATCTAATTTTGTGAGTGTGTAAAGTGTTGATTTATCCGTGCCTGCTGCATGACACTGATGGTGAGTGTCTTCCGCCCTCAGCCTGGATCAGTTCTGACTGTCATGGTTGGATCACAGTAGTCCATGGGACTTAAAATTTCTTTAACATCTGAAACAAAAAGCCATTTGTAGGAGCGGATGTGTGGCCCTTTCAGGTGCCTGGGGAGTTTCTAATGGAGCTATTCCTTTTAAAAATTTTTTCTTCTTAATTTTACTTTTTCATAGAGATGGAGTCTTGGCCTTGTTGCCCAGGCTGGTCTCAGACTCCTGGTTTCAAGCAGTGCTCCCACCTAGGCTTCCCAACTCCTGAGATTACAGGTGTGAGCCACAGTGTCTGGCCCTAATAGTTATTCTGTCTCTTCCCTACCCACCATTTCACATCTCAGAATAGCAACACGAGGAGAGTGCATCAAAATGAATTGGTGAGTAGGTGAATGTCTGAACTAAGGATAGCTAATTTTTGAATTTGTGATTTCCTGTTTTTTGTTGACTTTTTTTTTCTTTTTTTTGAGACGGAGTGCCCTGTCGCCCAGGCTGGAGTGCAGTGGGTGAATCTCAGCTCACTGCAACCTCCACCTCCCGGATTCAAACAATTCTCCTGCCTCAGCCTCCCGAGTGGCTGGGATTACAGGCACACGCGCCACCATGCCCAGCTAATTTTTTTTTTTTTTGTATTTTTAGTAGAGGCGGGATTTCACTATGTTGGCCAGGCTGGTCTTGAACTCCTGACCACAAGTGATCCACCTGCCTCAGCCTCCCTAAGTGCTGGGATTGTAGGCGTGAGCCACCGTGCCCAGCTTTTGTTGACTTATTACTTTTCCTTCATCTTCAGATCTAGTTGTATATAAGTACTTTGCGAAATAAAGATTAAAAACCTCTGGTTGCCTCTTTTCTGGCTGGAACCATGGAGGGTGTTGAAGAGAAGAAGAAGGTTCCTGTTGTGCCAGAAACCCTTAAGGAAAAGTGAAGGAATTTCACAGAGCTAAAGGTCAAGCGCCTGAGAAAGAAGTTTGCCCAAAAGATGCTTCAAAAGGCAAGGAGGAAACTTCTGCATGAGAAAGCGAAGCGCTGTCAGAAGGAATCTAGGCAGATGTACAGAACCGAAATTTGAAAGGCGAGGCTGACAAGAAAAGCTGGCAGCTTCTTTGTGCCTGCAGGACGCGAATTGGCATTTGTCATCAGGGTCGGCGGTATCACTGGTGTGAGCCCAAAGGGCCAAAAGGTGTTGCAGCTTCTTTGCCTTTGTCAGATCTTTAATGGAACCTTTGTGAAGCTCAGCAAGCCCTCAGTTAACGTGCTGAGGATTGTAGAACCATGTATCACAAGGAGGAACCCAAATCTGAAGTCAGTAAACGAACCAATCTACAAGTATGGCTATGGCAAAATTAATAAGAAGTGAATTGCTTTGACAGATAACACTTTGATTGCTCAGTCTCATGGTAAATATGGCATCATCTGCATGGAGGATCTGATTCATGAGCTCTATACTGTTGGAAAACGCTTCAAAGAAGCAGACAACTTCCTATGGCCCTTCAAGTTATCCTCTCCACAAAGTGGAATGAAGAAAAAGACCACCTATTTTATAGAAGGTGGAGCTGCTGCCAACAGGGAGGACCAGATCCACAGGCTTCTTAGAAGAATGAACTGCAGTGTCTACCATGATTATTTTTCCAGTCTGGTCAGTTAATAAATAATACCTGCTCTCAAATTGGAAAAAAAAAAAAATCTCCAGTTAGCATACTTTAGGTAAACACAGTAGGTTGAACATACTCATTTAAATCTACTTGCCCTAGAAACTCTGCTAAAATAAGAGCAAAATAATTGTTTTTAAATGTATAAACCCACAAGGACACAGAATGGGAGAGAAAACAATAACAAACAAAAGATCTTCAATTTCTAGAAGGTGGAAGATGAACAGAAGACTGAGCAGAGCAGAAGCTGAAATGTTGGTACCTGCGGAAAAACACCAAGGAAAAGCCCTTTAGAAAGTATCAGGAGTTGGAGGCACCTGGTGACACTCAAGGTGGGAATAGGGTTTCAGCCGAACATCAGAGAGATTATGATTAGTTGACAGTCTCTATAGGGAGGAATTAAACTTCCCAAGTCATCTCTTTTAATTCTGCAAACGAGAAAATACTCAATCTCCTTCGTTGGCGAATGAGAGAGTAGACGCTTATGCACCAGATTGAGGTGCCTTGAGCAGAGCAAGGGGCAGGGTATTGCTGGACTGAAAGAAGGATTCATGAACGTCTGCACACTAAAAGAGCAAATCCCAGCCATGCTCCTGCCTGCTCCTGGAGTGCTGAGGCCATGCATGAGGCATGGCATTGGATTCCAGTCTGGAAAAAATGAGCATGTCAGAAACAAGACCTGCCATTGCCAGCACTGCCAGCATGTAGTGGCTCCTCACAGCAGTGGCCAGCTTTCTACTCCATCTAATGTGGTCCTCACCTGTTCAGAGCCTTGCTCATGTTCGCAAGGTTTCCATCATCTTCTTATTGCCTCAACTTTTTAAACTTTTTATTTTTTATTTTTATTTTTTTGAGACAGAGTCTCACTCTGTCACCCAGGCTGGAATGCAGTGGCATAATCTTGGCTCACTGCAACCTCTGCCTCCCAGGCTGAAGCACTCCTCCCACCTCAGCCTCCCAAGTAGCTGGGATTACAGCCATGTGCCACCACTCCCGGCTAATTAGTGTATTTTTTGTCGAGATGAGGTTTTGCCATGTTGCCTAGGCAGGTTTCAAACTCCTGAGCTCAAGTGATCTGCCCTCCTCAGCCTCACAAAATGCTGGGATTACAGGCATGAGCCACCATGCCCAGCCTAACTTTTTATTTTGAAATAGTTCTAGATTCATAGGAAGTTGCAAACATAGTAGAGGGCTGGCTGGACACAGTGGCTCATGCCTGTAATTCCAGCACTTTGGGAGGCTGAGGCGGGCAGATCACGAGGTCAGGAGTTCGAGACCAGCCTGGCCAACATGGTTAAACCCCTCTCTACTAAAAATACAAAAATTAGCCAGGCATGGTGGCATATGCCTGTAATCCCAGCTACTCGGGAGGCTGAGGCAGGATAATTGCTTGAACTCAGGAGGCAGAAGTTGCAGTGAGCCAAGATCATGACACTGCACTCCAGCCTGGGTGACAGAGCAAGACTCCATCTCAAAAAAAAATAGTAGAGGGATCCCCTCTACCCTTCATGCAGTTTCCCTTGGTGGTCACGTCTTATATAATCATAGACAATATCAAAACCAGGAAATTGACATGGGTGCACAATACGTGCATACAGTTCCACACCCTTTATCACATGTGTGGATCCATGTAACCACGTGAAACAGCAATCAGGATCCACAACTCTTCATCACCACAAAGATCTCTTATTGCCTCACTTTTAAGTAGGAATGGATGCCAAGAACCACTGGATATATTCAGAAAGCTTCCAACATGAAAGGTAGAGGCCAGAGAAAGCAAAGAGAAAAATGATCTCCGAGGAGTCAGAGCTGATTCAGGCAGGAGAAAGCCGTAAAGCACATGGCGAATATACTCAGAAAGAAGAGCTAATATTTTATCCATGAAATAAAAAGTTACTATAAAAATCAGAACAGGAAAGAGGTCTTGGAAATTAAAACCATTACTTTTTTCTTTGAAGTTGACGAAGGCTCCCAGGAAACAGACTAAAAATGTCTGACATCTAGTCTATAAAGAGAGAAAGGGAAAATTAAGGACCATAATGTATCAGAGAAACAAGAATTGTTTCAGAATGGACAGTCATAAGTTTCAAAAATGGCAAATGGAAAATGTCCTGTGGCACACTGTGTGATTCCAGAGCACTGGGCATAAAGCTTCCGAAGAGCAAAAGCAGGTCACGTACAAAAGATTGGGAATGAAGATGGATTGGAATTTTCAACCTCATTGGAAGCCAGAAGACAATGGAGTGGATTTCCTGTTTCAGTGACATGGTAGATCGAGCTAAAGTAGAATCGCTCCCATTACAAATCACTTAAAATGCTATATAAGCTATAACAAGAGAATAAGAAAGAAAAACAGAACCAAAAGCAAAGCAGGAGCATAAAGCCAGAGCAGAGTAGGCAGCTCTGGGGAGGGGCAGGGTGGGTTCACTGGACCCCAAAATCGATCCTAACAGTAATAGAGGTTTGGATTTGCATGAACATGTAAAGCATGGAATTGAAACAGAAGTCTCCTCAAAGAGCCATTCCCAGGTAAAAGGGATGCAAGGAAATTTCCCCCATGGAATCAGAGAAATGTTAAGGAAGCTGATCATTGCCCCACACTCCGGATGGTGTTGGAGGAAGTCTTCTGTGAGCAGTGGAAAACATCCAAGTTCAAAGGAGTCTGTGTTTATAACACCCACATGTTGCAGGAATGCCCGAGCTGGCACCAGAACAGCCAGCAGGCCAGCAATACCCCTGAAGCTCCTTGCTTGCAGAGCAAAGGCAGAACTTTTCTAGAGTGACCCTTGTACAGTACAGGCCTCCTGGAATCCTAGGATGCCCACAGATGATGAGCTTGTTCTAGGAAATTACCAAGCATGTAGAAATTAGAACATGAATCAGCGATCACAACAAACACAAGATTCTTCAATGTGGGAATTCAAATAATAGAAGAGATTATAATAGAATGTCTAAAGTGATTGAAGGGCTCAAAGAAGGAATAGATGTCAAGGGAAAGAGTAAGACAGAATACATTTTAAAAGGGATTATTTTTTAAAGAATCAAATAAAGCCTCTAGAATGAAAACATTGAGTTAAAAACCCAGTGGAAATGTTAAACACGAGATAGCATAAATTTTCAAGAGAGAATTATGGGAACTGGAAAATAGATCTGGAGAAGTTAGTTAGAATTCTGCACAGAGATAAAAGAGATGTTTGTGAGGAAGAGACGTTACAAACATGGCGGGTGGTGTGAGAGGGCCCAGCGGGAAAAATAGCATCGTAAAGGCAGCTTGAGAAGAAAGGCAGATTACTCCGCAGGTTCAACAGTGGAACTCAGCAAATGCTAAGTAGCAACAGTAGAGGCCATAAGGAAAGAAAATCTTCAGTGTACTAAAGAAAATCAGTTGGTGGCTTACTTTTCAGCAACCAGCTTAAATTATCATTCAATAGTGAGACAAATAAGGACATTTTCACAGGAGGAAAAAAAAAAAAAGCTGTATTTACTAAGAGACCTTCACTGTACTTCAGGAAGAAGGAAGTAAGGAGAAAGGAGGGATGCGGGATGCGGACAGTAATGGTATCCAGAGGCGTTGGGAAGTGCAGGTAAATCTGAATAAGCATTTGCTTATGAAAGTGATCGTCACTAATTTGGAGAGGATTAAAAACCCAAATCCCAACAAAAAATGGAAATCAATGAGGGGGTGATTTGAATGAACACACTCTTAAGTTATTTGAACCGTTTGGGAAGTGTAGGAGGGATATTGATTGACTTCAAACTTTCTGAGTCTAGTAGACATGTTCCAATTTTAAGGGTAACCACTAAAAGAATAGAAATAGGGTTTAAAACTTTCAAACTCACAGAAGGGAAAAATACGGAATTTTAGAACTAGGTCATTTGTCTAGAAGAAAGAGAGCAAAGAAAAATTATGGTAGCCAGAAGGCCCTAAAGGTAATAGAAATAAATCCACATGGATCACAATGAACATAAACAGATTATATGTGCCAGTTAAGACAGGTTCTCAGACTGGAAGACAGCAGAGCAAATCCTACAGCATTCTGAGAGAATTCCATATCCAGCCCAACTACATCAAGTAGAACAGAAAAAAGTTCTTTTGGCTGGGCATGGTGGTTCACGCCTGTAATCCCAGCACTTTGGGAAGCCAAGACAGGAGGATTGCTTGAGCCCCGTTCGAGACCAGCCTGGGAAACATGGCAAAACCCTGTCTCTACAAAAAAATACAAAAATTAGCCGAGCGTGGTGGTGTGCGTCTGTAGTCCCAGCTCCTCAGGAGGCTGAGGTAAGAGGATCACTTGAGCCCAGGAGGTTGAGGCTGCAGTGAGCCATGATCACACCACTGCACTCCAGCCTGGGTGACAGAATGAGACCCTGTCTCTAAAAAAAAAAAGTTCCTTTTAGGCATGTAAGGGCTGGAAAAAAGTGCCTCCCATGAACTTCTTGTGGGGAGGGGATAGAAGGAGTGGTTCTTCACCAAAACCAGGGAATTTTCCCAGGATCCAGGAAACGGGATCCAAAACAGGTGAGCAGCAGAGGAAAGTCTGAGTTAGAGAGACAGGATGGAATTCTGCAGGAGGGAGAGAGATTGACAAGAAAAAGAGACAAAGCCCAAAGACACCTGATCGGTAATTTGTAGGTAATTTGAAGATGTTTAGAAAAGTTATGGATAGGTATTTGACAAAAGTATCAATATGTACATAGGTATGTGAGGACAATTAATGCAGTGGAACTTTTGGAAGGATGGAGTACAGGCAAAAGGCATCAGAGGGGAGAGTAAGAGTTAGGTCATCAGGCTGGGCGCGGTGGCTCACGCCTGTAATCCCAGCACTTTGGGAGGCTGAGACAAGCAGATCACAAGGTCAGGAGATCGAGACCATCCTGGCTAACATGGTGAAAACCCATCTCTACTAAAAAAATACAAAAAAAAAAAAAAAACTAGTCGGGCGACGAGGC
>NW_016807991.1:4773488-4791309 GCF_001698545.2 Rhinopithecus bieti | reverse complement strand
AAAAAAAAAAAAAAACTAGTCCGGCGAGGTGGCGGGCGTCTGTTGTCCCAGCTACTCGGGAGGCTGAGGCAGGAGAATGGCGTAAACCCGGGAGGCGGAACTTGCAGTGAGCTGAGATCCGGCCACTGCACTCCAGCCTGGGCAACAGAGCGAGACTCTGTCTCAAAAAAAAAAAAAAAAAATTAGCCAGACGTGGTGGCGGGCGCCTGTAGTCCCAGCTACTGAGGAGGTTGAGGCAGGAGAATGGCGTGAACCCGGGAGGCGGAGCTTGCAGTGAGCCAAGATCGCACCACTGCACTCCAGCCTGGGCAACAGAGCAAGACTGTCTAAAAAACAAACAAAACAAAGAGGTCATCAGGTACCAAAACAGGACGTCAGTAGATAATGTCTATAATAAGTTAGGAATTAGAGGTGCAAACATGTTGTTTATATGTATGGAAGTAAATATTCAAACAGCCAAGAAATTAGAAAGTATTTGCTTCAAAAGAGCACAGTTGAGAGAGTAAGATGGGGACTGCCTTTTTTTGTTAAGCCTTTTAGTACTGTGTTTTTTTTTAAACTTAGGCCTGCGTTACTTTGATACAATTAAGCTAAACTAAGCTAAACTATTATTTTAAAAAATACAATATGAGCCAAGTAGGTCCTTTAAAATTTTTTAGTGACCACATTTTTTTCTTTTACTTTTTTTTTTTTTCTGTGAAAAGGACCTTGAAAAGTGGCCACATTTTAAAAACATTGAAAGAAACAGGTGAAATTAATTTTGGAGGTGGAGGTGGATGGGGTCTTGCTCTGTTGCCCGGGCTGGAGTACAATGGCTCGATCATAGCTCACTGTAACCTCAAACTCCTGGCTTAAGGGATCCTGCTGCCATTTTTTTTTTTTTTTAAATGTAGAGATGGGGTCTTACTATGTTGCCCAGGCTGGTCTTGAACTCCTGGCCTCAGGCAGTCCTCCCACTTGGCCTCCCAAAGTATTGGAATTACAGACATAAACCACCTCACTCAGCCAGAAATTAATTTTAATGTTTCATTTAACCCAGTATATATCCAGAATATCATTTCAGAATGTAATGAATATAAAAAATATTAGTGGTCAGCCGGGCGCGGTGGCTCAAGCCTGTAATCCCAGCACTTTGGGAGGCCGAGACGGGCGGATCACGAGGTCAGGAGATCAAGACCATCCTGGCTAACATGGTGAAACCCCGTCTCTACTAAAAAAATACAAAAAACTAGCCGGGCGAGGTGGCAGGCGCCTGTAGTCCCAGCTACTCGGGAGGCTGAGGCAGGAGAATGGCATGAACCCGGGAGGCAGAGCTTGCAGTGAGCTGAGATCCGGCCACTGCACTCCAGCCTGGGCGACAGAGTGAGACTCCATCTCCAAAAAAAAAAAAAAAAAAAAAAATTAGTGGGCTAGGCACGGTGGCTCACGCCTGTAATCCTAGCACTTTGGGAGGCCGAAGTGGGCGGATCATGTGAGGTCAGGAGTTCGAGACCAGCCTGGCCAACATGGTTAAACCCTATCTCTACTAAAAATACCAAAAATTAACAGGGTGTGGTGGCTCACACCTGTAATCCCAACTACTTGGGAGGCTGAGGCAGGAGAATCGCTTGAACTCGGGAGGTGGAGGTTGCAGTGAGCTGAGATCATGCCACTGCAGGCAGGAGCCTGGGCAACAGAGCAAGTCTACATCTCATGAATGAATGAATGAATGAATGAGTGAATGAATGAATGAATATCTCTTTTAAACTGTAGTTCTACCTAGATTCCTGGAATTCAGTCCTCAGTTTTAAATCAACAGAGAGCCATGCAGTTGTGTGGGTTTTATGAGGGTGCTAAGGTTGTTTTGTGTTTTAAAGTTATTGGCAGTCAATCCACACCGCCCTCCATTTTTTATTGCCTTGTTTTTTATATAACTCTGAGGATCCGGAAAGTCCCGGTCCATTTGGTGGATTTACACACACACAAACACACACATCCCCCCGAATAAGCCCCCGCATGGTTCCTTTTCTACTCCTCCCACTTTTCACCCCTTCTAAAAAAGATCCAGTTTCACAAAAGCCACCACAGAGACTGTAGGTCCAGTGTTCGAGCCAGGAATGAAGGAAGTGTCTCGAGCTGACCACAAGCATGGAAGGGTGGGTGCCTCCCCACCCTCTCATCCTCTGCCTCCTGATTGAGCTCACTCCCCCAACTCCAAGATCCTAGCAAGGGCACAGGCCTGTGGCCCTGAGCACATCACTGTATGCAATGCCATATCCAGTGCCATGGACACCCATCAGAACTGTCACATCAGACCGACAGACTGCCATTGGTGGGGGTTGGGAGCTGATCTATTGGGCCAGAATATTGACCAAAGGTGGTGGGCAAATACTTGTGAGCCTCCCATGGACAAGTATTCTGCCAGCCACCAGAGACTAAGGTGTGATATGACCCTGTCCCTGGGCATCCTGTAGTCTAGGGGAGAGGGCAGTCATGCATGAAAAGTGGCTATCAGCAGGACGTCTTGTTCTAGTAGCGTGTGGCACAGTTGGGAGTAGTAGCAGAGGCGCTGCCTGCCATCAAGGTGATGGTGATTGTGTATTGTACACTGGACTTACCAACTGAAGGATTTCCAGCTGCCATTTAGAAAATCCAACGTGCAGGTCAGGCACGGTGGCTCACGCCTATAATCCCAGCACTTTGGGAGGCCAAGGCGGGTGGATCACCTCAGGTCAAGAGTTTGAAACCATCTTGATCAACATGGTGAAACCGCATCTCTACTAAAAATACAAAAATTAGCCAGGTATAGTGATGTTTGCCTGTAATCCCAGCTACTTGGGAGGCTGAGACAGGAGAATCGCTTGAACCTAGGAGACAGAGGTTGCAGTGAGCCTAGATCGTGCCATTGCACTCCAGCCTGGGCAACAAGGGTGAAATTCTGTCTCAAAAATAAAAGGCCAGGCGTGGTGGCTCACGCCTATAATCCCAGCACTTTGGGAGGCCGAGGCGGATGGATCACGAGGTCAGGAGATCAAGACCATCCTGGCTAACATGGCGAAACCCTGTTTCTACTAAAAATACAAAAAAAATTAACTGGGCGTGGTGGCAGGTGCCTGTAGTCCCAGCTACTTGGGAGGCTGAGGCAGGAGAATGACGTGAACCCGGGAGGTGAAGCTTGCAGTGAGCGGAGATCATGGCACTGCACTCCAGCCTGGGCGACAGAGCGAGACTCCGTCTCAAAAAAAAAAAAAGAAAGAAAGAAAACCCATCCTGCTGGAAGTAGCTGAGAGCCTCCTGGTGTGAAGAGAGGTCTCCTCTCCTGTGTTCTGGTTCCTTTGCGGACATTGTGCCGTAGGCCACCTCTATCAATTATGTCCCCAGCCTGAATCTTCAGACTCTCCCTTGGCAGCTTCCCGCCTTACCGTATTTTTATTTATTTATTTATTTAGAGACAGAGTCTCCCTCTGTCACCCAGGCTGGAGTGCAGTGGTGCGATCTTGGCTCACTGCAAGCTCTGCCTCCCAGGTTTAAGCGATTCTCCTGCCTCGGCCTCCCTGGTAGCTGGGACTATAGGTAGGTGCCACCACGCCTGGCTAATTTTTTGTATTTTTAGTAGAGATGGGGTTTCACCATGTTAGCCAGGATGGTCTTGATCTCCTGACCTCATGATCCCCCCACCTCAGCCTCCCAAAGTGCTGGGATTGCAGGCGTGAGCCACCGCGCCTGGCCCCATTTTATTTTACTGTTATTTATTTTTTAGAGATAGAGTCTTACTCTGTCACCCAACTGGAGTGCATTGGCACGATCAGGGCTCACTGCAGCATTGAATTCCTGGGCTTAAGCAGCCCTCCCACCTCAGCCTCTTGTGAGTAGCTGGGGCTCCAGGTGCGCACCACCATGCCCAGCTTGACCCTATTTTTAATGTCTTAAAGAGAGACCTTTCCTCAGCCCACATCCATCTCTCACCTACCTCTTCCTCCTTTTCCTGCTCTTCAGCCATAATTCCTGAATGAGCTCCACCTTGTGATTCCTATTTCCTGCATTGCCAAGATGTTCTCCAGGCCCTGCCATTGGGGCTTCTGCCCACGCCACCAGTTGGGACCACTGAGCCCAGATTAGCAGGGACACTTCCCCGTAGCACTGGATCTCTCAGCAGCATCAGGCATTGCTGACCACTCCTTTCTTGACACTTGTTCCGAATTCCCATGACCTTTCCTTCAGCTCTCTCTAGTGATTCCTCAGAGGCACCCTTCTGTGTTCCAGGCACTTGCTGGGGTGCAGTGGTGCACAGTGCTTGCCCTTGTGGGGTTCACATTTTAACCCCCATGGGGCACACAGACAGTGGCAGCGGTATGCAGGGACTCCAGGTGTGGGAACAGTAAGTGCTGTGAAGAAAAATAAAGCGGGTAGATAGAGAATGAGGAGGAGCAATTCCAGACATGGTGGCCAGAGAAGCCCTTCTGAGGAGGTGACATCTGAGCAGAAACTTGGGTGCAGCTATCTGGGGGAACATGTGAGCCATGACTGTTCCCCATGGTGGCCACACCTCCCCCAGCCTGGTGTGTCTCGGCGCCATTGAGGACGGAACCTCCGTCCTGCTCGGACCCCTGCAGGACTGTCTCGTGTTCCTGATGTTTCATTGGCATCTGGCACAGCGTCTGCCCATCCAGTGGTTATTCAGTTTGCTGAGTGAGTAAGGGAACAACTGAATGAATGGTCTACAGTGTATGATGAATGGGAGGAAGAGGTCACTGGGGGCCCAGACCTTATGACAGAGCAGGTTGTGTCGCTGTCAAGCCCTTGCTGGAAGAGAGATGGGACTGGAGCTCAGCCTGGGAAAAGCCAGGTTAAGGTGAGCCCCCCTTTGCCCACGTCCTCTCCCCGTGTCGTTCATTTAGGTCGTGCTTCTACACGTCATCTTCCCTTTCAGGACCACTCAGTCTGTGCATGAGTGGAGTGACTGACATAGTTGGGAGCCACTGAGGAAAAGCTAGAGAGAGAGGCCATGAGAACTAGCATTTTGGGCTTACTTAGCACACGTCCCATTACTTACCACACATAGAGGTCTCAAAAACATCACCACAGGCCTGCCTGACCCTCCTGTGGCTTGGTTGTCCCTTAAAGGAAGGACACAGCAGAGCCTTTGAGACATCTCCATCTTCCCATTTTCCTCCACCTGGGATTTGTGGTCCTTGAACACACTGCATGCAGATCCACTGGGGAGGGGATGGGTCCTCAGATGCAGTCTGGTGGCGTCTTGTCTTCTCCAGACTCCTGGCCAGCGACTTGTTGACTTCCTCCTGGGATCCAGGGACTGGGGGAAATAGAGCCAGCCAGGATGGGAGAAATGGGAAGCATGTGACTTTTACTCCATGAAAGAAAGACCACCAGCCCTTCTCTGTCAGGGGTCCCAAGGCATCAGTTACCAGTTGTAATGGATCTCAAATGGTGCTAATTACTCCATCCCTTGAAAAATAGAAAATAGTCACTCAGGGCCGGGTGTGGTGGCTCATGCCTACTTTGGGAGGCCGAGGTGGGCGATCACCTGAGGTCGGAAATGCAAGACCAGCCTGACCAACGTGGAGAAACCCCGTCTCTACTAAAAATACAAAATTAGTTGGGCATGGTGGCGCATGCCTGTAATCCCAGCTACTTGGGAGGCTGAGGCAGGACAATCGCTTGAACCTGGGAGGCAGAGGCTGTGGTGAGCTGAGATGGCGCCATCGCACTCCAGCCTGGGCAACAAGAGTGAAACTCTGTCTCAAAAAAAAAAAGAAAAAAAATAGTCACTCCAATCATGTTCCATGTTCTGGTGGCTTTAATGTGGGTGACTCCCGTGTTTTAGTGTCAGCCATGAGCGCTGACAGCAGGCTGTCGCTTCTTTCTGCAGTATTTCCCTACAGTTGAGTTCAGCTATAGGGAGCTCACTGTAGCTGTGAGTTTCCTATTTCCTGTCAGAGGAGCAAGGGCCTGTTGGAGCGAAGTCTGCAGTACTGATGGACTGCACCCACTTAGCAAATGAGCGGTGCTGAGTCCTGTTCACTTTCCCATCCATGCCTTTTACCAGGAACTCAGCCCAGATACGTCGTGCTTGTGTTTATATTTATTTTTGTTGGAAATCTTGTGCGGCCGGGCGCGGTGGCTCAAGCCTGTAATCCCAGCACTTTGGGAGGCCGAGACGGGCGGATCACGAGGTCAGGAGATCGAGACCATCCTGGCTAACGTGGTGAAACCCCATCTCTGCTAAAAAATACAAAAAAAAAACTAGCCGGGCGAGGTGGCGGGCGCCTGTAGTCCCAGCTACTCGGGAGGCTGAGGCAGGAGAATGGCGGGAACCCGGGAGGCGGAGCTTGCAGTGAGCTGAGATCCGGCCACTGCACTCCAGCCTGGGTGACAGAGCGAGACTCCGTCTCAAAAAAAAAAAAAAAAAGGAAATCTTGTCTTAGAAGGCAGGCTACCTGAGCCTGCCCTGAGCTAATTGCAGGAATGTGGGGGGCTGAAGAAAGGGAGGACTCCTACTGTCAAGGTTAGCATTTGGGAGTCTAGGGGGGTAAGTGACAAGGCTGTCCCTGCCAACCCACTGGGGTCAGCCTGTGTCTGTGGTTTTTGTGGCCACAGGCATGAAGAGTGTGTGGCAGGCCGATTTAGAATGCTGCCAGGACCGGCACCTAGTGGTGCAAGACCCCAGCTTGCACTTGATCCCAGGGCTCTCGTGTCTCTTCCTCCTTGGCTTCCCATGCCTTTACCAAGCTCCTGCTTCTCTGTGAAAAAGAATGTCTGCAGCGCCCCAGCCCAGTTTGTCTTGGGAAGATGTAGTTACAGAGTTGTAAGGAGTGGACGATCAGCAATGTTTTGACATAGTCATTCCAGGGTGGGTCATGAAACCTGCGGGTGCCTCTGGGATAGATTCTCCTGGCCTGCTTGTGGGGTTGCTCGGTGGTGTATTTGGGTAAAGATGTGGGGGAGTCTGTAACATTTCTGGCCACTGGGATTGATCTGAAATCACAGGTATTAGGAATACAAAACGATGCAGGAAGCCAGGACCACTGTGGGAAGATAGGCCCCCCTGCTCTTCCATAGCCCCCTGCTCCCACTTCAGTGGGAACCTGGCCCCCGGGGAAAGAACTGGCCTTGGATCAGGGCTCTCGTGTTATTTTTACTGCCTTTTCCTACCATATTTGCATTTTTAAAAATAGCACTGCTGAGTGGCTCCTTTTCAGCATGAGTCTGCCTGGGAAGGTACGGTGCATTTACAGAGTGTGGCTATTGATTAGCAGCCAAGCCTTGGCATTTGGGAGTGTGGTGCGAAGGGGGCCGCTGCAGCGCTGGATAGGGTTGAGGCTCCGGATCATGAGCTGCGGCAAGAGTGAGGCGGCAGCTTTCTGCTGCCCCAAGGTTATGTCATGCTTCTGTGCATTCGCAGTTGCAGGGAGGTGATGAAAGAGGGGCAGGGAGCACCAGGGTCCCGAGGGCCATGGCCAAGGAATGGGGCCAAGCGGGCATGCCTCCTTCTGCCGGCGTGCTTCTTTCTCAGACTCTGAGGTTTCCTTGTGGGTAGAGCCACACTTTCACACCACCTCGCTCCCGTCTGGTCACAGCTCTGAGCGTCGGGTTCTCAGGGCCACAGCATGGCCTTCCTGCCTGGAAGTCTTTAAGGTGGCGAAACCATGTCCCCCAGGTTCCCAAGGATGCGTGCTGGCGGGATCTGCCCTTTGCCACAGTGACAGCAGCTGGCCCAGGGCCTTGTTCTTGTCAGCGTGGAAACCAGCCCAGGCTGGGATCTGGGCCACCTGAGCAGAGGTGGGTCAAGGTTGGGGCCGTATCAGTTTGAGGACCTGCTGCCTCTGTGTCTTTCCCAAGGGCTGGACCACATTAAGGGTGTATCAGGGAGTGCTGAAGGGTGGGCATAGTCAGCTCTCGCTTTCTTAGTTATTTTCAGTCACCTTACTTTTATACCTTGATCCCTGGATTTCACTTAAAATGTTTTTTCTGTTCTTTTCTTCATTACACCCCCATATCAGCAGTAAACTTAAAACATTTTTTTAAAATTAAAACAAATATTCCTAAGTAGTCAGAGTATATTTTGTTTTAGGAGAAAGGGATTTTTTTTTTTTTTTTTTTGAGATAGGGTCTTACTCTGTCACCTAGGCCGGAGTACAGTGGTGCGATCGTGGCTCACTGCAGCCTTGACCCCCCCGGGCTCAAGTGATCCTCTCACCGGAGCCCCCCAAGTAGCCGGGACAATGAGCATAAGCCATCAGGCCTGACTAACTAAAAAAAAAAAAACATTCTGTAGAGATAGGGTCTCACTAGGTTGCCCAGTCTGGCTCTCGAACTCCTAGGCTTAAGTGATTCTCAAAGCTCAACCTCTCAAAGTACTGGTATTGCAGCGTGAGTCACTGTGGCAGTCAGAAGTTGAACTGTTTTAACTATCAGATTAACCTAGGGAACATTAATCTCTCCACCCAGAGATTCATTCAATGGGTTTGGGTTGAAAAATCAAATCTGTGTTTTTCAAGCTGATAACTGCCTTAAAACCGGTTCCTCCTTCCAAGGGACCTGTGGAGGCTGCTCCGTTTTCCACTGCTTCATAGTCTTTTGCTTTCAGCACTGCTGAATTGAATATCTAGACTTCCTCCAACTGTTAACTTCCACCGGTTGCCCTTCAGAGACCAGCACAGGGTGCAGACAGCCAAATGCTGCCTCACAGTTGCTGGTTGTAAGGCATGGCTCCTAGAAGAGGGTGTCCTATAGTCCAAGTACAGTTTGGTCTGTTACTTTCAGGAATTGTGTACCTCTTTCAGTACTGGGATAAAATGAGTTTCTGCGTGAGGCCTGGAGAGCCCTCCGGGAGGCTCTGGGCTCCTAGAAGAGGGAAGTTTTATGCATAATTGTATAGAAAAAATTACCAGAAGGCGGAGGTTCCAGGTCTCACATGCTGGTGTCTGTTCTATTGTCCCTGCTTCAGGGCACCCCAGGGCAGTGTGGGGCAGCTATCCCAGTCCCCAGGATGGGATGGGTGTAGGCCCACTCCACGTGTCCCACCTCTGTGACCTCCCCGGTCCCTTCCTCCTGAGGTGGTGAAGAGCATTGAACCTCCTCTGCCCACTTCTCCACCTCCACTTCTCTCAAGGCACAACAGCTCATCTGAGTGCAGTGAGCCGGGACTCAAATACCAACTGAAAGAGTACCATCATGGAGACTGGGAGGAGTTTCTGCCCACTTCTGCAGGTGCAGTGAGGCATTCGTCTCTTCACCCAGACGTCTCTTCACAGACGTCTGTTTCCTGCCCCTTGACCTACTCAGCATTCTTTCCTCCTGCAGTCGAAGGCCCTTCATGGCACTCTCTGCCAGGTGGTTTTAGTGATGGCTTCTAAAGACCCAGCTCAGTTCAGCCCCCCATGCACTCTCATTTGGCCTCCAACCATGTCCTCTTATCACGAGGGGTGGGTGTGTCCACACTCATAAAAAGGAGGGGCAGAGAATGTTGACCATATTAACAAGGAGGTGGTTAATACTGTAAGATCTCCTGTTGGTTCCCTTCAGATAGCTCTCCCAGTGTATCTAAAATCCCCTCACTTTACTCATACATCTCAATCCTGATGTGCCCATACATGAAATTTTGCATTGTGTTCTGCCCTTTGTAAATGTTATTGTCTTCTCCAGGGAAGATGTCCTCGTCTAGGACCTGCCCTGGTGTCCCAGCCGTGGGGGCCTCCTTGGGCCATGCTGCCCAGGGATGTCGTTGTCTTTTGGCTGGCATGCTCTGACAGTCAGTGGGGATGCCCACATGTGAAGAGCAGAAGCCTGCCCCTGAGTCAGGGAGAGGTGCCAGGCAGGTGGAAATCAGGGCCCCAGGAGGCGTTTAGGGGACAAGCTCTGGAGCCAGGGCCTGGAGCTCATTCACCTCAGTGTTGCCCACTGAGCTGATGAGGCATCTGGTGCCCAGAGAGGTGACATGACTCTAGCACACACAGCTAGGGAGTGGCGACTCTGTGGCCCCTGCAGGACCTGGTCCCTGTGCCCAGAAGCTTATACTCCACATCTCTGTCCCCTGCAGCGTGTAGCCTCCATGTGACCAGCTACAGCTTTGCCTCACTGCACCTGCAGAAGTGGGCAGAAACTCCTCCCAGTCTCCATGATGGTGCTGTTGTAGTTAGTATTTGAGTCCTGGCTCACTGTCCTGAGATGAGCTGCTTGTTGCTGTTGTGCCTTGGGAGAGATGGAGGTGGAAAGGTGGGCAGTTGAGGGTCTTAGGACCTAATGATCCAGCCAAGAAGTGACATTTTGGGCAACTCCCACGCTCCAGGCCAGCTGGTGTCCCAGTGATGCCAGCTCCCGGGATGGTGTTCATTTCATCTGCCCTGAAATAGTAAGTGCAGGTGTTTGAGAAGCATGGGGAGATGGTGTGGGCTCAGCGAGGTTGTGTCTTTTCCACGTGAGGTCTGTCGTGGCTGAGAGCAGGCCCTGCCCCACGTCTTGGACACAGCCCCTTCAAGGGCTCCTCTTCTCCTGGGGAGCATAGCTACAGGGGAACACCGCTGTTTCCCCAAAACTAGAATTTTCCCAGAAGCAGCTCAGAGGGATGCAGTCCCTTTTAGCTGTTTCTCTGGGGGGGGGTGTGCATCAGAATCATTTGGGGAACTTTTTCAGATGATTCCCAGGCAGCAGGTCTGGGGCCTGAGAGTCTGCATTCCCAGCAAGCTGAGGGAAGATGCAGGGCTGCCAGTCCAGGGCCACACTTTGTGTACATATATAGAGAGAGAGTCTCACTCTGTTGCTCAAGCTGTAGTGCAGTGGCATGATCTTAGCTCACTGCAACCTCAGCCTCGTGGATTCAAGCAATTCTCCTGCCTCAGCCTCTTGAGTAGCTGGGATTACAGGTATGCACCACCACACACAGCTAATTTTTGTATTTTTAGTAGAGACAGGGTTTCACCATGTTGGCCAGGCTGGTCTCCAACTCCTGACCTCAAGTGATCCACCCGCCTCACCCTCCCAAAGTGCTGGGATTACAGGCGTGAGCCACGTCGCCAGGCCCAGGGCCACACTTGAATGGCAGCATGGTTCCACTTGGTCCAGGGGTAGCAAGGGCCATGCTCAGGGACCAGACAGGTCAAATGAGGAAGGACAGGTGAGCAAAATAAAGGCTCTGGAGTCCTGGCACTTGGGTGACCTTAGGCAGGTCACTTACCTCTCCAAGCCACCCAGTCTGCTGTGGAGTGAGAACAAGAGTGGCGCCTCCTCCGTGGGGGTCACAGGGTTGGAAGAGGCAGTGCATGTGGGGTTCCTTCCTGGCGGGCTCCGTCAGGGTCAGTTGGTGTGATTAGCAGCCTGGGCCCTCATTCCGTGAGCTAACATGGCATCAGACACTGAGGGGTGTGGAGGCTGTGAACCTCTCTGTGCCTGGCCAGCTGGCCGACTCCTTTCTTTCAGGGATGCCCGGCAGCCACAGGACCGCAGCCTGTCGCATCTGAAATGGAGCGGTCCAGGCCCACTGGTTAGGCAGTGATATCCCAGTCAGGCCTGACAAGAACAGGACATGAAATCATGCTGATCACTTTTCTGCCTTTTACTTATACTTTTGAGGAAGGAGGCTGCCTTCTCCTAAAGATGCCCATCTGTCCCCTCCCTTCAAATGCAGGAGCCCAGGGCTGTTCTTGTCTTTTTTTAAGGCAGGGTTGACAAACCGAGAGCCAAGCCAAGGGGTGCAGGCTGGCTCCCAGCTCCTGGCGCCAACTGCACATATTGCATATCAAACACCGCAGCATCTGCAGAGACCAGCCCGCTGGCCCCCTGCCAGGCCGATCTCTGCAGTCCTTCCCCATCACTTAGCAGGCAGTTGGATTCAGTCCTCTTTCTCTGTCCCTCGGGCAGGCTCTGCCTCCAGGCCGTTCCAGCAAGCTGGCGAGCTGTAACCGAGTTTCCAGGCGTTGATGCAGCGGCACTGCATTGCCCGGCCTGAGAGTCTGCAATGTGAGATCAGAGAGGGTGTCAGGGATGAGGGTGTGGGGGCTGTCCCTGGTGTGCAGTTCCCCTGCAACCCGGGTCCTCTTGCCTTCCCCTGCTGCCACCCAGAAACAGGACTCAGTTTCTGTTCCCCCCACCCAGCTTAGTGCTCTATTTACTTGTATATAACTGTTTTCAGGTATAATTTCATTTTATCTCTCTCATCTCAGTGTAAGTTCTAGAAAGCTAATGCCCATTCTCAATTACATATTTGTATTCTTGTCTTGTCCTAAGTCTATAGAAAACACTCAAAAACTATTGAATCAGTTAACAGTCTTAGCACAGCTTCTCTGTTGAATGGCTTCCATAGCTCATGATTGACAGAATTTTCCAGCTAGGGGCACCGGAGGTTCTCCCTCCCCTCCCCCAGGCATGTGAGGCCCCCTGGCCATTTGTGCTTTGCTGGTAAAACCTTCTGTCCTCAGGTGGGCAGTGAGCGGATTGCTGGGTTTTCAGGGCTCAGCCACGTGACGGTCAACTGCTCTGAGAAAGTCCTCACACTGGCACCAGCCGGAATTACTGACCAGTCGTATCCTCAAATCCAGTCCAAACTGGAAACTCAGGCTTAGGAAGAGGCTGGAAGAGGAGTCCAGCTCCAACAGGAGGCCCCATTTTCTGCCTCTCCTAGTTTTACTGTTTGAGCCAATTTAGTAGCATTTTAAGTCAGGTCAGAAAGTTAAAGTTCCTCATCCTAAAAGTGCCTGAGTGTGACTGTGTGGGTCTTGAGTTTTGTGTTGGTTTGTGTGTTTTTTGGTTCCAAGACCAGCTTCTGATGAGAGGGATGTCTTCCCTCTGATGTAACTGCCCTGAAGCCTGGCCAGAAAGGACCAAGAGTCGGCGTAGGTGCTGGGTAGAGAATTTAGTAGAATGGAGATTCTCCAGCTTCTCAGCAGTCACCCACAGTAAAATACACATTTTATATCATGACCCAGGACACATATATGTTATATATGCAACTGAAAGAATTTTTTCAAAATATTTTAACTGCATTTACTTTTGTGCTAACCTAATAGTACTTATTCTTACCACATGTATATTAATGCCCTCAGATTTTTTTTTCCCAGTGTTGACCATGACCCACTAAATTGGTTCCATAACCGACTAACGGGTCACAACACATGGTTTGAAAAAAAGTGCTGCTTTGGGGAATGTGCCATTCTAAGATTTCTGCAGCTTTTTCAGAAATCCACACTGGGATAAACTTTCCAATCTAATGTAAGTAGCTTCTCAGGTCATCAAGCTGCATTAACATTGTGTGATGGGACTGAATGTCACTGACCCTTACTTCCTCCACCCCATCTCTACATCAGATTCTTGCAAAATCTTTAAAGACAATATGTGTACCTTATTTTATGTTTGTATTCTTGTCTAGCCTTGAATCTATAGGAATCCCTAAAAAAGCGGGATCCTAGGCTTCAGCAAGATTTCCTGCTTCCACCCCCCAAAACTGAGTTGAGGTTTTTTGTTTTGTTTTGTTTTCGAGACAGAGTCTTACCCTGTTTTCCGGTCACCCAGGCTGGAGTGCAATGGTGCAATCTTGGCTCACTGCAACCTCCGACTCCCGGGTTCAAACGATTCTCCTGCCTCAGCCTCCTGAGTAGCTGGGATTACAGGTGCCCACCCCCATGCCCAGCTAATTTTTGCATTTTTAGTAGAGACGGTGTTTCACCATGTTGGCCAGGCTGGTCTCGAACTGCTGACCTCATGATCCGACTGCCTCAGCCTCCCAAAGCACTGGGATTACAGGCGTGAGCCACTGCGCCCGGCCGAGTTGGGTTTCTTAGCCTGAAAAATATCTGTATGTGCACTAACACACGTGACCCCTGTCTTGGACTATAGTGGCACCACACCTGTGCTCACAGTGGAGTGGGCACACAGCAGCATGGAGCTAGACCCTTCAAACTCAGGGACAACCGAAGAGCCAAAGGGGACTCAGCTGGGACAGGAGGGGAGGGAGGGAGGCTGGTTAGGAGCCCCTGAGGTCCCCAGCACAATTGGAAGCTCTGTCTCTCCCACACCCCCAGTTGACCACTGTCAATCTCACTCTTTTTCCGTACACCTAGGACTCAGACCCCGCTCAGACTGTAAGAGATGGGGGGTCAGGGAAAGGGTGGAGGAGTGGCATTTCTCAGATTGTTTTTACTCTTTGGAAAGTATCAAGTTGGAATTTAGGAATTTCCAGTGCTGGTCTAACCTCATCTTCCTTTTAGGAATCTGGTCTTTGAGTCCTGGCCTAGGTCAACAGCTTCAGTCCTGCGTGTGGCTGCTGGACCTTCAGAGGTCTAGGGTCTGACTCAGTCCTACAAAGGGAAAGCCTCATTCTTTGAACACAAATCCAAGTCAGGAGCCATTGCAAGCTGACCTGTTCTCTACACACTCACCAGGGACATAGTGTGGGGCTGGCCGTCTGCTTGTCCTTGAGGTCCCAGGCTGTCTGCGAAGCCTCAGTGGGCGCTTGGCGTGATGCTGGACCTTTTCTGTTTGAGACTACTCCAGGCTGTAAGCTGAAAACCTCGTGTTGGGCCAGGCACAGCGGCTCACGCCTGTAATCCCAGCACTTTGGGAGGCTGAGGCAAGAGGTCCTTTGAGCTCAGGAGTTCAAGAACAGCCTGGGCAACATGGTGAAACCCCGTCTCTACAAAAAAATAAAATTAGCCAGGTGGTGGCATGCGCCTATAGTCCCAGCTACTTGGGAAGCTGAGGCAGGAGGATTACTTGAGCCCAGGTGGTTGAGGCCGCAGTGAGCCCTGCTTGCACCACTGTCCTCCAACCTGGGTGACAGAGTGAGACCCTGTCTCAAAAAAAAAAAAAAAAAAAAAAAAAAAATCTGGTATTGATTACATCACTAACCTCCAGAAGAGGCGGGGTTGTTTTTTCCTCTGGGATTGAAAGAGAGCACCCATGTCTCCTCCTGTGTGGGCCTTCCCTGATGTCTGACACCTGGAGATGACTGTGACATGGCTGATGGCTTCCAGCCTTGAGCTGTAAGTGCTTAGACTCCCTGCAGGCCCCTTCTTTTGGATTTCCTCCAGCTCCCCTTTTTGAACTGGGAGCCCCTTTAGTGTTCAGATGCTGGTGCTAGTGGCCAGGCACAAAGCCGCCTTTTGCCTTGGGATAAGGGCAGGGCCTCCAGGGAGCAGCCCAGCCTTTAGGAGCCACCCATTCCTACAGGGACATGACATTCAAAATCACTTGAAAGTAGCTTCTTGGCCAGGTGTAGTGGCTCACACCTGTAATCCCAACACTTTGGTGGCAGGAGGATTGCTTGAGCCCAGGAATTTGAGACCAGCCTGGATAAAATGGCAAAACCCTGTCTCTATAAAAAATACGAAAATTAGCCAAGCATGGTGGCGTACACCTGTAGTCCCAGCGACTCAGGACACAGGTGGGAGTATTACCTGGGAGATGGAGGGTGCAGTGAGCCATGATTGCTCTCCAGCCTGGGCGACAGAGTGAAACCCTGCCCTTCCCACCCACCCACTCCCCACCCCGCCCACTGCCCAAAAGTAAGCTTCTTTATTTAGGCTTTTGTATTTTCAACATGTGATCAGCCTCAGTTTGTGTTTCTTTTTTTTTTTTTTTTTTTTTTTTGAGGTGGAGTCTCGCTCTGTCACCTCAGACTGGAGTGAGTGGCCAGATTCAGCTCCTGCAAGCTCTGCCTCCGGGTTTATGCCATTCCTCCCTGCCTCAGCCTCCGGAGTAGGCTGGGATACAGGGCGGGGCCCGCCACCTCGCCCGGCTAGTTTTTGTAATTTTTAGTAAGAGACGGGGTTTCACCTGTTAGCCAGGATGGTCTGCGATCTCCCTGACGCGTCGTGATCCACGCCGTCTGGGCCTCCCAAAGTGGCTGGGAATTAGGCAGGCTTGAACCACCGCGCCCGGCCAGTTTGTGTTTTCTATTCCTGGAACACTTTATACAGTGAATTCGGATTCCACCTGGTCAGTCAAGGTCAATGTTATGAATGAGGGTCTGGACCGGGAGCTGCAGGACGAGCTGGTTGCTTTTGCTATGTTGTTGGGGATCAGCCTCAAGACTGCAGCTCAGAGAAGCAGCATGCGCCTTGGGAGTCAGGCAGCCGTGGAGGAGAGTGCTCCTGGCAGGAGAGGCCCCCAGTGAGTTTCCCCGACTCCTGAAATGCCTGCTCTGAGTGGCCCCCAGCAGAGCTTCAGGGAGCTCAAATAGGGCAGAACAGAAGTGCCCAGCCTCCTGCCACGTTGCGTACTGCCCTGGCATTGTCCCTCACCCTCACTTGCCATTTGATTGCTTTGCTACTTGGTACAACCAGAGGCTGGTCCGCAGACCCACCTTCTCCGCCATTGTTTGGGTCTCAGCGCCTGCGTCTCCAGAGCACCTTCAGGGCTTCTCAGCTGTGGCACTGCGGGTGCGTTGGTCACGCCATTCTTTGCTGAGGGTTGTCCTGTGCATTGCAAAATGCTCAGCATTCTGGCTTCTGCCCACTAGATTCGAGAACCCCAGCACCACCCTTTACGACCACCGAAAGTGTCTCCAGACATTGCCAAATGTCCTTTGAGAAGCAAAATTACCCCTAGGTGAGAACCACTGGTCTAACTGGCCTCTGCTCCCTCTCTCAGCATGTTCCCTGCCCAAAAATCAGGTGATCTTTTGGATATCACCATCAGGCAGGGCTCTGAGTGGAGGCCTTCAGGGACTTCCATCTTGCTCAGTATACAGTCTCAAGCCCTCCCTGTGGCTCTCTAAGGCCTGAATAACCGGGCTCCATGGCTTCTGCCCTTCTTGAAGCCCTGCCAGCCTGTGCTGGTCACTCCGCCCAGCACCTTGACAGCACTCCTCCCTGCTTGGTAAGCTCACTCCCCATCTCATCCCGATCTCTGGTTCAGCATCACCCTGGAGGGGCCTTTCCTGACCACCCATTTAAAATTCCTCACTGTGCTTTCCTCCTGCTGGCCCCCATGTGGCCTAGTTTTTCTTTGTGGCACTTGGTACCACCTTCCCTGCGTCTCTGTCTACATCCCACCTGCAGGAGAATGGGCGCTTAGCATGTGCCAGAATCCCTGTCTTTGGAGGGCAGCTGTGTTGTTTGCTGCTCCTGTTTCCAGAGGAAGCACAAAAGATGTCGGTCCTGGGTTCCACTGGGCAGCCCCACTGTCACGTCACATGTGTGCAAAGTAGTGTGTGTTTGCCGGGTGTGCTGGCTCATGCCTGTAAGCCACTGAGGCTGAGGAGGGTGGATCACAAGGTCAGGAGTTGGAGACCAGCCTAACCAACATGGTGAAACCCCATCTCTACTAGAAATACAAAAATTAGCTGGGCATGGTGGTGTGTGCCTGTAATCCCACTACTCAGGAGCCTGAGGCAGGAGAATCGCTTGAACCCCAGAGGCAGGGGTTGCAGTGAGCCGAGGTCGTGCCACTGCACTCCAGCCAGGGCGACAAAGCAAGACTCTGTCTCAAAAAAAAAAAAACTAGTGTGTGTTCATTTTAAACCAACCACCACCCCTTCTGGCTTAGAGATACTGTTAGCATTTTGGTATCTTATCTTGTCCTTTTTCTGTTCAGAAACCTCTGATAGTTACAACTTTCTAAGAAATGTTAGACAATAGGCTGGGTGCGGCGGCTCACGCCTGTAATCCCAGCACTTTGGGAGGCTGAGGCGTGCGGATCACGAGGTCAGGAGATCGAGAGCATCCTGGCTAACATGGTGGAACCCCATCTCTACTAAAAATAGAAAAAATTAGCCAGGCGTGGTGGCGGGCGCCTGTAGTCCCAGCTACTTGGGAGGCTGAGGCAGGAGAATGGCATGAACCCAGGAGACGGAGTTTGCAGTGAGCCGAGATCACGCCACTGCACTCCA
>NW_016807991.1:4757722-4771823 GCF_001698545.2 Rhinopithecus bieti | reverse complement strand
AAAAAAAAAAAAAAAAAAGGAAATGTTAGACAATCAATAGCTCACCAACTCAGGTTGTTTAGAATTTCAGAGCCCATGAGGACAGTTGAAATCTCTTCACCTCCCGATCCCAGATCCCCTCCTAGTAACAATTTTTTTAAAACTATAAGCAAGGCACCCCTGAACGGTAGGGATTGGGTTTATTCCACGGTTTAGTTTTGTTCACAAATCTGGTGTTTTCCCGGAGTGGGCACAGTGCCCTCTAGTGTTCACCTGCCAGGCCGGCTGGCCCCTGTCATTTGCTCTTTGGAGGTAGAAGGGGAAGTAGAGGGCAAACTGCGCCCAGCAGGCATCTGCAGTCAGTGGCCGCCACTGCTGCCTTCCACTTGCCCCAGAAATGAAGAGAGTGTTTATTTCTTTCATAAGCAGAAGAATCACTGTCTTTAAATGTGTAGACCGCCGGAAGTCTTTTCCTGTCTCTCTAGCTCTGGGGAGAGATGAGTTTTTTATGTGGTTAAGAGAACAGACTCTGGGGCCAAACTGCCTGAGTTCAGGTCCCAGCCCCACTACTTATGAGCTTGATGACATTGAATGCATTATTTTCTCTGTCTCAGTTTGCGTATCTGCGAAATGAGCATGGCAGTGAGGTGCTTCACGGGTTGTGGAGCACCTCATGAGTGAAAGCAGCGAAGCACCTGGAGAACTGTCTGGCAGGTAGGAAGCACCTGGTTAGCATGAGGTGGAAAACTCCAGAGCTCTTGCATTCACCAGGAGCACAGCGGTTCCTTCCTGACGGGGGCACTGAAAGGCTTTGTGAAGCAGGTCGCGCACATGGGGCAGGGAGAGGAGGACGTTTGGAAGGAACTGTTCAGTGGAGTGGCTTACAGATGGGAGTGTGTGGGCTTATTTGGAGAAAGCCATTGCCCAGTATGGGTGGGGTATAGGAAGTTAGGAAGGAAAGTCACGAGAGCCTCCCAAGTCATCCTAAGTCCTTCCAGATGCCATTGTCTCAGGTTCTAATTCCCAGTGGAAGGGAGTGTAGCCACCATGTCACCATCCCCCAGCCCCTTGTCACTCCCAGTCTGCTCCCAGCACCATCAGGGCTTTGGAGAAACGTAATGCCTTGTCATAGAAAGGTCAGAAGAGCCCCTGGAGGCAGCGTCCTGGTGGGGTGGAGCTGCTCTTGTCTGGAGACCCCATGGGAAGAATGGCATTTGCTTCCAGGCTCCTTCTCCTGGGAACACTGGGCACTGCCTGCCCTGCCAGCCTCTGGCCTTGCCACCATGCCAGTTTTCACCAGCTGTTTTTTTTCTGCTTCAGCCTCAGAGTTGACATCTCAGTTTCTCCTGCATTCCCGAGGGTGCAGTTAGGCTGAACAGAGTGTCCCATCAGTGCCTGCACTGATTTAGGTCTGTGTCTGCGCTGCTCTTGCCTCCTTTCCTGGCTGCTCTCTCAGGGACCCCCAAGTGGTGGAGGCAGCCCTCCCGCCACATGTGGTACAGTCCCCCTTGCTTTGGAGTCTGCTGTCCTGCAGCTTCTGACTTCTCTGGGAGCAATTGTGGCCTTTTGAAGTCTAAAATGGGAGCAGGGGATTAAGATAGGGTGGGGCAGCGCAAAAAATACCATGTCTCAGAGTGGAGATTTGGGCACAGAGGGTTACAGCACAGAATGTTCTTTGAGTTAGAAAAGTGGCACTGTCACACCAACATGCCCCTGCAGCCTCCTGGGGTCTTGAAGCAGAGATAAGGAGAGCCTGACCTTTCAGGGGTCTTCACCCTGCAGCTCACAGGGCCGGTGATCACAGCTGCCGGCCTTGCTGAGCACCTACTCTGTACCGTGCACCATGTGCCACCTGTGGTCCACTGCCTTGGTGACTCCACCTCAGCCATGCTGAGACGGCTGCCGTCATCCCTCCTTCCACGTGTCGGCAGGAGTGGTTTGCCTGACTTTCCTGTGTCTGACTCGAGAACCCTGCATTTACTGGGCTCGTTGTCATTTGAAACTTGGGATCATACCTGGATGCAGTGGCTCACGCCTGTAATCCCAGCACTTTGGGAGGCTGAGGCAGGCAGATCACAAGGTCAGGAGTTCGAGACCAGCCTGGCCAACATGGTGAAGCCCCATCTCTACTGAAAATACAAAAATTAGCCGGGTGTGGTGGCACGTGCCTGCAGTCCCACCTACTTGGGAGGCTGAGGCAGGAGAATTGCTTGAACCCGGGAGGCGAAGGTTGCTGTGAGCCCGAGACTGTACCATTACACTCCAGTCTGGGCAATACAGCAAGACTCCATCTCAATAAAAAAAAACAAAACTTGCACTCACGAGTTCCTGTGGGACTGTCTGCACTGCTGGTTGGTGCTGGGGTCCATTGCTTTTCTTTCCTTTTTTTGTGAGTCATGTTCTTCTACTAACAGAGTTTGTTTTAGTTGTCGTTGCCAGCAATTAAGTGACCTTGAGCCAGTGTCTTCCTTTTTCAGCGACTTGGTTCTCCTTTCTTGGTGGTGAACTCTCGGTGCCCCCAGGTCAAGGGAGGCCACCACGGAGGAGTGTCTGGTTGGCAATTTGAGGAAACCGCTCTCCAGCCACGTGGTTTGGGGTCTTGGAGGTGGACACACACAGAGACCCGTCCATGATTATGACCCAGCGAAGAACCATTGAGGAGCTGCCCCAGGTTGGAGGAACCAGCTAAAAAAGAAGGCAGGCTGGCCTGGTGGGAGCGTCTCCTGCCTGGGCTGTTGGGAGATGGAGCAGCAGGAGGCAGCGGCCGCTGCCAGTTGTGCATAAAGGGACAATCAGGTGCTCGTGCAGTTGGCCAGGCTCCAAGAGCCAACCATCCTGAGGGTTACTTAGCAGCCTGCAGGGCTCCAAGCACAGCAGATAAGGCGCAGGCCGCAGCTGGTCAGGAGGATAACCCAGATTAGAACGTGGTGTCCGGTGATAGCCAGGCTTCAGGATGACCCACCGCAGCCCAGTGTCCTGCTCCTCCCCCAGCCCACTCTCCCTCAGCACTGATCAGCTAGGACAGGCACTTGCAGAGGGCAGAAAAAAGATTTAACACAAAGCAAATGTTTTGCTCTCTGTAGAATGGGCTGTTAAATCCTTCATTAAAGTGCGACCTTATGTGATCTGTCATTGAGCCCCACTGTTCAGCGTGAGGACGGATACCTCCGGCGAGCCGAGTGTTTGCCTTTGGTGGGCGAGACAGTGACTGCAGGGGCCCCAGGAGGCCTGTGGACATGACGCGCTCCTCCGTGGGTCGCGGTGCTGGTCGGAGGTGTGTGCGGTCTGTGAAAATGCTGCTAGCGGAACACTTAGGATTTGTGCACTTAGCAGTGTGGATGTGACACTTCAGAAGTTGGAAGAAAACCGTATTCTGTGTTGGCTTTAGAGCCCATTTTCTCACATCTCTCACGTTTCCATTCTTTTACAGCTGAAACTAGAGGACCGTTCTGTGGTGCCCCGAGATGTGGTCCGGCACATGCGATCTACCGTGAGTCCTGCGTCCCCACCCCAGCCCTGGGCCTGGGGGCAGCCACCTTAGGGACTTGAGCCTGCCCACCTTGTACTCTGTATGTGGGAGAGCTGGCCAGCTCCGCAGGGGGCGCGCTGGGGTTGCCTGGGCTGGGTCTCCCATGGTGACCAGGGCTGCTGCACCGTGGGACTTGCATGCCTCTTCCCTCCCCCAGGACAGTCAGTGTGGCACGGTGATTGACGTCAACATCGACTGCGCTGTCAAGCTCATTGGCACCAACTGCATCATCTATCCTGTAAACAGCAAGGACCTACAGCACATCTGGGTGAGCCAGCCCTGTCTTCTCATCATGCTTTCTGGGCCCTCTGGTTCTCTCGGCAGCACGACCTGTGCGCTACAGCCTCCTCCCTGCTCTTGCCAAGCACAGCCTTCCTGGGTCAGAAGGCGGAGCACAGCAGCCAGCTGGCTCCTATAGCCTTGTTTTCGCTGCTTTCAAGTAAGCCATTTAGATGTGAGGTCAGGACGTGCCCTTCCCCAACCCCAGCGTAGGCTACCAGTGTGGTTATCTTTAAGTGTTTTCCTTTCTCCTCTAATATTTCTTTTAAAAAAATTAATTATTTCCAATTATTTATTTTTTTAATGATTTTAAACTTACCAAAAGTTGTAAATTCCTGTGTCCCTCTCATCCGGGTTCCTCAGCTGTTAAGATTTCACTCCATTTGCTCCATCACCTTCCCTCCCTCCTCCCCGAGATCCCCCTCCAGTCTTTTTTATTCCCAAAACATTTGAGAGCAAGCTACAGATATGATGCCCTGTCACCCACCCCCAAATACACACACCTCTTGTGTATTTTCCAAAAATACGGACAGCCTCCTGTGTAACCACCATATGACCCCCAGATTGAGAAATGGACGTTGATAATTACTGTCCAGTCCACAGACCACATGCAGTTGTCCCAACACTACTGTTTTCTTCTTTGCGGATCCAGGACCCAATTCAGGAACACATCTTGCATTGAGTTGTCATCTCTTCATTTTCTCTCCAATCGGGAATCATTTCCCAGCCTTTCTTTGTCTTCCATGCCCTGAACAGTGATACATTTAGTAACTTGACCCTCAGCCTGGGTCTGTCTGGTGTTGCCTCATGCCCACGGCTTCTTTGCAGACCCGCCGCAGAGCTCTGCGCTGGTCCATGGTACCCCATAGCCAAAGTGCTGCGGTTGTTCACTTTGACCCCTGGTCATGTTGTTGTCCACCAGATCTCTCCACCATAAACTCACCATTTACCCCCGTTAAGTGATTGTATTTTGTGGGAACATAGTCCCGGATTGTGTCTGTACCCTGTCATTTGTCAAACTGAAATCCACCAGTTTTAGCGTCCATTCACAGTTCTGCCTGCACCAGCCATTGCTCTGATGTTGCTAAATGGTGGTTTTATGACTCCCTTGTTCCCCCTCATTTCTTTTAGCTGGCATTCTGCTCTGTAGAAGAGCTTTATCTTCTGCCCCATTTATGTATTCATTTTTTTTATCGCTGTGAACTTAGAGATTTCTGTTTTATTCATGGGTTATAATTAATTACTACTTTTATCTGTTCTGTTGTTTAGGTGGTCCCAGATCTAGCCAGTGGGAGCCACTTCAAGCTGGCTTTCATGTCCTTCTCACATGGCCCTTTCTGTTGGTTTTTTAAGCACTTGCTTTCTTTCTGGCATGAGGTGTGCCAGGCTCATCTTGTACTTTTTGTAGTCCAGCCCCAGAATCAACCATTTCTCCAAGAAGCCTCATTGCTTTCAGAGAATGGTATTTTTAAAACCCAAGATCTGGATGCTAGGTGTGCTAATTGCTACTTGGCCCTTTTGGGACACACTAGGAAATACACACGTATTACATGTATACACACATCTAAATATATCACTGCCTGCAGTATGTGTATATTAAAATATATGAGTTCAGGCAGAGTTCACGGGTGCGGTGGCTCATGCCTATAATCCCAACACTTTGAGAGGCTGAGGCAGATGGATCACTTGAGCTCAAGAGTTTAAGACCAGTCTGGGCAACATGGTGAAACCCCATCTCAACCAAAAAAAAATATGAAAAAATTGGCCAGGCCTGGTGATACATGCCTGCAGTCCCAGCTACTCAGAAGACTAAGGTGGGAGAGTCACTTGAGCCCATAGATGGAGGTTACATTGAGCCAAGATCATACCATTGCACTCCAGTCTGGGCAATAGAGCAAGACCCTGTCTCTAAAAAAATAAAAATAAAGTAAAATAAAATATGTGAGTTAATCCTGATACATCCACTTCCACCTAAACACCTCAGACTCCTCTTCCTTCTCCTCCTTCGTGCTCCCTTTCTGTTAGTAAACAAACACCTGGGCACCTTCTCCAACAGTGAGGGCCTTGGCTCTCGATATCCTTGATGTGTTAATGTATTTACTCAGAGCACTGTCCATATAGCCATCCCCCAGTGGTGTGGCTGCCTCCTCTGCCTGCCACCTCCACAGCCTACTTGCCAGGTGTCCTGTGTCCATGGTTGTCCCATGTCCATGGATGCCATCAGGCCTCTGCCCCTGCATCACCCACCCCGTTCCCTCCAGGCAGCCCCAAAGCCAACACCACTTCCTCCTCACTGGGAAGAGCAGCTGGGATGCAGCCTAGAACTTGTAGGGAGGGCCTGCTGCTGCAGCTGTTTAGGGCTAGTAGCCAACCGGTCCAGACAATGAGTCATCTAGATCCTCCCGCTTCCTGTCTCAGTGGGGCATAGAGGAATCTGTGCCCTCAACATGGACATTGTCTGCTGCGTCTCACTGCCCCTGCCCCCTTGGTCTGCAGCCCTTCATGTATGGGGACTACATTGCCTATGACTGCTGGCTGGGGAAGGTCTACGACTTGAAGAACCAGATCATCCTGAAGCTATCCAACGGTGCCAGGTAGAGTCTCACCACGAGAGAGCCATTGGCTTGGGAAGGACAGCCTCTTGGAAAGAGGGGAGGAGGAGGGTGTTTCCTCCTGGGGACAGTGATGGCAGGTTTGATCAAGGGCAGTGACAGATGTTGCAGGCATCCAGGGCCTGCAAATCAGGGCCTAACCTTGTACCATTCTCCTTATCTGCCGTGGCCTAATTCTGTTGCTCAGTTTCTGATCTGTCCTGGCATAGGGAGAAACATTTTCATTGAGGGTATCTGCTGGAGGCTGATGCTTTACTTGAGGCACTGTGAGGGTGCTGAGCAAGCAATCCAGTGGCACTTGGGGTCTTGTTCATTGTGGGAGAGTTTCTTGTACTACCTCGGGCTGTTAATGGTTGAAAACGAATTGTGCTATTTAGGGCATGTGGCACATTGGCATCTCAGGATTGCAGCTGTTTGGTACTCACTGTGTCCCCTCTGATTTAGAACAGACTAAACCTCTGTTCTCTGTTTTAGGTGCTCCATGAACACAGAAGATGGCGCCAAGCTCTACGACGTCTGCCCGCACGTCAGCGACTCGGTAGTGTGCTCCATCCAGGCCAGCACCTTTCTCTGATCGCTCAGTCCTCTGGAAGGAGGACTTCTTAGCAAAGAGCTTGTAGCTGGACCCAGCTAAACAGAGCAGTTTCCTAGAAAAGGGGCGGGTGCGCGCCAGAGGATCTAAAAGTTTGGGTATAGGCAGAAAATATTAGAACCTATTTTTTTTTTTTTTTTCTTTGAAACAGAGTCTCACTCTCTTGCCCAGGCTGGAGTGCAGTGGTGCGTTCTCGGCTCACTGCAACCTCAGCCTCTTGAGTAACTGGGATTACAGGCTTGTGCCACCACGCCCAGCTAATTTTTATATTTTTAGTGGAGATGAGGTTTCACTGTGTTGGCCAAGCTGGTCTTGAACTCCTGACCTCAGGTGATCTGCCCACCTCAGCCTCCCAAAGTGCTGGGATTACAGGCATGAGCCACCGCGCCCACAGTATTAGAACTTTTATTTGCATTTTTGTTAGCTTTTTTCTCATCCTTTAAGGTCCCACTTTGTCTCTCTCAGTACAGGATGATGTAGTGGTTACAATAGTACATGGACACACACAGCAATCAAGTAGATATACAGGAGGTGTGTGAGCAAACAGGTTTCAGGACCACTGCTCTCTGGAGCCTTGTTCCTCAGAGTGTGAGCCCTTGACCAAGGAGCATGGAATGAGTCACCTATGTTTGAACAAGGGTGTCAGGTGACCTCTGCGGACCCGGGGTTTGGGAAGTGCTGATCTGGAGCCACAGGACTTGTTTTCGGGCGTGTGGGGCCTGTGTGTGAGTGGGCTTCTGCAGGTGGGCAGCCAGCAGGCACAGGCGTGGGGAGCACGGTCACCCAAGGAGACACCGCTCACAGGGACTTTCCTCTGGCCCCACATCCTGCAGGGTCTCTTCTTTGACGATTCCTACGGCTTCTACCCAGGCCAGGTACTCATTGGCCCTGCCAAGATCTTCTCCAGCGTCCAATGGCTGTCGGGTGTCAAGCCCGTGCTCAGCACCAAGAGCAAGTTCCGAGTGGTGGTAGAAGAGGTGGGTCTGGGCCCAGGGCCGGGAAACCGAATCCTTGACCTCTGCACCCTGGAGCTGAGCTGCCGCTCCTTTCCTGCCCGCTCTGAGGGTTGAGCCCCACTCTTTGACATCTGGACCCTGTTGATCTCAAAGGGCTTTGAGGATAAAGGGAACCCGGGCTCTGGTCATAGTGACCAAAAGACAGATGTCCCCCAGCCCAGCCTGTACAGGCTGAGCAAGGTGGGAGGGTAGCAAGTGGCAGTACCAGTGGCCCCTGGCTGGTATGAGCAGTGACACTGGTCCTAGGCATTGGGTGTGGGCCGTGGTTACATTTGGGGTCTGCTCTGATGTGTCTGTACTTGGTGCTATACTAGGAAGATCAGTTTCCTGCTCTGGAGGTCGAGTGGGCTTTGGGCAACTGGCTAAAGAGAGTGCTGTCAGAGCCTGCCCTGACTGGCCTGTCCCACCTGCCATCCCCAGGTGCAGGTTGTAGAACTGAAAGTTACATGGATTACCAAAAGTTTCTGTCCAGGGGGCACGGACAGCGTCAGCCCCCCACCCTCTGTCATCACCCAGGAAAACCTAGGCAGGTGAGCACGCCCTTACTGCCAGCAACCCAGAGGCACGCGCGGAACAGGCCTCTGGACCCTGGCCACATGCCCGGGGAGGCTCAAGAACACTGCTGGCCTCCCAGGAGTCCAGCTCAGCTCACCCCGCTTGTTTCCCAACCAGGGTGAAGCGTCTCGGATGCTTTGACCATGCTCAGCGGCAGCTTGGGGAGCGCTGTCTGTATGTCTTCCCAGCCAAGGTAGAGCCAGCCAAGATTGCCTGGGAATGTCCAGAAAAAAACTGCGCCCAGGGGGAGGGCTCTATGGCCAAGAAGGTATGTCCTTGGGGTTGGGGTTGGTGGGCATTTGAGGAACTGGCCTTGAGCCATTTCCATGGCCAAAAAGGACTGTCTGTGCTTTAGGCCTTGGGGGGCAGCCCTGATGACCCTTGCCGGCTACTCAGGTGTATACAACTGTCATCCCCCCAGCCTGAGATGCCTAGGACCAGGCCTGCCCAGGTGCACCTCACAGCCCATCCTCTCTGCTCCACCCTTGCAGGTGAAGCGCCTGTTGAAGAAGCAGGTTGTGCGGATCATGTCGTGCTCCCCAGACACCCAGTGTTCCCGGGACCATTCCATGGAAGACCCAGACAAGAAGGGGGAAACCAAAGCAAAGAGTGAAGCGGAGTCTGCCAGCCCCGAGGAGACGCCCGATGGTTCTGCTAGTCCAGTGGAGATGCAGGACGAGGGTGCAGAGGAGCCCCACGAGGCAGGAGAGCAGCTGCCCCCATTCCTGCTAAAAGAAGGCAGAGATGACAGGCTGCACTCGGCAGAGCAGGACGCAGATGATGAGGCTGCTGACGACACAGACGACACCAGCTCGGTGACCTCCTCTGCCAGCTCCACCACTTCCTCCCAGAGTGGCAGTGGCACAAGTCGCAAAAAGAGCATCCCCTTGTCCATCAAGAACTTAAAGCGCAAACACAAAAGGAAGAAGAATAAAATCACTCGAGATTTCAAGCCAGGGGACAGGTAAACTTGGAGTTGTGCCCCTCCCCAGCGGCGTCAGCGTGAAGCCAGGCAGAGTGCGCGTCCCCTGGATGTGCGTGCCTGCGCTTGCACACACACCTCTGCATGCCTTGTAGTGGCTCAGGGACGCCCATCCGAGACAGCGTAGGCGCCTGGGGTAGGCCGTGGTGGAAAGCGGAGACTGAGGAGTGGTGCAGAGGGTGGGATGGTGGTGGCCTTAAGCTTGGCCTTCTGGGAACACATTTGCCTGAGCTCTCCCAAGTGGGTCCCGTTCTCAGAGAATGCATGGCCTCGGAACCCTGGGTGAGCTTCCTGTGCACCAGAAACTCATCCTGCCAACCTGGGATTCAGAGTTTCAGGTTACTAAGCCCACAGGGACAGGAAGGGACAGAAAGATTCTCTGCCCTTTCCACGGGCGGGGGTGGGGTTTGCATGGCCTGCTGACTGGCCTGCATCTGGCAGGGTGGCAGTGGAGGTGGTGACCACGATGACCTCAGCCGACGTGATGTGGCAGGATGGCTCTGTGGAATGCAACATCCGCTCCAACGACCTCTTTCCTGTACACCACCTGGACAACAATGAGTTCTGCCCCGGAGACTTCGTGGTAGATAAGCGAGGTAGTGCCAGCTCTGGAAGGGCAGCCAGCAGGGTGGTCGCCAGTGAGGGCCCAGGTTGGGGCTTGTGGAGAATGGGCAGTGGATCTGGGGTCAGAGCTAAAATGAGGTCCAGAAGGGAACTGCCCTCATGAAGGGGTCTCACCACTTCCAAGACGGGGAAAGGTCACGGTTTGCACCCTACACTGGCTTGAGATGTGGACTCCTTAGCCAGGATCCCTTAGCTAGTCACGTTCCTTCCTCTGGTTCCCTAGTCCAGAGCTGTCCAGACCCTGCTGTCTACGGCGTGGTACAGTCTGGGGACCACCTCGGCCGTACCTGCATGGTGAAGTGGTTCAAGCTGCGGCCGAGTGGGGACGATGTGGAGGTGTGTGCAGCCCCTACTGCTTTCTTCAGGTGGGCTCTGGGGTTAGGTGTAGGACCCGTAGCTCATGACAACCTGTCCTGTGCCACAGCTGATTGGAGAAGAGGAAGACGTGAGTGTTTACGACATTGCTGACCACCCTGACTTTAGGTTCCGTACAACTGACATCGTCATCCGCATCGGCAATACTGAGGACGGGGCTCCTCACAAGGAGGATGAGGTGTGCCTTCCAATTCAAGTTCTGGATCGCTGCTCACTGCCCTGTGCACCAGCTGCAGTCCCTGATGCTGCCACCAGGTGGCTCTAGGAGACAAGACCTGAAAGTCCTCTGGGCTCAGTGTCCCCAGGAGGGCAGCTACCCCAAAGTCAAGCTGCTGCTCAGCCCTAGCAGCCACAGAAGGACTTGTTTCCCTGCCTCACTTCTGGGGTCAGGCTTCTTCAGCTGCCGCTGGTTACATTTACCAGAGGAGCTAAGTTCTTGTCACAAGCTGGGTGGGCATGATGTCAGTCACTGCAGAGCACCTGAGGGGCTGGGGAGCTGGAGCTTGAGCTGGACCGCCTGACTTTGTCCCCTTTGCCCAGCAGCCATCGGTGGGCCAGGTGGCCCGTGTGGACGTCAGCAGCAAGGTGGAGGTGGTGTGGGCTGACAACTCAAAGACCATCATCCTGCCCCAGGTGAGGCTCTGGCTAGACCCCCTGCTGGGCTTGTGACTGTGGCAGCTTGGGCTGGGGACCACCGTCGTGTAGCCAGAAGATGGGCTCTCAGGTCTTCCTGGTGAGATCTCAGCGAAAGCATGAGGGGCAAGACAGGCATTCCACACAGCCCTTGGTGCAGGGTTGGGGGCAGCCCGCAGTTGGCCCACCAGCCTTGCTTCTCCCAGCAGTCTCTTCCCGGCCATCCATCGCTGGTGCATGTAGACTTCCACAGACCTCCAGGATTCTCCTGGATTGTGAGCTCACTGTGCTGCGAAGAAAGCAGGTTCCCTCCTAAAAGGAGATGGAAACTTTCCTACCACCCTTTCTAGAAAGCTCTAACAGAGAAGGGGAGAAAGGAGCTGATGCAGTTCTAACCCCAGCTGTTGGGTCCTGAGCAGAAGAGCTACACGGGCTCTCCTTCCCTCGCTTCCTGGTTGGAGCCACACAGCCCAGCTTTCCTCTCCTGGTCCGCACAGGGGGCGGGAATGGGAGTGGGAATGGCTTGCCCCATCACCTTAACGGCCATTTCAGGGAAGGCAGCAGGATATGTCGGCCCTTCCACATGTCCCTTCCTGTCATATGTTCCCAGCTCCCAGTGCAGCCCCACAGGGGCCTCCTTGGCTGTATCATCAGCTGACCCTGAGCTTTTCAGGTGTAGGGCTGGACCTGCCAAGGTCCCCTACTGCCTTGGGCAGATGCTGACCAAGTGCACAGAGCAGGAGGGGAGGCTGGAACAGACCACTGTTTTAGGGCTTTGGGTCCGGCTTAGGGGTGGCACAGGTGAAGGGCCTCTCCCAGAGACCTAGGGACTGCAAAATCCAGAACAGAGGGCAGGGAAAGAGTGGAATGAGGTTGCCACGGCCTCATGAGCCCAGTCCCCATCAGCTGTGTGGATCAGGGATCCCCAGAGCTCCTCCGCAGTGGTAGGGAGGTGACTTCCTGTCTGCATTACTGTGGCACTTCCCTTCTGCCCCCAGCACTTGTACAACATCGAGTCTGAGATTGAGGAGTCAGACTACGATTCGGTAGAAGGCAGCACCAGCGGGGCATCCTCAGATGAATGGGAAGATGATAGTGACAGCTGGGAGACGGACAATGGGCTGGTGGAGGACGAGCACCCCAAGATAGAGGAGCCCCCCATCCCACCCCTAGAGCAACCAGCGGCCCCTGAGGAGGACAAGGGAGTGGTGATCAGTGAAGAGGCAGCCACAGCTGCTGTCCAAGGGGCTGTGGCCATGGCCGCCCCCATGGCCGGGCTGATGGAGAAGGCTGGCAAGGACGGGCCGCCCAAGAGCTTCCGGGAGTTGAAAGAGGCCATCAAGATCCTGGAAAGCCTCAAGAACATGACCGTGGAGCAGCTGCTGACAGGCTCGCCCACCTCTCCAACTATGGAGCCTGAGAAGCCAACTCGGGAGAAGAAGTTTCTAGATGACATTAAGAAGCTACAGGAAAACCTCAAGAAGACCCTGGACAATGTGGCCATTGCAGAGGAGGAGAAGATGGAGGCAGTGCCCGACGTAGAGCGCAAGGAGGACAAGCCCGAGGGGCAGTCACCTGTGAAGGCTGAGTGGCCCAGCGAGACCCCGGTGCTCTGCCAGCAGTGTGGTGGCAAGCCTGGCGTCACCTTCACCAGCGCCAAGGGCGAGGTCTTTTCTGTGCTGGAGTTTGCACCCTGTGAGTCAGCCCTTGCCCGGTCTTTGCCTTCCCTGCCTTCTCAGGGCTCCTGTTTGTGTCACCAGATCTGGGTACAGGGTGGTTAGTCCCCTTGCCGGCCCCCAGCTACTGCCCCCAAAGTATTTCACTGTGTGATCACAGTGCTGAGGCCAGGAGCGGCGAGTGGAAAGTCTGTGGGTGTGTTCACCTTTCTAGCCAGGTTTGCAGATGGAGCTCCAGGACTTCTCCATGAGGGACTGACTGTTCTCTTTTCCCCCTCTAGCAAATCATTCTTTTAAGAAAATTGAGTTCCAGCCTCCAGAAGCCAAGAAGTTCTTCAGCACAGTGCGGAAGGAGATGGCGCTGCTGGCTACCTCACTGCCTGAGGGCATCATGGTCAAGACTTTTGAAGATAGAATGGCAAGTAGGCTTGGCATGGGCAGGTGCAGATGTGTTTTGTGGGCACCCAGTGCCCAAGAGGTCACCAACCTTGGGTCCCCAAACCTCTGGGGCTGACTGGCACCTGCGAAAACATTCACCCACCCACCTTTTACAGGGGCGGTCACAGGCGCAGTCAGGTGAGGGCTGACTCAGCTGTGTGTCCAGGCCAGATGGTTCTTTTTTTCCTCCCTCCTTTAAAAAATTGCTTTGAAATAGGCCGGGTGCGGTCGCTCACAACTGTAATCCCAGCACTTTGGGAAGCCAAGGCGGGTGGATCACCTGAGGTCAGAAGTTCGAGACCAGCCTGACCAACCTGGTGAAACCCTGTTCCTACTAAAAATACAAAAATTAGTCAGATCTGGTGGCAGGTGCCTATAATCCCAGCTACTTGGGAGGCTGAGGCAGGAGAATCACTTGAACAGGGGAGGCAGAGGTTGCAGTGAGCTGACGTTATGCCACTGCACTCCAGCCTGGACAACAGAGTGAGACTCCCATCTCCAAAAAAAAAATTACTTTGGAATTAATTATATTATGATTACTCCTCAAGCCTACTTTTCTTTTTGAAAAATTAAAACATTACAGATCCTTTGAGTGGAAATGGAAGAGCTAAAGTTGCCTTTGACCAGCCCTCACTTCTGTTTCTCCCCGAATCGTAGGCCTCTTCCCACACCCAGAGGATTATTAGAAGTTTAGTGGGTCTCCTTCCAATGGATGCCCTTTTTTTATATTTTTACTTTTTTTTGTTGTTGTTGTTGTTGAGACGGAGTCTCGCTCTGTCGCCCAGGCTGGAGTGCAGTGGCCGGATCTCAG
>NW_016807991.1:4750384-4756381 GCF_001698545.2 Rhinopithecus bieti | reverse complement strand
CCTCGTGATCCGCCCGTCTCGGCCTCCCAAAGTGCTGGGATTACAGGCTTGAGCCACCGCGCCCGGCAGCTTGAGATTCTTAATAACGCTTTTGGTTTTTTCTTGGGTTGTAGTAAAATTCCTTTTGAAAATCCTAGCCTGTCTCAGCTCTGCTGAGGGAAGACGGGAACAGTATTTTTTGTTTTGTTCTGTTTTCCCCACATCTCACTCAGGAGAAGAAAAGTAGTGCATTCTCTGAAGGCTCCCAGGGTGGCACCAGTAAGAGCATGCGCAGAGGTTCCCTCACCCCAGCTGGCGCTCTGCCCTCCCTGCTTCTCAGCTCATCACCATTGCCCTGGCAGTGGAGATCCCACACACACACGTATGCACACACATGCACGCAATTAGATGCACAGATTCCAGATGTCTATGGAGTGGTGGTCTCCCAAAGTCCCCCTTGCAGTTCAGACCCTCACTGTCAGCTTCTGGTTGTGAGACCATCCCCCTTCCCCAGGCCTCACCAGCCTGGAACTGTCTTTCAGCTTGAAACTGCTTGTACTACTTGCCTTGTTGGAGATAAGGGTTGGAGCAGGTGTTTAGAGGGGTTGTTTTGTTTCGTTTTTAAAAGACAGGGTTGGCCGGATGCAGTGGCTCACGCCTGTAATCCCAGCACTTGGGGAGGCTGAGGCAAGCGGATCACGAGGTTAGGAGTTCGAGGCCGGGCGCGGTGGCTCACGCCTGTAATCCCAGCACTTTGGGAGGCCGAGACGGGTGGATCACGAGGTCAGGAGATGGAGACCATCCTGGCTAACACGGTGAAACCCCGTCTCTACTAAAAAATACAAAAAACTAGCCGGGAGAGGTGGCAGGCGCCTGTAGTCTCAGCTACTCGGGAGGCTGAGGCAGGAGAATGGTGTAAACCCGGGAGGCGGAGCTTGCAGTGAGCTGAGATCCGGCCACTGCACTCCAGCCTGGGAGACAGAGCCAGACTCTGTCTCAAAAAAAAAAAAAAAAGGAGTTCGAGACCAGCCTGACCAACATGGTGAAACCCCATCTCTATTAAAATACAAAAAATTAGCCAGACGTCGTGGCAGGCGCCTGTAATCCCAGATACCCGGGAGGCTGAGACAGAGAATCGCTTGAACCTGGGAGGTGGAGGTTGAAGTGAGCCAAGATCTCGCCATTGCACTCCAGCCTGGGTGACAGCTACACTCTATCTCAAAAAAATATATAAACAAAAAAATAAAAGATAGGGTCTCGCTCTGTCGCCCAGGCTGGAGTGCAGTGGTGTGATCATAGCTCACTGCAGCCTCAACCTTCTGGACTCAAGTGATCCTCCGATCCAAGCTTCTTGAGTAGCTGGGACTACAGCTATGCAGCACCATGTCCAGCTAATTTTTTATTTTTTGTAGAGATAGGGTCTCACTATATTGCCTAGGTTAGTCTTGAACTCCTGACCTCAAGCAGTCCTCCCACTTTGGCCTCCCAAAAGTGCTAGGATTACAGGTGTGAGCCACCACATCTGACTGAGGGATACAATCTTTTTTTTTTTTTTTTTTTTTTTTGAGATGGAGTCTCACTGTCACCCAGGCTGGAGTACAATGGTGCGATCTCGGCTCACTGCAACCTCCACCTCCGGGCTGAAGCAGTTCTCCCACCTCAGCCTCCCGAGGAGCTGGGACTGCAGGCACGTGCCACCACGCCTGGCTAATTTTTGTATTTTTGGTAGAGACGGGGTTTCACCATGTTGGCCAGACTGTTCTCGAACTCCTGACCTCGAGATCCACCTGTCTCGGCCTCCGAAAATTCTGGGATTACAGGCACGAGCCACTGCACCCGGCTGGAATACAGTCTTAAAGTAATGATTCATGAGGAAAAACACCTGATAAGATAAAAACTCATTTTGAGTATTTCTCTTAGCCAGGGTTCAAAGATTCCAGGCAAGAGCCGGGCACGTGACTGCTCAGGGCTGTAAACCCAGCACTTTGGGAGGCCGAGGCAGGTGGATCACTTGAGCCCAGGAGTTTGAGACTAACCTAGACAACATAGTAAGACCCTGTCTCTACACAAAATAAAAAAATCAGCTGGGCGTGGTGGCCCACACTGTAGTCCCAGCTACTTGGTAGGCTGCAGTGAGCCATTATCGCACTAGTGCACTCCAGCCTGAGGGATAGAGCAAGACCCTGTCTCAAAAAAAAAAAAAAAAAACATTCCAGGCTGTTCTGCAGAGAGAGGTTTGTGCTTAGCTTCTCCACTGCTGGTGGCGTCTGGAGTCCCAGGTGCTGCTCATCCTGCGTGATCTGCACAGTGTCCTGGGAAAGAGCAGGTGCAGATGCAGGTGCCACATGTAGGACACCCCTTTCCACCCCTGCCAACCTTGGCCTCCCTCCCTCCCTACCTAGGACCTCTTCTCAGCCCTCATCAAGGGCCCCACTCGAACCCCCTACGAAGATGGCCTCTACTTGTTTGACATCCAGCTCCCCAACATCTACCCAGCCGTGCCCCCCCACTTCTGCTACCTCTCCCAATGCAGTGGCCGCCTGAACCCCAACCTGTATGACAATGGGAAGGTGTGTGTCAGCCTCCTGGGCACCTGGATTGGAAAGGTGAGTATAGTGCCAGGCCCCCAGCCAAGGAGGAAGAGCCAGTGGGGGATAGGGGCCTGGGGAACAGAATTGATGGTGCCTTGTGTGTTTCAGGGGACAGAGAGGTGGACGAGCAAGTCCAGCCTTCTCCAGGTGCTCATCTCCATCCAAGGTACGGTTGGGCTGAAGCGAGGGTGCGGACGAGGGAGGACCAGTGGAGGGAAGTGACTCTGATGGTCCCCTGGCAGGTGGAGGGGTAGGCCTGCACGGTGGGCTTCTCTCGCCCACTGAGGGAAGATGTCCCTCCCCCACAGGTCTCATCCTGGTAAATGAACCATACTACAACGAAGCTGGCTTCGACAGTGACCGGGGCCTGCAGGAAGGCTATGAGAACAGTCGCTGCTACAATGAGATGGCGCTGATCCGTGTGGTGCAGTCCATGACCCAGCTGGTGCGGCGGCCCCCCGAGGTCTTTGAGCAGGAGATCAGGCAACACTTTAGCACTGGTGGCTGGCGGCTGGTGAACCGCATCGAGTCCTGGCTGGAAACCCATGCCCTGCTGGAGAAGGCCCAGGCGCTGCCCAACGGGGTCCCCAAAGCCAGCAGCTCACCAGAGCCCCCAGCTGTAGCCGAGCTCTCAGACTCCGGCCAACAAGAACCTGAGGATGGAGGGCCAGCCCCAGGAGAGGCCTCCCAGGGTTCAGACTCAGAGGGCGGTGCCCAGGGCCTGGCCTCAGCTAGCAGGGACCACACAGACCAGACTTCGGAGACCGCACCAGACGCATCAGTGCCACCCAGTGTCAAACCAAAGAAGCGGAGAAAGAGCTACCGGAGCTTCTTACCTGAGAAGAGTGGCTACCCTGACATCGGCTTCCCCCTCTTCCCACTTTCTAAGGGTTTCATCAAGAGCATCCGGGGTGTCCTAATGCAGTTCCGGGCTGCGCTGCTAGAGGCAGGCATGCCGGAGTGCACAGAGGACAAGTAGCTGCCAGGTGCGGAGGAAGGAGCATCACCGTGGGAGAGGCCAGCCGCCGCTTGCTCACTCCCCCCCGGAATCGCCCCTCTTCCCATGCCCCTCTGTCCCCACTGCAAACCCCTCATTGCCCTCTTCTCCCCAAGGTGAGTTTGATGCTGAAGTGCAAGAAGTGTGTTGAGATGCCGCCGTTTCTATTCTAAAGCGAGCTTTCAACAGGTGGGTCCCCCGTGGCAAAGAAAATCGGAACCCTGTTGCCGATTTTCCATTTGTCACCCCAGCAGAATGTCCCGGCACTTGCTCCCTTGCTGTCCCTTCTCAGGTCAGAGGTGGGTGTTCCAGGGCCTGCCGCGGGGCTGTCTGGGCCAGTGCCCTGCAGACCCGCAGGAGAGCACATGTGCCTTGCATGAAGTGTGGGTTGCGCCATCAATTCCCCTGGTCCCTTTCAACCTCTTAAGTTCAACTTGAGCCTCCGTGTGTCCTAGACCCTCCTGCTGCCACCACCACCAGGTCCTCCCTAGTCCCCCAGCGTCAACACTATCCCTTGGGAGTTGTAGCTGCTGTCACTGACTCCTGGCTATACATGGCCTGTCGACCACATTATAACCCTCAGGTCTGTTGAACTTGCTCTCTAAGAGAGGTTGGGACCAGGCTAGGTTCAGGGTGACGCCCAGGAGAGGTGGTGGCCTTCACACATGCACATGGAGTGAGGACCAGGGAGCTGTGGGGAAAGCAACAGCTGTAGGTCCCTTGCTCTTCTGTTGGAGGCTGCCGGGGGCAAGAGCAGCTGCACAAGGCCAGGGCAAGTGCTAGGGCCCCTCCCTATCACATGGTCACACTGGGACGTGGCGTGCAGCTCACTGAACTCCAAGCGAGCCAGCCCTCTCTTGGACTAGAAGGCCTACTGTCAGCCCTTCGCTTACAAACTGCAGGCTCAATCCAGAAGGGGACGGCCGGCGGGGGCTCTCCTGGTGCCCAGAGACAGGCCCAGAGGTTTACAAGTTTTCTAAGCTTTTGATAATGTGAAGCTCCAGGCCAAGAGGATGCTGTTGAGCACATTGCAGCTATGTAATTTTTGGTGTATGTATGTAATATTTAAGGTTGGAAAAAAACTCAAAAGCAAAGATATTAACTCTTATTAGAAAAAAAGACAAAAAAAAGCCAAAGCATGATGCGTCTTGTCAGCCTTAAGCGGGCTCCACACCTGTGCTGTGCTGTGGCCGCCCAGCCAGCAGAGCTGCGGGAGGACGGAGCCGGAACACACACCATGGCATTTGGAGCCGAGTCAGTATCTTGTTTGAGAAACACCCGGAGTGACTGGTGGGGCTGTGCTTCCCAGTGCATTGTACATGTGGAGATGTGAATGCCTACTGCTTACAATATCTGTATAAAGTGCTGTGTGATTAAACTTTTTTTTACTTGCTTTTTTTTTTTTTTTTTTTTTTTTTTTTTGGGTTGGCTCATTAACAAGACAAGGTGACACCATTAAACCTCCCTCTGCCATTCATCTGGGCTCCGTTGCCTTTCTTCCTCTCTGGGGCACTGTGTGCTTGTGTCCCTCACACACACCCTTCCTGGGGAAGGAAAGACCTTGTTGCCAGGGAAGGCATGTGGCAGTGGGTCCTGGCTTTCCTGGCCAGGTGGGGGCCACTGTGAGCAGCACCCCCCACCTGCCCACGCTGCCCTCCGCCTGCCAGATCTGCTTGCATGCCTTTTGTACTTCCTGTCCTGGAGCAGTCCTCTGGCCTCTTCCTGGCTGGTGGTGTGCTCCTTAAGAGCCAGCTTAGAGCAGCCTTCCAGTGGCTGTAGTCTCCAGAGACCTACAACTGACCAGTTCAGCTCCTTCCAGATTCTGGGAGAGCTGACGTCATAGCACCTGGTGGTGGACAGGTGCCACATCTCCTAAGCCAAAATGGTTACCCAGTTTAGCAGACTTGGATGCATTCTTCCCTGCCGCAGTCTTTCCACTCCTGCCTGGCACTCCTCCACGAGGACAAGTGGGGAAGGGAGGTGGCTGAGGGAGGCTGGGGGAACCCTAGACCTCTCATTGGTGGGGATGACAGACTCCTTTTAAAAAGGTAAGATACCGGCCGGGCGCAGTGGCTCAAGCCTATAATCCCAGCACTTTGGGAGGCCGAGGCGGGCAGATCACGAGGTCAGGAGATTGAGACCATCCTGGCTAACACGGTGAAACCCCGACTCTACTAAAAATACAAAAAATTGGCCGGGCGCGGTGGCTCAAGCCTGTAATCCCAGCACTTTGGGAGGCCGAGACGGGTGGATCACGAGGTCAGGAGATCGAGACCATCCTGGCTAACATGGTGAAACCCCGTCTCTACTAAAAAATACAAAAAACTAGCCAGGCGAGGTGGCGGGCGCCTGTAGTCCCAGCTACTCGGGAGGCTGAGGCAGGAGAATGGCGTAAACCCGGGAGGCGGAGCTTGCAGTGAGCTGAGATCC
>NW_016807991.1:4745477-4749875 GCF_001698545.2 Rhinopithecus bieti | reverse complement strand
AAAAAAAAAAAAAAAGGTAAGATACTGACCAGGTGCGGTGGCTCACAACTGTAATCCCAGCACTTTGGGAGACAGAGGCAGGCAGATCATTTGAGGTCAGGGGTTTGAGACCAGCCTGACCAACATGGTAAAACCCCATCTCTACTAAAAATACAAAAATTAGCCAGGCATGGTGGCACACACCTGTAATTCAAGCTACTCAGGAGGCTGAGGCACAAGAATCATTTGAACCTGGGAGGGTTTTTTTTGCAGTGAGCAAAAAAAAAAAAAGGCAAGATACTGCCATTTTTTACTTCTGAAGTCTCCTGCTCCTTGCCAATTTTGGGGAGTGGCGGGGGGGGTGGTTTTGTTTTGTTTTGTTTTGAGACATTCTCACTCTGACACCCAGGCTGGAGTGCAGTGGCGTGATCTCAGCTCACTGCCGCCTTAACCTGGGCTCAAGCGATTCTCCTGCCTCAGCCTCCCGAGTAGCTGGACTACAGGTGCCCATCACCACACTCTGCTAATGTTTGTATTTTTTGTAGAGACGGGATTTCACCATGTTGTCTCAAACTCCTGGGCTCAAGTGATTCACACGCCTCAGCCTCCCAAAGTGCTGGGATTACAGGCGTGAGCCACCGTGCCTGGCCCATCGGTTTTCTAATGCCCTTAACTCAAGATATTTTCCCTTTCCTGCTAAATCCACATGGAGCTCTGATGAGATTTTTCTGGGACTAGCTGGTTGTGTGGCCCTAGCTGAGACATGCCAGGTCCGAGCTGCAGCCTGTGTGTGGTCAGGCAGCTGGCTGAACTCTGAGGCTGCTTCAGGCTGGAGGTACTGTAATAATCAGGATAGTAGAGGTGCCCCCCCCCCCCCCACCGTTAGGCTGAACCAGCACTGGGCCTGAGTCCCCCACCAGAATGACTATGCCTGGGGCCAATAAAATCCATTGTCCATCCCAGGGGGCACTCTTGGCCATCATTAACATTAAATTCTATAGTCCTGGCCAGAGCAAGAACCCATTCTCTTCCCAGTCACCAGGACAGGACCAGCAGGCTGAGAATGTCACTTTATTTGGATTTGGTTCATGGGGTGGGGGTCCTAGAACAAATTGGAAGGCCTTACACAGGCAGCTGGGCCCAGCCTGCTGGGCTCCTGACCCCAGGACCTCATTTTGGCCTGTCCCCCACAAAGCATAGCTTCCACCTTCTCACCCTTCTCCAGAGGAGTCTCCTCCACCCCACAGGAGCTGTGGACAAGCCCTGCAGCCCTGGGGAAGGAAGAAGGGTCCTGCAAGTAGACACTAAGGCACAGCATGGCCCAGGGGTCATAAGGGCTCTTCTGGAGGTGGCGTCTGCTGGGGCTTCCAGCTGGGCGGGGGCTCCACGCAATCACTGACCATCCAGAAGTAGTTCGGGTGCACCTGGCCCTGCACAGCCTCGCTAACCATCAATTCCCCATCCACTGTAAACACACCTCTCCCATCCTTGGGCTCTAAGCGGAAGGCGACCACGGGCATGTATACCAAGTAAGGGCATTCATACTCCATATGCCTGCCCTTCTCCATGGCCAGGAAGAGGCGCAGCAGCATGGCCCGAGACACTCCCGCCCGCACATAGAACAGATGCATGACACCAGCTGCACAGCGGCCCATGGGTGCCGCAAACATCTCGCTGCCCAGGTGCGAGTGCAGCAGCGCTAGCACCAGCACGAAGTCCTGGTCGGGCACCACTGTCCAGTGAGAGGGCACTGGCTCCTCCAGTGGCACAAGGTGTGCATCTCCGGGGCCCTGCTGGACCACAACGGGGGAAGCAGGTGTCTTAGAGCCGGCTCTTCCTACAGGGAGGTAGGCCAGTCGGCCACGGTAGGTGCGCAGGGCTGCCAGACGCAGGAAGGTGCCCAGAGTGAAGCGCATCTCCCCCAGGCGCCGATACTTCTCACTCTCTAGGTCCACATCAGCAATGAAGCCCCAGGCCAGGCTTAGCACAGAGAAGAGGCGCAGCCCCGAAGCCGTGTGCAGAGACAGCAAGTTCATGGGCGACAGTAGCCGGCGGCACAGCAACCGCGTGCAGTTGGTCAGGAGGTCTTCATTGGTGACCTGCTCATAGCTGCAAGGGGAAACGGTCAGATGAGGCAGGACAGGAGCCCCCATGTATCCCCCCCTTCCTCCTCCCTGGGAGTGGGAGCTGGCAAAGCGCCATGTGGTCCCTGGGGAGTTGGCAGGGCTGATAGTTGACAGATGGAGCAAACGGAAGCAGTCAGCTGGGGTCACCAGGAGAGGGCCCCAAGACTAAAGGAGAAGGGGAAATGCAAATGACCTCAGCCTATGGAAACTTAGACAAGAAAACCCCGCAGGAGAGGGGCACAGATTGGAAACAGGCCCACTCTGGCCCTGGGCTCTCACCCAGCATAATGGTTCAAGGAAGCTGCCAGCGCGTTGCCAGAGCCTGCTGGGAGGCTACACAGGGGCTTCTGGATGGCGGTGTCCCAGTCAGGCCGCTCCATGAGCCCGTTCACCACCTGTTGAAGCACACGTGGCCTCAGCCCGGGTCGCACAGCACCAAGTCCCAGGCCAAGCCGCATGCCAAGCCGCGCAGTGCGGTCCTCACCTCGTGCATCAGTCCGTCTCCAGACATGACCACCAGAGCGTCCCAGCGGCCCAGCTCCTCCGACCGCACCAGCTCCCGCGCATGGTTCCGCCGCTCTGCAGGGAGACCGGCAGCCATCAGGACTGGGGGTCCCGACAGGGGATGCTCCCAGAACCCCCTCGAGAGGTACTCACCAGTGAGCATCAGCGTGAAGGAGATTTCAGCCTCAGCCAAAAGGGGCTGCACGTGACTCCGGAAGAGCTGCAGGGCCTTGCCCTTGCCTCCACGCGGGTTCAGCAGCACCAGCACGCGGCAGGGCCGCGGGAGCACGCCCCGGGGGCCGCCCGCTGAGAAAACAAACCCAAAGAGGCCGTGTCCGCAACCGACCACTAGGGGGCTACGGGTAACAACGGGGCACTGGCGTGGGAACGTGGTGTCCGCAACACCCGGGTAATTGACCCTGGCCAGAGGAGCGGCCTCTGCTGGGAGCCCTGGGGTAGGGACGCGGCGCTCCTGCCACCCCCTTCCTTGGCTCAGACGCGGCCGGCTTCTGGCCTCGGGAGGGATAGTGTTTCTCCCGATGGTCCACAGCCCCGTTCGTCCAGCTGGGCGTTCCATCATTCCTGGCGAGGGACAGGAATCCCCCTACAGCCCTTCCCAGCAGGGACCCCACAAACCTGGATCCATAACCTCGACCCGCGGCTCCCTCTGCCAGGGGGTCCCCGGCGCTGTCGGGGCACTGCCCGTGCCGGCGGCTCCTGCCTTCAGCTCCTTATCGGTGCTGCCCAGGCGGGCGTCGCAGGGCCGGCTGTGGGGCTCGCCCTCCCCGTCCGGAGCCGTGGCTGTAGGAGCACCGGCGTCATTACCTGCGGCGGCTGGATCTGAGGGAGAGAAGACAGCGCTGGCGGAGTCCGGAGCCGCAGCTCCCAAAGGTGGGGAGGGCCTGACTAAATCCCGGGACCAGGCGCGGGGAGTTGCGCGCTCCCACATCGCCCGAAGCCCGTGGGGCGGGGCCCTAGGTTCCCGGGAGGTCCAGAGAGCTGAGGTCCGGTGCCTCTGAGGGCGCCCCCGTCGCGTGACTAAGCCTCCAACCCCGGAGGAGAAGGGCGCCTGCTCCGGGGCTTTCCTCCCTGGGGCTTGGGGTTCGGTTCCGGCCCGACGGATGAGTCAGAGCCTCCGACGGACTAGCTCCTCACCCCTCGAGGCTGCCAGGGGGAGGGGAGCCCAGCTGCGCAAAAATCCCAGAACTTGAGCGGACATTGCTGGGACGAAGTTCTGGGCAAGGATCCCGGCCCCAACCAGTCAGGTTGCCGTGTCCCCTGCCCGGAGTTCCAGAGCGGTGGGAGCCGCGGCGCTCTCCTCCCGGGGCCCCGTTCCGTTGGGACCCGCGCGGCGCTCGTGGGAGCCGCTCCAGGGTCGCGCGAGTACCGAACCCGAGTCGGGCCACCAGCTGCCGCCTGCTCTCGCCCAAGCGACAAGTGGCCCAGTTCCCCGAGGCCCCGCGAGGGCGGGCCGCAGAGGAGCCACGAGCGGCGCGAAGGCAGGGTGGGCGGCCCTACCCAGTCGGTCCGGTTTGCTGGGGAAGCGCCACCGCCGTTCCCTACAGTGGCCTGGGGCGGAAAGCAGCTCGTCCCAAGCTCAGCCCACGTCTGAGGGACTGGAGCGCCCCGCTGGAGTGGACTCCCCAGCCTCGCTCCCTCCGGCCTCAAACTTTTCGCTCAACTTTGCAGCCGGCGCCGCGGTGCGGGGAAGGCGCTGAGCCTCGGCGCCCGCCTGGCTCCGCCCCGCGCTCCCGGGGGTGGAACCTGAGCCCGGCGCGGCCTCGGACTC
>NW_016807991.1:4736015-4744767 GCF_001698545.2 Rhinopithecus bieti | reverse complement strand
CGGCCGGGTGAGCTGCGGCGACAGGCAACGAGGCGCGGAGTCCCGGGCCCGGCCGCGAGCGCAGTGTCTGGGGCGCGCGAAAGTGACCGCGGCGCAGGCGGAGGCGCGGGCTGCGCGCGAACTCGTGTCGGAGCGAGCGCCGGGTGCGCGCGGTTCCGCTCTCCCGGGGGACCCTTGGCTTCACCTCGACGCCACGACCTTGCCGCTCCGGGTGCTGCCGGAGCCGGGATGCAGTGCCCCTTTTTCGCGCTCTGCCCCAGCCCATCCGGAATTCGAGGCCTGCACGACACCCGGTACGCCTCCCCAGGCCCGGGCGTCTCGCCCGCCGCCCGCCAGCTTCCCTTTTTTCTTCCTCCCCGGCTCTCCCACGGAGGTTATTTTTAACTTCCCGACGCCGCAGCTGGGCCACCGAGCCCGAGGCCGCCTAGCGCGCTGTCCGGGGCAGAGGAGGCGACAGGCCGGGGGCTCCGAACCGGAGACGAGCCTTGACAGTGTAGATGGGCCTACGGGCCCCCGTCGGGATTGGAAAGCCAAGCATGGGGGACGTGCCCCCCGCCCCCTCGGGCTCGGCGTCAAGAAGGGGCGCCGGACAAGCGCTCAGAAGTTGTCACCTCCTTGGAGGCCAGTGGGGACGCGCTTGTCAGTGTGTTTGTGATACACTTATCGCGGCAAGCCACAGAACGTGTGCGCGAGCACCTCGAGTTACGAGTTAGATCCCTAGGGGGTTACGGAGGAGACGGAGGAAGAAGTTGCCAAGGCCCATTGGTGACCTGCCCAGGTAGGGCCAGAGTTAGGAGAACCCAAGCCCCTGCGGGAGGCTGCGGGGCTCGCGCGCCCCCGCCGGCCCCACCCGCCCCCACACACCTCTCTCATCTCTTCTTAAAAGTCGAGAAGAGGCAGGTCCGGGAGGAGCACGCAGCCAATTAGCCGGGCGGCGCCCTGAACTCCGGCACGCCTCCGCGGTGTCTTCTCCGGGAGGACCCAGGCAGCTCGGCCCCGTTTCCCAACACTTGGGGGGTCAGACGGGCGGTACCCGAGAGTCCCCGGGCGGGTGGGGGGGCACAGGCTGGGACGCGGGGTCCCTGGGGCCGCAGCTCCGCGCGCGTCTCGGCGGGTGCGCCTTCGCCCTGCGCGGCCCCCGGGCAGTCCCCGCTGGGTCCAGAGTGTCCCGAGCGCGTTACGGTAAGGTGACTCAGCGACGCCCTCGCGGATCGAAAAACTCCGAGAAACAGGAACGAGGGGAGGGAGCACGGGCGTCATTCCCGACTCCTGGCGTTGCGGCGCGTGTCGACTGACGGGTCCTGCACCTCTGGGCCCCACCCCCACTTCCTCCCCCCAGGAATCCGGCGCGGGCGGGGTAGGGAGAGCTGCAGCCGCAGTGCCGCGGTCGTGCGCTGCGGGGACGCGAGCGGCTGCGGGAGGAGGGGGCTCCGCACAGGAGCCCAGGACCAGATCCGTCCGCCCCTCCCCTCTCCTTTTCCTTCTTCCCCTCCTCTCCCTCCAGCGAGCGTAGGGTCCCGATGTGGGCTTTGGTGCCTAGAAGACGCGAATCGGAGGCTGTGCTCCCGGAGATCTCAGCCTTCGAGGGGACTGGCTGAGGAGACTAGCTGGGGCAGCCTTCCCCCTCTGCTCCCCGCTCCGGAGAGCATTTCCACCAAATCTGAAAAGCTCCGTCATTAGCCATAGTCTGAAGAGGGAAAACTGAGGCACAGGGAAGCACTGTGAGTTCGTTGTGATAAAGCCCACCTGGTTTAGGGTCCCCCCCCTTTTTTTTCCCCTCCTGAGGCCCCAGAAAGGTCGGATCCTGCGCCTCCAGGCCCACTACCACCAGCCTTGAGTCCGCGGAGCGGGCGGGGGCGGGATTGACTGCAAACTGAGTTGGCAAGGGGAGGCGGGGCAGCCTGCTGGGCTCTTTATCCAACAGCCTCGGGGCCCCAGCTCCCCTCCTGGCTCTGGAAGGCCCCGCGGGAGGGAGGCGAAGGGCAAAGCCCTCTGGCCCCGGTTCCAGGCCGCACAATGGGTCCTCTGTCCTCCCTGGCGCCTAACCCCCTGCCCCCCTCACCTCCAAGGCCTTTGCCCCCCTCATTCTTGTCATTCACTTCCCCCAACCCAGGCCGTCTTTCTCCAGACCCCTTTCCCCTTCTCCCTTTCTAAAGAATTTGATCCTGTCTCCAGAAACTCCCCCAGCTGCATCCCTGCTCGGAGAGGCAGGGTTGGCCAAGAGCAAGATGGTTCCCCTTCCTACAGTTGCGGGTAGGGGGGCGGGCACTTGGATCTCTCAAGCTGCCAGCTTGGCCCGTGTCCCACTGTACTTTACTTCCTTTTTTAAAAGAGAAAAAAGGACAAGGTGGGGAGGGGGTGGGGGGGACCGAAACCCTGAGAGGTGAAGAGGCTTGCACAAGCCTCCAACCAGTTCCCCACAAAGCAGAGAAGCAAACTTATGAGCTCAGACCCCACGCTGAGAAGCCAAGTCCAGCCAGAGCTCCTCTCTGGGCCTCTCTGTATCCCAGGCTCTCTCTCCCTGAAGGGCAGGTATCTGGCGATCTGGTGCCTGATGGATTGCTTGCCGCAGAACTGTGGAGTCCCCCTGAGAAAGAGGCAGCAGGCCGGGCGCGGTGGCTCCCGCCTGTAATCCCAGCACTTTGGGAGGCCGACGTGGGCGGATCACCTGAGATCGGGGGTTCGAGACCAGCCTGACCAACGTAGAGAAACCCATCTCAAAGCCCGTCTCTACTAAAAATACAAAATGGCCGGGTGTGGTGGTGCATGCCTGTAATCCCAGCTACTTGGGAGGCTGAGGCAGGAGAATTGCTTGAACCCAGGAGGCGGAGGTTGTGGTGAGCTGAAATCGTGCCATTGCACTCCAGCCTGGGTGACAGAGCAAAACTCCATCTCAAAAAAAGGAAGGAAGGAAAAGAGAAAGAAAGAAAAGGAAAAAAAGAGAGAAAGAAAGAAAAGAAAGAAAGATGAAGCTCCAAGCCCTCCCCAGGCTTCATCCTGAGCCTGGACACAGCTGGGCAGCTGCAGGCAGAGAGGTCTGATTTGATCACAAACCCAGAGCTTGGCTTGCAGGTAATCTGTCTCACAGGTGGGAGACTTCTATCTTTCCCAGCCTCTCCCTCCTTGTGGGCAGCCTCCCCAGGGAGACACACCTGAGAACCCCCTTTTTTCTTTTCCAGAGAAAGAAAGCAGGCATTCAGCCGGCCTGGCCCCAGCTCTCCAGAAACTTGGAGTCAAGGCTGCCAGATGGCAAATTACTTGCTTTTATGAGGAGAGGATTCCTGCCATCTCACCCTTCCCTGAAGCTACCTTCCCCAGGAGATTTCAGCTCCCTAATTGCATGGCCTCAAGGCCTTCCTTGACCTCAACTTCTTTCCTTTTTTTTTTTGTTTTTTTTTTTTTGAGACAGAGTCTTGCTCTATTGCCCAGGCTGAGGCTGGAGTGCAGTGGTGCGATCTTGGCTCACTGCGACCTCCGCCTCCCAGTTTCAAGGAATACTCCTGCCTCAGCCTCCCGAATAGCTGTGATGACAGGCGTGAGCCACTGCACCTAGCTAATTTTTGTATTTTTAGTAGAGATGGGGTTTCAACATGTTGGCCAAGCTGGTCTCAAATTCCTGACCTCAAGTGATCCGCCTGCCTCAGCCTCCCAAAGTGCTGGTGTTATAGGCATGAGCTACTACTCCAGTTTTTCCCTTTTTATGGTATTTTACTGCCTGGGAGGTTGCAAGGACCAGGGAAGGGAGGTTCTAGCTCACAAGCTCTTTTTAAGAGCTTAGGGGCCGGACACGGTGGCTCACCTCTGTAATCCCAGCACTTTGGGAAGCCAAGGCGGGTGGATCATGAGGTCAGGAGATCAAGACCATCCTGGCCAACATGGTGAAACCCCCATTTCTACTGAAAATACAAAAATTAGCTGCGTGTGGTGGTGCGCGCCTGTAGTCCCAGCTTCTTGGGAGGCTGAGGCAGGAGAATCGCTTGAACCCGAGAGGTGGAGGTTGCAGTGAGCTGAGATGGTGCCACTGCACTCCTGCCTGGGGACAGAGCGAGGCTACATCTCAAAAAAAAAAAAAAAAAAAAAAACTTAGGCCTGGCCGGGCGCAGTGGCTCACGCCTATAATCCCTGCACTTTGGGAGGCTCAGGCGGGTGGATCACAAGGTCAGGAGTTTGAGACCAGCCTGGCCAAGATGGTGAAACCCCATCTCTACTACAAATACAAAAATTAGCTGGGTGTGGTGGTGTGCGCCTGTAGTCCCAGCTACTCAAGAGGCTGAGACAGGAGAATTGCTTGAACCCAGGAGGTAGAGGTTGCAGAGAATCAAGGTCGTACCACTGCTCTCCAGCCTGGGCAACAGAGCAAGACTCCGTCTCAAAAAAAGAAAAAGAAAAAAAAAAGCTTAGCGCTGCCCCCGCATGGCTTTCCATTCTCAGTTTCCTAGATATCATTTCCAGGTCAACCATGCCAGGCATTGGGGTGGAGGGGGTGCCACATGCCACACGTGGCCACATGTGGAGATCCAGAGGACCAGACTGGTCATGCAGGATTCTTGGCTGCTTGCAGGGAGTAGTGTGCTTTGCCCGAGTTTCTGTTTCTCCCCAGTGGTTGGACTACTATGAATGTGTGGTGGGGTGACCCTAGCTCTATCCCTTGGGTGATCTCCTTGTCTTTATCCTCCTTGCTGAGGCTGGAGACCCAGGTCTCTTCTGGGCCTCTGGGCTCTGTCTGCCACATGCCCTCACCTCCAGGCTGCTGACTGTGGCTGCAATTCAGGGCGTTTATCTTCGGAGCCCTCTCCGAAGGTGAGGGCTCTGCAGGTGGCGACCTGCAGCCCTACCCACTCCATTTGTCTCAGCTGCCTGCCCAGCATCTGTAGGTGTTTGTATTAGTGTCCTGGTGGCTTAGACAACAGAAATTGACTGTCCCACAGTTTTGGAGGTTGGGAAATCTGCAATCACGGTGTTGGCAAGATTGGTTCCTTCTGAGGCTGTGACTCTGTCCCAGGCCTGTGTCCTCGTGGTTTGCCAGCAGCCTTTGGTCATCCGTGACTTGCTACTGTATGGTCCCAGTCTCTGCCTTCATCTTCAGAGGGCCCTCTCCCTGGGAAAGAGCTGGAACTTGTTCTGTAGGGCCCGTGGGCCTGTTCTTTTTCTACTACAAATGACTTGGAGGGAAAACCAGTGAGTTATTAGGGCCCTAGTGTGAATCAGTGTTTCATGGGGTTTTTTTGTTTTTTGTTTTGAAACAGGGTCGTACATCCTCGTCACCCAAGCTGGAGTGCAGTGGCACAGTCACAGCTCACTGCAGCCTCGACCTCCTGGACTCAAGTGATCCTCCCACTTCCATCCCCTTTAGTAGCTGAGACTATAGGTGCATGCCACCAAGCCCGGCCAATTTTGTTTTTTGTAGAGACGTGGTCTCCTTATGTTGCCCAGGCTGGTCTCAAACACCTGGGCTCAAGTAATCGTCCCACCTCAGATGCCCAAAGCGCTGAGATTACAGGCATGAGCCACTGCATCTGGCCAGCGTTTCATGTTTTGAATGAAAAGATGTAACAATACCAGGTGTCTTGATAGAGGATAGTGTAGTCTCCTAAGGGTATAGGAGGAAAGGGGTTTCTGGCTGCCAGGCCTCCGTCCTCCCAGGCTTGCCAAGGTGTGATTTACTAGGAGGAGTTGTTTATGCGTGTGCTGGCAGCCGGACTTCCTGTGCTCCCGCTCCCTTGACTTTCACATGTTATCTTACTTCTTGCCTATGGCATTCTCAGCTTCCTGAGCAGATGGGTTTCTTCCCCAGTCTTTGGAAGAGCAAAGCTGAGTGTTGTGTTGGATGGTGTATTAGATTCCTATTGCTACACACAATTAAAATAACACAGACTTTTTATCTTGCATTTCTGGAGGTCAGAAGTATTAGGATGGTTGCTGATACCATTACTTTTAATGCCAAAAACCGCAGTTTCCCCAGGCCAGGCACGGTGGCTCATGCCTGTAATCCTACCACTTTGGGAGGTCGAGGTGGGTGGATCATCTGAGGTCAGGAGTTTGAGACCAACCTGGCCAACATAGTGAAACCTCCTGTCTACTAAAACTACAAAATTAGCTGGGTGTGGTGGTGCCCACCTGTAGTCCCAGCTATTTGGGAAACTGAGGCAGGAAAATAGCTTGAACCTGGGAGGCGGAGGTTGCCGTGAGCTGAGATCACGCCACTGCACTCCAGCCCGGGCGACAGAGTGAGACTCCGTCAAAAAATAAAAATAAAAAAAACCCCGCAGTTCCTTGTGCACCAACTTAATATAAGATGTACTGCAGGGCTGTGTTCCCCTGCCTTTTCTAGCTTCTAGAAGCCACCTGCATCCCTTGACTCAGGGCCCCTTCGTTTACCTCCAGAGCCGGCAACGTAGCGTCTTCCAGTCTATCTCTGTGTGACCTCTGCTCCCATTGACACAACTCCTCTGACTCTGACCTTCCTGCCTTCCTCATATAAGGACCCTGTGATGACATTCACCCCACCTAGAGAACCCAGGACAATCTCCCCTTCTCAAAATCCATAATCACATCTGCAAAATCCCTCTTGCCATAGAGGGGAACATGTACTCACAAGTTCCAGTGATGATGACATGGACATCTTTGAGGGGTTTTGCCAACCACAAACGAGTAGGGAAATTTAGCCTGGGAACAGTGGCTTTTGGGCTCCAGAACCTTCATTTCTGACTCCTACCCCCTCCCCAGCTCTACCCAAATGAACACAAACCAGGAACCTGCCTTCCACCAAAGAAGCATTTGTGGAGTGAGGCTGGGGTGGAGACATATTCCTGTAGACTTTGTGGTGTTTGGTTTATCCAGCAGAAGCCCCTACAAAGAAAATTGGTTTCCATTTTTGAAAACGACCCTAAAGGGAGAAATTGGCAACTTTGCTAAACGTAGTAATTACAGGATCACAAAACCCCAACTTTGCACCTGAGGAAGGGGTGGAAGCAGACCAGCCCATCCATCTGCAGCCTGGGAGAATTCCCCACACTGCTTTGCAGGAAGGGCTTGCTGCTGGCACAGGCCCCCTGGGCATGAAATGGAGGTTGGAAGTGTGTGGCCCTCCCAGGTCCTGTCCTGTGCCAGGCTGGACCAGGCTGGCCACACTGAGAACCACAGCCAGCAGGAAGAGCCATTCACTGGGAACGGTTCACAGGCCCCCGCTGACATTAGCTCCCGTGTGGGCCAAAGTGGGCTCTGGTCTGGTCAATATCCAATCCCACATCCTGGATACTGATGAGGGGAGAGGCGGGTCCCCTTCTGCTGAGGCTACAGCCAGCACCCCCATTCCACCCCACTCCGCTTTTGTGTTTACCCCCGTGGGTATCCTGGTTCAGAGACCTCAAGGGAAGAGAAGCCCAACAGCTGTGTGTCAAAACACCTCAGGCAGTTCCCAAAAGGAAAGCTAGGAAGCAGGAGCCAGCACCTCTGCACAGGGAGCAGGAAGGCCGAGCTGCGTTGATCTCTTAGCAGCCAAGCTGGAGCATCAGGCTGACGGGATGGGTGTGTGCAGTTTTCCAGGGGCTGTTTGTTTTGCAATGTTTTCCACTTTCACATTTCTGAAAAGCTAAAATGTGACCTTGGGTGGGTCCCAAAGCAAACAGACAGTGGGCTGAATGTGGCCCTGGGCCAGGCAGGGGATTTGCACTAATGGCCTGGGCTGTTTCCACCCACCTGAGGGTGGACCCCCATCTGCGCTAAGGGATGGTGAAGTCCTTTGTCACCCTGGTCACAAACAAGCCCAAGCTTCCTTTGGAGACACGCAGTTGAGGCGCCCGGCTGGCCACCCAGGGGTTCACTCCTTTCCTCTATTCCCCCCACTGCCTAGATGGAGTCTTGCTCTGTCACCCAGGCTGGAGTGCAGTGGCGCAGTCTTGGCTCACCGCAACCTCTGTCTCCTGGGTTCAAGCAATTCTCCCGCCTCAGCCTCCTTAGTAGCTGGGATTATAGGCACGCGTGACGCCCGGCTAATTTTTATATTTTCAGTAGAGACGGTGTTTCACTATGTTGGTCAGGCTGGTCTCGAACTCCTGACCTTGTGATCCGCCTGCCTTGGCCTCCCAAAGTGTTGGGATTACAGGCATGAGCCACCGCCCCCCACCCCACCCCTTTCTTCTTTTACCTAAACATGCAGCCACTCAGACTTCCTGGATTGATGCCAATTAGTGGAGGGACTTGGGGGCAAAGAAGGGTGTGGACGTCCTATTTCAACAAGCTGGAAAAGACATGGAGCCTGGAGCAGGGATTGCCCTCCCCTGTGCTCATTATCCACATGCCAAAAAATAGAAATTCCCCTCCCCTGGAGGCTTGTCTTCTGAAGGTCAAACCCTTCAATTCTTTCCAGACACAACCCTGGTAATTTAAGTAATGATTAGACAGGATGGGCTGGAGAGCTGGGGCTGGGGAGGAGCGCTTAGGACAAGGGACGCCTAATTCCAGGCTGGTGCCCATGAGCCTTTGTGCAGCTACAGGAGTGACATTCGGCTGATCTGACAGGAGAGTTGTTTCAGACAGCAGAGTTCCTTGTTCTCTTTGCTCATTGCCCTAAAGTCCTGATCACGGCAACGTGACTGGCATCTTGAGAATGAGTTAAGATGTCATTTTTCCTTCAAGGCACCATTTGATGATCCTAGCAGTCCCTGAAACTCACCATTTTGAAACTGAATGGGTAACCAAGTGATTACCTTTATAGGTGCTGGGGAGGTTGATTTTTTTTAAATTTATATAT
>NW_016807991.1:4730824-4733974 GCF_001698545.2 Rhinopithecus bieti | reverse complement strand
AAAAAAAAAAAAAAAAAAAAAAAAGAAAACACCTAATAACTGCAAAAGATGATAAACTCAGGGTCAGCTCTGCCTTCTTGCCGCTCTTGGCAGGCATAAGTGTCATTCCTAAGGGGAGAGGCAGGTGCAGTCCCACTAGCCGATCTGTCACCTCAATTTGCAGCCTTTAGTAGTGTAGGAGCCACACTGCCTGGGAAAGGCTGAGCGGGAGCCAGGAGCCACAGCCAAGCCCAGGACGCAGTGGCCTGAGCCTTTTTTTTTTTTTTTTTTTTTTTTTTTGAGACAGGGTCTTGCTCTGTCACCCCAGGCTGGAGTGCAGTAGCGCCATCTCAGCTCACTGCAACCTCCACCTCAAATCTTTTTTTTTTTTTTTAGATGGGGTCTCACTCTGTCACCCAGGCTGGAATGCAGTAGCGCGATCTCAGCTCACTGCAACTTCCACCTCCCAGGCCCAGGCAATCCTTCCACCTCAGCTTCCTGAGTAGCTGGGATTACAGTCACGCACCACAACCCCCAGCTACTTTTTTTAAATTTTGTCTTTTTTTCTAGAGACTGGGTCTCTCACTCTGTTATCCAGACTAGTCTCGAACTCCTGGACTCAAGCAGTCTGCCCACTTGGGCCTCCCAAAGTGCTGGGTTTACAGGCATGAGTCATACCTGATCAATTTAGTTTTTAAAAGTATGGTTGGAGCCAGGTGCAGTGGCTCACACCTGTAATCCCAGCACTTTGGGAGGCCAAGGCGGGCAGATCACGAGGTCGGGAGTTCGAGACAGCCTGGCCAACATGGTGAAACCCCATCTCTACTAAAAATACAAAAATTAGCTGGGCATAGTGGTGTGCGCCTGTAGTCACAGCTACTTGGGCGGCCGAGGCAGGAGAATTGCTTGAACCCAGAAGGCGGAGGTCGTGGTGAGCCGAGATCGTGCCACTGCACTCCATCCTGGGCAACAGAGCGAGACTCTGTCTCAAAAAAAAAAAGCATGGTTGGGTGGCTGTCTGGGTGATGGCTGCTGCGGAGGGCAGTGTGGCAGGAGGTTTCTCATCTGCAAGGACCCTGAGCATAACAGCAGGAACCTAATTCTAGTTCTAAACCAACAGCATGCATGTCATGCATGCTCAAAGAAGGCTGGCTGGCATGTCACCCATGAAAATGGTCTTCACAGACATGGAAAACTAAGCCAGTTTTACCAACCAGTGCTTGAGAAAAATGTCTTTTAGAATGAGAGACTCGGCCGGGCGCGGTGGCTCAAGCCTGTAATCCCAGCACTTTGGGAGGCCGAGGCGGGCGGATCACGAGGTCAGGAGATCGAGACCATCCTGGCTAACACGGTGAAACCCCGTCTCTACTAAAAAAATACAAAAAACTAGCCGGGCGAGGTGGCGGGCGCCTGTAGTCCCAGCTACTCGGGAGGCTGAGGCAGGAGAATGGCGTAAACCCGGGAGGCGGAGTTTGCAGTGAGCTGAGATCTGGCCACTGCACTCCAGCCTGGGTGACAGAGCGAGACTCCTTCTCAAAAAAAAAAGAATGAGAGACTCAGATTCCTTAAAAAATTAAACATAGGAGGCCGGGCACGGTGGCTCAAGCCTGTAATCCCAGCACTTTANATAATAATATATAATACATATAATATATAACATATAACATTATATAATATATGACATATATATATATGCATGCCTTGAGGTATCAGAGACATTAAAAAATCAAACTTGCTGGTCCCCTGAGGTCAGGAGTTTGAGACTAGCCTGACCAACAGGGAGAAACCCTGTATCTACTAGAAATACAAAAATTAGCTGCAAGTGGTGGCAGCCACCTGTAATCTCAGCTACTTGGGAGTCTGAGGCTGGAGAATCACTTGAATCCAGGAGGTGGAGGTTGCAGCGAGTCAAAATCCCACCACTGCACTACAGCCTGGACAACAGAGTAAGACTCTGTCTCAAAAGAATACATAATGGCCGGGCACGGTGGCTCATGCCTGTAATCCCAGCACTTTGGGAGGCCGAGGCGGGTGGATCACGAGGTCAGGAGATTGATACCGTCCTGGCTAACATGGTGAAACCCCATCTCTCCTAAAAATACGAAAAAAAAAAATTAACCAGCCGTGGTGGTGGGTGCCTGTAGTCCCAGCTGCTCGGGAGGCTGAGGCAGGAGAAGTGCTTGAACCCGGGAGGTGAAGGTTGCGGTGAGCCGAGATCGCGCCACTGCACTCTAGCCTGGGCAACAAGAGCAAAACTCCGTCTCAAAAAAATAAAATTGAAAGGGCCGGGAGAGTGTCCCTTCCTGAGCAATGAGGAGCATACAAGCAGCTGGAGGACATACCTTTTCTTTTCTCTTTTTGCGTCTTCCCTAGAACTATAATCAGGAAGGTTCTGCACACAAAAATCCTCAAGAAATGCCCGCAGGCTGACCTCTTCCATCTGAATCGCTGGCAGATGCAGCAGAGCACCCCAGGGAGGGAGCCGGGTGCACTGCAGCAATGGAGAGCCAGGAAGGGTAGTGTCCCACACTCCAGCTCCTCCTGGCTGGGCACAGCAGGCTGATGGGTCCCTTGAGGGACAGATGGTCCCTATGCAGAGTTAAAAAGACACATCAGTCTTCCTGACTCTGCATGGCCTAGAAAAGTCTATAGCGTCAGAACTTGCAGCATTTGCAAACAAGCACAAACCATTGAAGACTGGATGCGGTGGCTCACACCTGTAATCCCAGCACTTTGGGAGGCCGAGGCAGGTGGATCACCTGAGGTCGGGAGTTCGAGACCAGCCTGGCCAACATGGAGAAACCCCGTCTCTACTAAAAATACAAAATTAACTGGGTGTAGTGGCACATGCCTGTAATCCCAGCTACTCGGGAGGCTGAGGCAGGAGAATCGCTTGAACCCGGGAAGTGGAGGTTGCAATGAGCCGAGATTGTGCCAGTGAACTCCAGCCTGGGCAACAAGAGCGAAACTCCACCTTAAAAAAAAAAGACTGAGTTCTGATTGCCGTGTGACAAGTATCTGCCATTACTTGACTCTCAGATTGAGAACTTTGAGCTTCTAAAAAAAGAAAACAGGCCGGGCGCGGTGGCTCAAGCCTGTAATCCCAGCACTTTGGGAGGCCGAGACGGGCGGATCACGAGGTCAGGAGATCGAGACCATCCTGGCTAACAC
>NW_016807991.1:4718871-4728193 GCF_001698545.2 Rhinopithecus bieti | reverse complement strand
TTATTATAAACTCATATTTCTTAAAATAACATGGAATTTTCTTAATGGAATAGAGTAAAAATACTAGACACTTTTCCTACTTCCGTGGAAATGTCAGCACTGTTTCATGAATTGTGCTGAAGCAGGTAGCTGTTGTACAAAGAAAAAAATTACGACCCCTTAATGCTCAACAGAAAAATAATTACGCATAGGTTAAAATAAACTAAACATTCTAAAAGAAATACGAGGACCATTTTAACAACATCAACAAAGGAGATCTTTAAGAGGGGATTAAAAATAGCAAAATGGGCCGGGCGTGGTGGCTCAAGCTCAAGCCTGTAATCCCAGCACTTTGGGAGGCCGAGGCGGGCAGATCACGAGGTCAGGAAATGGAGACCATCCCGGCTAACACGGTGAAACCCTGTCTCTACTAAAAATACAAAAAATTATCTGGGCGTGGTGGTGGGCGCCTGTACTCCCAGCCACTTGGGAGGCTGAGGCAGGAGAATGGCGTGAACCCGGGAGGCGGAGCTTGCAGTGAGCCAAGCTGGTGCCACTGCACTCCAGCCTGGGCCACAGAGCGAGACTCTGTCACACACACACACAAAATCTATCTATCTATCTATCTATCTATCTATCTATCTATCTATCTATCTATCTATCTATCTGAATGTCATAAACAAAAGTTAAACATGAAAAAGTAGAAGCTATGTGTAAAAGCTAAAACTAAGGAGAGTTAGTATCCAGAAAATAAAAATAACTTGCAAATCAGGAAGGAAAACATATATCTCAACGGAAATATAAGCAAATATACAGACATGAATTTCACAGAGTAAGAAACCAAAAAGACAAGAAGTACTTTATTTTATTATTTGTATTTATTTATTTATTTTTTGAGACGGAGTCTCGCTCTGTCGCCCGGGCTGGAGTGCAGTGGCCGGATCTCAGCTCACTGCAAGCTCCGCCTCCCGGGTTGACGCCATTCTCCTGCCTCAGCCTCCGGAGTAGCTGGGACTACAGGCGCCTGCCACCGCGCCCGGCTAGTTTTTTTTTTTGTATTTTTTTAGTAGAGACGGGATTTCACTGTGTTAGCCAGGATGGTCTCGATCTCCTGACTTCGTGATCCGCCCGTCTCAGCTTCCCAAAGTGCTGGGATTACAGGCTTGAGTCACCGCGCCCGGCCCAGAGTCTCATTCTTTCCCCAGGCTGGAGTGCAGTGGCATGATCACGGCTCACTGCAACCTCTGCCTCCCAGGTTTAAGTGATCCTTCTGCCTCATTTTCTTGAATAGCTGGGACTACAGGCTGTGTGTCACCATGCCCGGCTAATTTTTATATTTTTAGTAGAGACTAAAACTGGTCTCAAACTCCTGAACTCAGGTGATCTAGCCGCCTCGGCCTCCCAAAGTGCTGGGATTACAGGTGTGAACCGCCTCGCCCAGCCCATTTCTTTGTTTTTATTATTATTATTTTTTTTTACTGCTCCATAGACAGAGCTGTGGCTCACGCCTATAATCCCAGCATTTTGGGAGGCCAAGGTGGGTGGATCACCTGAGGTTAAGAGTTTGAGACCAGCCTGGCCAACAAGGTGAAACCCTGTCTCTACAAAAATACAAAAATCAGCTGGGCATGGTGGCATATACCTGTAATCCCAGCTACTCCAGAGGCTGGAGAAGAAGAATCGCTGGAACCTGGGAAGCGGACGTTGCAGTGAGCCAAGACCGTGCCTTTCCACTCCAGCCTGGGCAACAGAGCAAGACTCCATCTAAAAAAAAAAAAAAGAATAGCAATGCATCCTGGAAACCTCTCGTGCCCCCTACCAGTTACTCCCCCCTGCCCCAAGGGTAACCACTTATGTTATGTATTATTATATTTGGGGAAAAAAAGACTTACTTAATCAGCCTATAGTCCCAGCTACTCAGGAGGTGGAGGCAGGAGAATTGCTTGAGCCTGGGAGGTCGAGGTTTGAGTGAGCTATGATCTTGCCACTGCACTCCAGCCTGGGCAACAGAGGGAGACTCTGTCTTAAAACAAAACAAAACAAAAAAGTAAAAATAAGCCGGGTGTGGTGACTCACGCCTGTAATCCCAGCACTTTGGGAGGCCGAAACGGATGGATCACCTGAGGTCGGGAGTTCAAGACCAGCCTGACCAACATGGAGAAACCCCGTCTCTACTAAAAATACAAAATTAGCTGGGCGTGGTAGTGTATGGCTGTAATCCCAGCTACCCAGGAGGCTGAGGCAGGAGAATCGCTTGAACCCTGGAGGTGGAGGTTGCGGTGAGCCGAGATCGCGCCATTGTACTCCAGCCTGGGCAACAAGAGTGACACTCCATCTCAAAAAAAAAAAAATTTAAAAAGTAGAAATGTTGAAAAGCCTCCTTTTCTTTGTGGCTCGGACATGGTAAGTACTAAGAGGGCTCCTCAGTGAGTTTGGCTTCGGGCTATTCCTTAAGAAAGCTGCTTTCTGGGGAGAAGGCAACAGGGGGATCACACAAGGGTGCCTGCCTAGGGAACGGCTGAGGGCCACATCTACTTCCAGGGTCATTTAGCACTGAAGTTCCCAACTAGGGAGCACGTAGGAATCACCTGCAGAGCCTGCGCCCCACTGCCAATGACTATGACTTCACTGCTCTGGAATTTTTCTTTTCTTTTTTTTTTTATTTTGAGACAGGGTCTCTGTCACCCAGGCAGGAGTGCAGAGGCACAAACACAGTTCACTGCAACCTCAACCTCCTGGGCTTAAGTGATCCTCCCACCTCAGCTTCCCGAGTAGCTGGGACCACAGGGTCATGCCACTGTGCCCATTTTTTTTTTTTTTTGGTAGAGACAGAGTCTCACTATGTGGCCTAGGCTGGCTTTGAACTCTTGAGCTCAAGTGATCCTCCCACCACAGCCTCCCAAAGTACTGGGATTATAGGCATGAGCCACTGTACTCAGCCTGGTCTGGAATTTTCCAGAGTTCCCCAGTGATTCTAATGCATAGACAAGTTTGGGAACTACTGACTTAGTATAAAGGAAGGCTATTTTCCAAGTAGGTGAACAAACTAAATAAGGACTCAGGGAGATTTCTGTAATTGCCTCAGAAAACTTCTTGAAAAGCATCAGGCTGTGCACAGTGGCTCACACCTGTAATCCCAACACTTTGGGAGGCTGAGGTGGGCAGATCACCTGAGATCGGGAGTTCGAGACCAGCCTGGCCAACATGGCAAAACCCCGTCTCTACTAAAAATACAAAACTTAGCCCAGCGTGGTGGCGGGCGCCTGTAATCCCTGCTATTCGGGAGGCTGAGGCAGGAGAATTGCCTGAATCTGGGAGGTGGAGGCTGCAGTCAGCTGAGATGGCACCATTGTACTCCAGCCTGAGTGACAAGAGCAAAACTCTTGTCTTAAAAAAAGAAAAAAAAAAAAGGCATTAGGAACTATAGTGATCCCAGTGACTATTTCACATCTGGAAATGAATCAGACATAGTGCAGAAATGACACATAGTATTATAATCTCTCCCCACATCCTTCCAGACACCGACGTGGGACTGTGGGAACAGTGACAGCGCTGGCTGCCACCCAGCCTTTACGAGAAGCGAGGCCAGGCCTGGCTTTACTGTTCCTATAGTGGCTCCCGCTAGGTGGTGTCAAAGCAGGTGCTTTGTGAATTAAAAAAAAAAAAAAAAAACTAAATTAAATCCTATTTCCCTGTTGAACAGTAATACAATTTTGAAAATGCATTTTTCTTAAGAGCCAATTGGTATTTAATTACTGGGGGATTCTATTTTCCCTGGTGTGTAAAATGAAGATAAACTTACCTTCCTACCATGAGGACTTTGAGACCGCACCCTGGTGGCCAGCTAGGACGTGAGCCTGGAATTTTCCTGCTGCCTCCTCCGCCTCTTGCCGCACTGTTATTTTCCAATATGGGTTAAGTTTCTAAGAACCTGACCGTGTTTCCATGGTGGTGGTTTTGGAATAGCAGCTTGAAATGTGTGAAGGAATGGGAGAGGAAAGACAAGAGGAGAATGAAGGAGGAAGGCATGGGCCAGTGGGGAAGGGAAAGGAGGTGCTGGGAAGCTCTTAGGTCAAGGTGACCTGGCTTAGGAGTTGACTCTGCACAGTCTGGAACTTGGGCTCATAACAGCGTCCGACTTGTGTCTTTCCACCAGCCCTGATATTCCATTTGTGAACACTTCCTGGATAATCACTAGAAAGACAATTTTTCATGCAAGAAAAGAGCATATGTTTCTGAAAGCACTTGACTCCCTGGGGAAGCGTTCACATTATCTGGTTCTGAGTAATGAACTATCCTAAAGTGCAGTGGCCTGAAGCAGTAATTTACTAACCCCTACTGTGGGCTGCTGGGTGATGGGTCTCAGCTAGGTGGCTGTCACTTGGGGTCTCTGGTGGTTGCGGCGTCAGCGGGATGAAACATCTGAGATGTTGCTGGGTTGCTGGCCAGAGTGTGGCCCCCCATGTGACATGGCGTCAGGGCTCCAGGAGGGAATGTCCCAGGAGCAGTCAGTCCAGGAGACCCAGGCCGAAGCTGCAAGCCTCCTCATGCCTGAGCCTCAGTCATCCCAGAATGTCCCTTCTGCCACATTTTGATGAAGCAAGTCACTGAGACCAACCTAGATTTCAGGGACAGGAATTAGAACCCCCATCGCCTTGTGAAGAGCAGTTCATGCTCTGTTGCCCAGGCTAGAGTGCAGCAGCACAGTCTTAGCTCACTGTAACTTCCAACTCCCAGGCTCAAGCAATCCTCCCGCCTCACCTCCTGAGCAGTTGGGACTACAGGCATGCACCACCACCCCCAGCTCACTCCCCTCTCAATACAAGCCGCCAACGTTTATCCAGCTCTTGTTTTGTGCCAGCACTGGCCTAAGCAATGCACATGTGTAGCCAGTTTCATGAAGGACACACATCCTGTTAAAGTGAACATTAAGAAAAGGTTTGGTTTTCTCTGATAAACACCACCAGCTTTGTTTGTTTGTTCGAAATCCCCATTTCCACGGAGCATAAGATTCCCCGCAAGGGCACTCAGTATGATTCCACATTTTTCTAGTCATGTTTTGCTATTAAGACAGCCAGTCGCAGTGGCTCACGCCTGTAATCCCAGCACTTTGGGATGCCAAGGTGGGCAGATGACTTGAGGTCAGGAGTTGGAGACCAGCCTGGCCAACATGCTGAAACCCCATTGCTACTGAAAAGACAAAAATTAGCACAGGGTGTGGAGGTGCATACCTGTAATTCCAGCTACTCAGGAGGCTGAAGCATGAGAATCGCTTGAACCAGAGAGACAGAGGTTGCAGTGAGCCAAGATCGCACCACTACACTCTAGCCTGAACGACAGAGTGAGACTCTGTCTCAAAAAAAAAACGGGAAAAAAAAAAGTCAATTCTGTCTCAAAAGACCCTGATCCCCTCCCAGCACAGGTGCCAACACTGGGGTGAGGCACGTCTCTCCCCTACTGCTCTGTCCCTGTGCTGATTCTATGAGGCTGTGTCAGGAAGGAGAGAAATGGAAAGCAGACATGTTTCCCGCGGTTCCTGGTGGGTAGTGGCTCTGCTTTCCCCTTGCTGGGGGCTTTGCTGCAGAGACCAGGCTTATCTCCAGTTCAATTTGGGGCCGGCTCATTCTCTGCAGCAGGGACCTATGCGTGTACTGTTCCTCAGAGTCCCTGGCTTCTGCTCACCAGATGCCAGTAGCAGCCCCCAAGTTGTGACAACCAAAAATGTCTCTGGACCTTGCCAAATGCCCCTGCAGGACACACTTACCACTGATTGAGAACCAGGCCTCTCCTGATTTGGTGTGGCCAAGGGACAGCTGCTCAGGCCTGCTGATGAGAGGCTGTCTCCTAAGCGGCTCCCCTGGGTGACGCGTTCTGCTGACTTCAGGAGGTGGCCTCGCGCCATATTGCTCTGAGAGGGTACCCCCACCCCCAGTCCCGTAATCTGCAGGACTGGGACTCCCACACTCTGGATTCGACCATACTCTAGACTCGACTCTGGGCCCGAAGGTACAGCGTCCATCTTCTGAAGGGGACCAGGTGCGGTGGCTCATGCCTGTAATCCCGGCACTTTGGGAGGCCGAGGTGGGCAGATCATTTGAGGTCAGGAGTTCAAGACCAGCCTGACCAACAGGATGAAAACCTGTCTCCACTAAAAATACAAAAATTAGCCAGGCATCATGGCCCACACCTGTAATCCCAGCTACTTAGGAGGCTGAGGCAGGAGAATAATTTGAACCTGGGAGGTAGAGTGTGGGGGTCTGTCCCGCAGACCCTGACCCAACAATGGATGAATAATGTACACTGACACAGTTATTCTGCTTGTCAGTCCAGCTAAGGGTCCAGGCCCCTCACAGACACCAAGGAAGGTGCTGTAAAGAATAGCAACCATGGTCTCGACTCACTGACCCTCCTGGCATTTATTCAGGACACACTAAATGACCAAGTAAACACCACTAGAAGGTAATTACCGTTGCTGACCCCCCAAGTAGAGAGCAATCTTGCACCCATAGATGGTCAAAAGTTAGTCTTAGGACCACAAGAGTAAACAAGCTATTTAGATAGACTCCTCTACATTCGTATGTTAATTACCCTTGCTATAGCTCAAAGAGGATTAGGCTGCCTTCAGCCATAACTCTATTTTGAGGCTTTTGCAAAAACCTGCAGGCCTTCCAAGAAAGTTTGTGTTTATTTTACAATTTCTCCCACCATCCTGACTGAACCCCTACAGTGCAGTTGCAGTGAACCAAGATTGTGCCACTGCACTCCAGCCTGAGCTACAGAGCGAGACTGGTCTCAAAAAACAAACAAACAAACAAACAAAAATATCTTCTGAAGGGATGGGTGGTCCCAGCTCAGTGCTTTCCAAACCTCAGGAGCCCCAGGGCAGAACAGCCAGTGCACAGCCAAGAAGACAGCCAGTTGGGACAGAGGTGTGCTTCCCTGCCCTCCCACACACTCGACAGACAGTGATTCCACTGTGTCCCCAACTCCCACAACCTCCATCTGGTTTCAAGAGAAACCAGTCAAGTCCTCTCAAATGAGTGAGGCTTCACCGGGCACGGTGACTCACGCCTGTAATCCTAGCGCTTTGGGAGGCCAAGGCAGACAGATCACTTTAGATCAGGAGTTGGAGACCAACCTGACCAACATGGTGAAACCCCGTCTCTACTAAAAATACAAAATTAGGCCGGGCGCGGTGGCTCAAGCCTGTAATCCCAGCACTTTGGGAGGCCGAGACGGGTGGATCACGAGGTCAGGAGATCGAGACCATCCTGGCTAACCTGGTGAAACCCCGTCTCTATTAAAAAATACAAAACCTAGCCGGGCGAGGTGGCGGGCGCCTGTAGTCCCAGCTACTCGGGAGGCTGAGGCAGGAAAATGGCATGAACCCGGGAGGCGGAGCTTGCAGTGAGCTGAGATCTGGCCACTGCACTCCAGCCTGGGCGACAGAGCGAGATTCCGTCTCAAAAAAAAAAAAAAAAAAAAAATACAAAAATTAGTTGGGTGTTGTGGCGGGCAACTGTAATCCCAGCTGCTCAGGAGGCTGAGGCATGAGAATCACTTGAACCTGGGAGGTGGAGGTTGCAGTGAGTCGAGATCACGCCATTGCACTCCAGCCTGGGTGACAGACCGAGACCCTGTCTCAAAAAAAAAAAAAGGCTGGGTGCGGTGGCTCACACCTGTAAATCCCAGCATCCCAGCACTTTGGGAGGCCGAGGTGGGTGGATCACGAGGTGAGGAGATTGAGACCATCCTGGCTAACATGGTGAAACCCTGTCTCCACTAAAAAATAAAAAAATTAGCCGGACATGGTGGCGGACGCCTGTAGTCCCAGCTACTTGAGAGGCTGAGGCAGGAGAATGGCATGAACCCAGGAGGTGGAGCTTGCAGTGAGCTGAGATCTCACCACTGCACTCCAGCCTGGGCAACAGAGCGAGACTCTGTCTCAAAAAAAAAAAAAAACAAAAACGGCTGGGCGTGGTGGCTCACGCCTGTAATCCCAGCACTTTGGGAGGCTGAGGCGGGTGGATCACAAGGTCAGGAGATCGAGACCATCCTGGCTAACACGGTGAAACTCCGTCTCTACTAAAAATACAAAAAATTAGCTGGGCGTGGTGGCGGGCGCCTGTAGTCCCGGCTACTCGGGAGGCTGAGCAGGAGAATGGTGTGAACCTGGGAGGTGGAGCTTGCAGTGAGCCGAGATCGTGCCACTGCGCTCCAGTCTGGGAGACACAGCGAGACTCCATCTCAAAAAAAAAAAAAAAAAAAAAAAAAAAGGGGGGCTTGTTTGGGGGGGGGGGTCACACCTGTAATCCTAGTACTTTGGGAAGCCAAGGAAGGCTGATCACCCTAGATCAGGTGAGAGAGAGAAAGAGAAAAATGAGGGGCTTGGGCGGGGTGGGTCACATCTGTAATCCCAGCACTTTGGAAGGTCGAGGTGGGTGGATCACCTAAGGTCAGAAGTTCAAGACCAGCCTGACCAACATGGTGAAACCCCGTCTCTACTAAAATTACAAATATTAGCCCAGTGTGGTGGCAGGCGCCTACAATCCCAGTTACTCAGGAGGATGAGCAGGAGAATCACTTGAATCTGCGGGGTGGAGGTTGCAGTGAGTTGAGATCGCGCCATTCATTCCAGCCTGGGTGAAAGAGTGAAACTCCATCTCAAAAAAAAAAAAAAAAAAAAAATGATTGAGGCCTTTTGTCACAGACACTGGCTGTCTCCAAAAGGTGGGCCCTTCTCTCACTTCTCTCCTTCCTTCTTTCAGGGCAGGTGCAATGACATTTGACACCAACTACCCGGGGTTCCACCGCAGGTGACAGGTGGCAGCCACCTTCCTCCACAGGACAGCCCTCACTTCAGACACCAGCTATAAGTTCAGGGTCCTCACTTTTGACCAGATGACCTCAAATTCAGAGGTTCCCGCCACCCCCTCAGATTCATAATTGATTAGAATGACTCACAGCACTCAGGTAAATGCTGAAGTTTATTTACGGTTTAATTACAGCAAAAGAACATGAATCAGAACCAGCCACAGCTAGGAAGCACTGGGCCAGGGCTGGGTGGGTCCCTGGTGCAAAGCGCTGTTATCCTCAGGGACACTTTAACCCTCCTGGTACCTCTACGTGTGACAATACACAGAGCATCGCTAACCAGGGAAGTCCACCCAAACCTCTGTGTAGAGTCATCCTTGGGGTTTTATATGCAGGCATGATGGAGGAATCATTCACTACCCACTGAACTCAAACTCCAGCCCCTCCGTCCCCGGAAGCCAGGCTGATAACAAGTGGCTCAAAGACCCAACCTTCTAATTTTTTTTGTCTTTTTCTTTCTGCTATTTTT
>NW_016807991.1:4712350-4717169 GCF_001698545.2 Rhinopithecus bieti | reverse complement strand
GTTGCCCAGGCTGGAGTGCAGTGGTGTGATCTCTGCAACCTCCACTTCCTGGGTTCAAGTGATTCTCCTGCCTCAGCCTCCCAAGTAGCTGGGATTACAGGCTCACACCACCACACCCAGCTAATTTTTTGTATTTTTAGTAGAGATGGGGTTTCGCCATGCTGTCCCGGCTGGTCTCAAACTCCTGACCTCAAGTGATCCGCCCGCCTCAGCCTCCCAAAGTGCTGGGATTACAGGCGTGAGCCATTGTGCCCGGCCTAAGGCTTGATTTTATACATTTTAGGAAGACAAGTTACAGGAAAAGACATAAATAGACAGAGGTAAGGTATACTTTGGCTGGGCCTAGAAAGGTGGGACATCTTGAAGGCGGGGGTGGTTTCCAGGTCATAGGTAGATTTAAACATTTGCTAATTGGCAATTGGTTGAAAAGGTTAAGCTCTGCCTGAAGAGCTGAAATCAGCTTGAGTTATGGTAAGTGGCGGGCAGTTGTGGATGCCAAAGTTCTTCTCTTGTAGATGAAGCCTTCAGGTAGCAGGCTTCCGAGAGAAGAGATGTGAATGTCACAGGTGCCAGTCTCTCCAGAGAGACCTGAGAAGGGAAGGGGATTCTCTACAGAATACAGATTTCCCCCATAAAAGAAAGCTTTGCAGGGCCATTTCAAAATATGTCAAAGAAATGTATTTTGGGAGACCAGGCGAGGTGGCTCACACCTGTAATCCCAGCACTTTGGGAGGCCAAGGTGGGTGGATCACCTGAGGTCAAGAGTTCAAGACTAGCCTGGCCACCATGGTGAAATCCCGTCTCTACTAAAAATACAAAAATTAGCTGGGCATGGTGGCGGGTACCTGTAATCCCACTACTAGGGTGGCTGAGGCAGGAGGCCAAGTTTACAGTGAGCTGAGATCGCGCCATTGCACTCCAGTCTAGACGACAAGAACGAAACTCCATCTCAAAAAAGAAATAAATATATTTTGGGGTAAAATCCTTTTGTTACTGGTGGAGGGTGTCCAGGTTCTTGGTGTCTTAAAGAATTGTACAAAATTCACAAAAAAAGGAAAGAATTAAGCAACAAAAGCAGAGACTTATTGAAAACAAAAGTACAGGCCGGGCGTGGTGGCTCATGCCTGTAATCCCCGCAGCACTTTGGGAGGCCAAGGCAGGCGGATCACTTGGGGCCAGGAGTTCAAGACCAGCCTGGCCAACATGGTGAAACCCCGTCTCTACTAAAAATACAAAAATTAGGCCAGGTGCGGTGGCTCACACCTGTAATCCCAGCACTTTGGGAGACCAAGGAAGGCAGATCATGAGATCAGAAGTTCAAAACCAGCCTGGCCAGTATGGTGAAACCCCATCTCTTACTAAAAATACAAAAATTAGCTGGGCATGGTGGCGGGCGCCTGTAGTTCCAGCTACTCGGGAGGCTGAGGCAGAAGAATTGCTTGAACTCAAGAGGTGGAGGTCAGCAATGAGCTGAGATCATGCCACTACACTCCACCCTGGGCAACAGACCGAGACTCTGTCTCAAAAACAAAACAAAACAAAACAAAAATGATCCGGGAGTGGTGGCGATGCCTATAATTCCAGCTACTCAGGAGGCTGAGATATGAGAATACTCTGTTCCAAAAAAAAAGAAAAGAGGCCGGGTGCGGTAGCTCAAGCCTGTAATCCCAGCACTTTGGGAGGCCAAGAGTGGCGGATCACGAGGTCAGGAGCTGGAGACCATCCTGGCTAACACAGTGAAACCCCGTCTCTACTAAAAAAAATACAAAAAACTAGCCGGGCGAGGTGGCGGGCGCCTGTAGTCCCTGCTACATGGGAGGCTGAGGCAGGAGAATGGCGTGAACCCGGGAGGCGGAGCTTGCAGTGAGCTGAGATCCGGCCACTGCACTCCAGCCTGGGCAACAGAGAGAGACTCCGTCTCAAAAAAAAAAAAAGAAAAGAAAAAAAAGAAAAGAAAAAAAAGAAAGTACACTCCACAGGGTGGGAGCCGCTGGAGCATAGGGGCTAATTTTTGGGGGTTTAAATAACCTCTAGCAGGTTCCATTGGTTACTTGGTGTACGCCCTATGTCAATGAAGGGATTAAGTAAAGTTACAAAGCCATTCACTCGGTGAGCACCCTTTGTAAATGGAGAGGATATTTCCTGTCATAGCTGAAGTGTTTCCATTTGATTCAGTTCTAGGAAGTCCTTAGATTCTCTGCTTCCAAATCCTCTTCTCCTGTCTCCCTTTTATTGCCTTTTTTTTTTTTTTTAAGAGACAGTGTCACAGCTCTTGGCATCCTCAACTTCCTGGGCTCAAGGGATCCTCCCACCTCAGCTTCCCAATTAGCTGGGAATACAGGCATGAACCACCACGCCTGGCTAACTTTTGTATTTTTTGTAGAGATGGGGTTTCACCATGTTGCCCAGGCTGGTCTTGAATTCTGGGCTCAAGCCATCCACTCGCCTTGGCCTCCCAAAGTGCTGGGATTACAGGCGTGAACCACCATGTCCAGCCTTTATTTATTTATTTTTATTATTTTATTTATTTATTTTTGAGACAGGGTTTTGCTCTTGTTGCCCAGGCTGGAGTACAGTGGCACCATCTCAGCTCACTGCAACCTCCGCCTCCCGGCTTCAAGCAGTTCTCCTGCCTCAGCCTCACCCTCCCAAGTAGCTGGAATTGCAGGCATCCACTACCACGCCCAGCTAATTTTTTGTATTTTTAGTAGAGATGGGTTTCACCATGTTGGCCAGGCTGGTCTTAAACTTCTGACCTCAGGTGATCTACCTGCCTCGGCCTCCCAAGGGAGGCTGAGATTACAGATGTGAGCCACCATGCCAGCCCATAGCTACCTTTGGACATTTGCATTGTTTGGGGGTTTTTAGCTCTCGTAGACCTGGACCCCCTTGAACTGACAAATTTGGCACACTTGAGCCAAGAACCTTGTGACTTCCTCAATCATTTGCCTCCCGAGTTGTTATAATGTCTCCTTAGTGTTTGCCTCCCGCCTTCTCAGCCCCTACGGCCCTGGCCTTTTTCCTTGCTCCATTTCTGCCACTTCCACCCCATCTTGCCAGTGCCGCTATGAATCTGGCCACGGGGCAAGGAAGCATGTCATTTGACAGGCGCTTCTGCGATGCCCAGAGAGAAGGCACTAGAAGCCCCTCGAGGGTTTCCACTTGAACCAAAGTCTTCAATGATGTTCGGGCATTTCAGACACCCTCAAATGCCTCCAAAGACTCCCACCAAGAGCTACTGAAACCGAGGCATAGGTGAGGTTGAGGACTCAGTGCCTTGCGATTCCATTTCGGATTTTCCAGCGACCAGCCCCGCAGCTGCTGCCTACCACTGTCCTTGCTGAAGCTGGGAAGGGTCACTCCCAGCAGGCTTGGCTCTGTCTGCCTGTATTTTGCTCCTGCCCCCAGCATGGTTTCTGGTACCCTATAGAGAGAATCAGCTTAGAGATCCAAGTTGGTATTATTTTTAGAAATAAAGATCACTCAGTTCCAGCTTGCTGAGGCTTGTTTGGAGAATGAAAACAGGGAAAGGCCTCATATTTTTCCAAAGTTCAAGTTCAAGTGGTGCAACGTGGATGCAAAACTTCTGAATTATTGGCTGAAATGTTCCCTTTCCTTGCAAAGACTGACCTTGTCTTCCAATTAGTTCCTCCCTTGGGGACAGGGCTGAGCAACCCTAAACACACCCCTCTTTGTCTTGTCCTGTTTGTTCCTGGACAATATTTCATGCCAAATCTGTACTTATGCCACCCTTTGTCTTCTAGTTTCTAGTACAGAGGGGATCTTTCCATAATTCATGCTGAGACTGGCCCGGTTAACAAGCAGCTCATTTTTTAACACTTGAAAACTGAAATTGGGTTGTAGATGCAAAATGTCACTTTGTGGAGGCACAGCTGTCTTCAATCTTGCAAGAGGTGTCCATCGGGTCTGGAGCCTCAAGAGTCAGCCTGGTCTTATAAAGACAAACGGTTAGAAAAAACAAAACTGGTCAAGTGAGGTCTCACTTCAAATGTCAAAAAAAACATGTTAAGGCTGGGCACGGTGGCTCACGCCTGTCATCCCAGCACTTTGGGAGGCTGAGGTAGGCGGATCACAAGGTCAGGAGTTGGACCAGCCTGCCCAATATGGTGAAACCCCATGTCTACTAAAAATACAAAAATTACCCAGGCATGGTGGCGCATGCCTGTAATCCCAGCTACTTGGGAGGCTGAGGCAGAATTGCTTGAACCCAGGAGGCAGAGGTTATAGTGAGCTGAGATCGTGCCATTGCACTCCAGCCTGGGCGACAAGAGCGAAACTTCATTTCAAAAAAAGAAAAAATCCCTCACCCATCAGTAAAAATGAAGACTCCGTGAAAGTTGTCAGAAGCAAAATTGAATCACTTGTGTTAAAACAAAACAAAAAACTCTGACAAATAGAGCTAGGAAGGCTATAAAGAGAAGGTTCTTATGCATAAATGCCAGATAACAAAAACTATCACAGAAGACACAGCAAAAATCACAACCTTGCACAAAGGCCACTGAAATCTTACACAAAAAAATACTTCTGCGAGGACATCTGCCCAGCAACTGCCTGTACGACCTGGCACTGGATCACACTTGTTGCTGATCCTTGTAGCCAAGGAAAATTATCCCCAAACAATTGTGTAATCCCCCTCAATCTTCCTCTAAAAACGTTTGTCCTCCTTTACCTCGTTGGATACACACATAGTTTACTATGGCACACATATTCCCATTGTCATGCCCAATCCCAAATAAATGTTGCTTTATTTCGGAGAGTCTCTCTCTCTCTCTTTTTTTTTTTTTTTTTTTTTTTTTTT
>NW_016807991.1:4701853-4712102 GCF_001698545.2 Rhinopithecus bieti | reverse complement strand
GTATTTTTGGTAGAGACTGGGTTTCACTGTGTTAGCCAGGATGGTTTCGATCTCCTGACCTCGTGATCCGCCCGTCTCGGCCTCCCAAAGTGCTGGGATTACAGGCTTGAGCCCCCGCGCCCGGCCTTTTTTTTTTTTTTTTGAGACAGAGTCTTACTCTGTCGCCCAGGCTGGAGTGCAATGGGGCGATCTCGGCTCACCGCAACCTCAGCCTCCCAGATTCAAGCGATTCTCCTGTCCCAGTCTCACTAGCAGCTGGGATTACAGGCGGATGCCATGACACCCAGCTAATTTTTGCATTTTTAGCAGAGACAGGCTTTCACCATGTTGGTCAGGCTGGTCTCGAACTCCTGACCTCAGGTGATCTGCCTGCCTCAGCCTCCCAAAGTACTGGAATTATAGGCATGAGCCACCATGCCGGGCCATAAATTCTGTTTAACAAAATCAAATCTGACTCCAAGTCCTCTGCCGGGACTGGTACGTAAAAGAGCCCCAGGGCCTTCCCCAGTTCCTGAGCTTCAAGGAGGGCCTCTGGTCTTCATTCTTTCCTCATCTTTATGAGAGTCCCCAGGGCGCTTGCTAGAGTCCCCACCTCCTCGTCCAACTGTCCCTTCAACTTGTGAGGACTCCCTTTCTCCAAAGCTGGGGTACTCAGGGACACTCCAGTTCTTGCCTTTGGGAATTTAGGCTCTCAATAATAAAAGCCTCAATTCCAGCTGCTTGGGAGCGTCATTTGAGCCCAGGAGTTTGAGTTCAGCCTGGGCAACATAGTGAGACCCTGTCTCTTAAAAAATAAATAAATAAAAATAATAAAAGCCTCTTAAGGGAGTTTCAGGTCCTCAACATGTTCCTGTGTGCCTTCTTTCTCTTCAGACATGCAGGAAAATATGACTCAGATAATGTCTAAGTCAGGTTATTTTGCCACTTTGTTCATGAACATTTCCCCATCATCAATGATTCTTTTAAAAGCAAACCTTTTTTTTTTTTTCTCTTTTTCTTTTTTTTTTTTTGAGACAGTCTTGTTCTGTCCCAGGCTGGAGTGCAATGGTGTGGTCTCAGCTCACTGCAACTTCCACCTCCCGGGTTCAAGTGATTCTTGTGCCTCAGCCTTCTGGGTAGCTGGGATTAGAGGTGCTCGTCACCACATCTGATTAATTTTTATATTTTTAGTAGAGATGTGGTTTTGTCGTGTTGGCCAGGCTGGTCTTGAACTCCTGATCTCAGGTGATCCACCTGCCTCAGCCTCCCAAAACGCTGGGATTGTAGGTGTAAGCCATTGTGCCCAGACAAAGCAAACTTCCTTTATTTAAATTTTTAAATTTATTATTTATTTATTTAGAGACCGAGCCTCGCTCTGTGGCCCAAGCTAGAGTGCAATGGGGCAATCTCTGCTCACTGCAACCTGCACCTCCCAGGTTCAAGCGATTCTCCTACCTCAGCTTCCTGAGTAACTGGGATTACAGGCGCCTGCTACCACACTTGGCAAATTTTTATATTTTTAGTAGAGATGGGTTTTGCCATGGTGGCCAGACTGGTCTCAAACTCCTCACCTCAGGTGATCCACTAGCCTTGGCCACCCAAAATGCTGAGATTACAGGCATGAGCCACCGTGCCCAGCCTTGTTTGTTTGATTGATTGATTGATTGATGGGTGGATTTGAGATGGAGTCTCGCTCTATTGCCCAGGCTGGAATGCAGTGGTGTGATCTTGGCTCACTGCAACCTCCGCCTCCTGGGTTCAAGCCATTCTCCTGCCTCAGCCTCCCGAGTAGCTGGGACTACAGGCACCCACCACCACGCCCAGCTAATTTTTTGTATTTTTAGTAGAGACGGGGTTTCACTATGTTGGCCAGGCTGGTCTCAAACCCCTGACCTCATGATCCGCCCACCCTGGCCTCCCAAAGTGCTGGGATTACAGGCGTGAGCCACTGCGCCCGGCTCCAGCCTTGTTTTTTTTGAAGTGATGGAGTCTTATGATACTGTTCAGGCTGGTGTGCTGTGGCTGTTCACATTTGTGATCCTAACTCACTGCAGCCTTGAACTCCTGGGCTCAAGCGAGCCTCCTGCCTTAGCCTCCTGAGTAGCTAGGACCACAGGTGTGGGCTACCACACCCAGCTCCTAAAAAGCAAACTTTCTGATGGTTGCCAAATATTCCATTGTTCGGAGGCATCATCATTTGTATAGCTATTCTGTTATTTGGGGGCATTTCGGTTGTTTCTAATTTTTCAGTGGCTAAATTGTGTAGGTGCTCCTGAGGCCCAAAGTGCTATCTTTGGGCATTGAGCAGTGAGCTGTTTCTGTCCCTTCACTTCCCTCCTCAGACAGACAGACCCCTGTAATGCTGCCGTGGTGGGGGGGACTGCAGGGGAAACATGGGTCACAAGCATTGCAGAGGGCTTTGAGCATCAACGTCTTCTGAGGAGGACATGGGAGTAAGCAAGCCAGACCATGGCAGGCCTGCATGTCAGGCGGGATGTGTGACACCCTAGCCAGGCTCAGCATGCCTGCTTTAGTTTGTCTGGGCTGCTACAAAATAGACTGGGTGGCTTAAACAACAGACACTTATTTGTCACAGTCCTAGAGGCTGGAAATCCCAGATCCAGGAGCCACACGGTCGGCTTCTGGTGAGGGCTCTCTCGTAGGCTGCAGATGGCCATCTTCTCCCTATGTTCTCACATGGCAGAAAGAAGAGAAGCTCTGATGTCTCTTCCTCCTTTAGGGGCACTAATCCCATCACGGGGTCCCCACGCTCATCTAACCCCAGCTCACCTCCAAACACTCCACCTTCTAGTCCTATCACACTGGGGGTTAGAACTTCAACATATTAATTTTGGGAGGACACAAACTTTCAGTCCATAACAATGACCGTCGGCCTCCCTGGGCATCCCCACACTGTTGCAAAGCCCATGCTTGTGCTGGGGAGTCGGACCCTGGAAGTGTCACTGGTGGAGGGTGTTCAGGTTCTTGGCATCTTGAACAAAGAATTGGACAAAACTCACAAACAACGCAAGGAAAGAATGAAGCAACAAAAGCAGAGATTTATTGAAAACGAAAGTACACCCCACAGGATGGGAGTGCGCCAAGCATAGGGGCTCAAGAGCCATGTTACAGAATTTTCTGGGGCTTCAATACCCTCTAGAGGTTTCCATTGGTTACCTGGTGCGCGCCCTATGTAAATGAAGGGAATGAAGTAAAGTTACAAAGCCATTCACTCGGTGTATGCCCTATGTAAATGGAGAGGATATTTCTTGTCATAGCTGAAGTGTTTCCATTTGATTTCATTCTGGTAAGTCAGCATGAATCGGCCTTATGTACCCTGCCTCCAGACCCTATCCTCCTGTCTCAGAAGTGTTTCACTCTCCCCTTTTCAGCAAGCATTTATTTTTACTTTTATTTATTTATTTTTTTGAGTCAGAGTTTTTCTCTGTTGCCCATGCTGGAGTGCAGTGGCGTCATCATAGCTCACTGCAGCCTTGGATTTCCGGGCTCAAGGGATCCTCCTGCCTCATCCTCCCAAGTAGCTGGGGCTATAGGCTGATGAACTTTTTATTGTTGTTATTGAGACAGTCTCACTTTGTTGCCCAGGCTAGAGCGCACTGGTACGATCTCGGCTCACTGCAACCTCTGCCTCCTGGGTTCAAGTGATTCTCCTGCCTCAGCCTCTGGAGTAGATGGGACTACAGGCATGTGCCACCACACCTGGCTTTTTTTTTTTTTTTTTTTTTTGAGACGGAGTCTTGCTCTGTCGCCCAGGCTGGAGTGCAGTGGCACGATCTCGGCTCACTGCAACCCTGCCTCCTAGGTTCACGCCATTCTCCTGCCTCAGCCTCCCAAGTAGCTGGGACTACAGGCACCCACCACCACGCCTGGCTAATTTTTTTTTTGTATTTTTAGTAGAGACGGGGTTTCACCGTGTTAGCCAGGATGGTCTCGATCTCCTGACCTCGCGACCCACCCGACTCAGCCTCCCAAAGTGCTGGGATTACAGGCGTGAGTGACTGCGCCCGGCCTGTTTTGTTTTTTGTTTGTTTGTTTGTTTGTTTGTTTTTTTGAGACGAGAACTCACTCTGTTGCCCAGGCTGGTGTGCAGTGGCATAATCTCGGCTCACTGTAACCTCTACGTCCTGAGCTCAAGTGATTCTCCTGCCTCATCCTCCTGAGTAGGTGGGATTACAGGTGTGCGCCACAACGTCTGGCTAAGTTTTTGTATTATGAGTAGAGATGGGGTTTCACAGCTACCTTGCCGGCCATAGAGTCAGGGTTTCACCATGTTGGTCAGGCTGGTCTTGAATTCCTGACCTCGTGATCCACCCACCACAGCCTCCCAAAGTGCTAGGATTACAGGCATGAGCCACCATGCCCAGCCTGATTTTTGTATTTTTAGTAGGGACAGTGTTTCGCCACGTTGGCCAGGCTTGTCTCAAACTCCTGACCTCAGGTGATCCACCCACCTCAGCCTCCCAAAGTGCTGGGATTAGAGGAGTGAGCCACCACGCTCAGCCAACACCTGGCTAATTTTTGTATTTTTAGTAGAGATTGGGTTTCACCATGTTGCCCAGGCTGGTCATGAACTACTGACCTCAAATTATCCATCCGCCTCAGCCTCCCAAAGTGCTGGGATTACAGGCATGAGCTACTGCACCCAGCCTGTTCCCCCTCGCTTTTTATTTTGAGACAGAGTCTGGCTCTGTCTCCCAGGCTGGAGTGCAGTGGCAAGGTCTCAGCTCACTGCAAGGTCTGCCTCCCGGGTTCATGCCATTCTCCTGCCTCAGCCTCTCGAGTAGCTGGGACTACAGGCGCCCGCCACCACGCCCGGCTAATTTTTTGTATTTTAGTAGAGACGGGGTTTCACCGTGTTAGCCAGGATGGTCTCGATCTCCTGATCTCGTGATCCGCCCGCCTCGGCCTCCCCAAGTGCTGGGATTACAAGCGTGAGCCACCGCGCCCGGCCCGAAGGGGGGCTTTTATGATTGAAAGCGAATACCGGCAAGAGGGCCTTTGGCACGTTCAGGGAACCTTGCCTTACACGCAGATACAGGGTTGGGGATCTGCTCGGAAACGCCTGAAAGATCAGGCTCAGCAGAAGACCACCTTTTGGACGCTTCAGTACTGCCGTCAACCAGCTGGAAAGAACCCCGCCCTCCACTTTTCAAATTAATCTCAGGCCGGCGCACGCGCCTCGGGGGTCGGGCACTGTGCTACCATAGACATGCAGAGCTAGATCGTCTACCTCCTCGGAGGCCGACATGTTGGGTCCTGGCCAAAAAAGTTGGAAACAGCTGGAGCCACTACCGAGGTAGAATGCTCCTCCCAAGAAGATGAGACCGAAAGAGCTCCCGTGGAAGCGGTCAAAGCAGGTGTGGAGCGAACCTGTGACACGCCCCATCGGCAGAACAGGCTTTTAGAGAGTCGCCCGGCTCCGTGCCCTCATCCGAGATGGCGGCCTGAGGGCGCTCTAGCCGACGCTCCTCGGATGCCCGGAGGGGGCGGTGGCCTCGTCTCTGGCTCTGAGGCGGCGGCGCGGGGCGCAGCAAACGCTGGGCTGCTGCAGTCCGTGGTGGGGGGTACGCAAGGGTGCGGACCTCGGAGCTCTCCCAGCCTGCCCCGTTTCTCAGCGCCTTCCCCACCCGAACCGGGGTCTCGCGGTTGGAAACGCTCTGGGTGCAGCCCCGCGCGGGGCCGACCGTAACCGTGCCGCGGGCCGGACGATGCCCAAGAAGCTGCTGTTGTTGCCCCCGCTCTCCGCGTCCTCGCCTTTCCGTGTCCCGCGCGCCCGCCCCGCTCCCCCACCGGCCATGAACGCCGCTCGCACCGGCTACCGAGTCTTCTCGGCCAACTCCACGGCCGCCTGCACGGAGCTGGCCAAGCGCATCACAGAGTAAGGGGGCGGCGGGAGGGCCGGGCCGCGGGCGGCGGCGCCTCGCTCGCCTTCGCGCCCCGAGGTACCCACTCCCCTCCACCCGCCCCACCTCCTGCACCTGGGCAGGAGGCGCGAGCCTGTCCTTTCCCAGCCGGACAAGCCTTGGAGGTGACGGAAACCACAACCTGCCTCCCGGTTTTGCAGCTGGGAGGCTTGGGGCGGACTCTCGGTGACCTCAGCCCCCGCCCCGTGACTGGGTCCGCGGCCTACCTGCCTTTCGTCTCCGCACTCCCACACCCCGGGGCGGGCCGAGCTTTCTGGAGCTCCCAGAGTGCGTGCCTTGGGGAGAGGGGCTCTGGTCTTGGCTCCCTTTCCCACGGCTGGAGTTGACCTGGGAATCTGACCGCCGCCACTCTCAAGTCTCCCTGCAGTGAGACCCGCAGGCGTGGTTGTGACTTGGGGGACCCGACGCGGCGGGTGCGGCCGCAGAGCAAAGGTGTGGGGACTGGCAGTGTGAAGAAGGCAATTCCAGGGAGGCAGATGGGCCGGAGTTGGTGGTAGAAATGACAGGCCTGACCCTGCTTTGCAAATTAGCTTGGGATAAGATCAGTCATGTGTGTCTTTAACCCAAGGAAGCCCCTGGTCTCAAGTCGCCTTTGGGGTCTGACAGCTCTGAGATGCCTTCCCAGCCTTGCCACTTACTAGCTCTGTCACTGGGCAAGAGACTTGATTTCCCTGAACCTCATCTGTGAAATGGGCATGATTCTCTCTCATGGCCAAGAATATTGTGAGTATGACCGGGATGGTGTAGTAGTAGTATCTGGTTCTAGCAGAGCAGGGCTCATAGTGGCCCCCTGAATACCTGTTTACTAAATGGCCTCTTTTCTTTTTATTTATTTATTTATTTATTTTGAGATGGAGTCTTGCTCTGTCGCCCAGGCTGGGATGCAGTGGCGCTATCTCACTCACTGCAACCTCTGCTTCCCAGGTTCAAGGGATTTTCCTGCCTCAGCCTCCCAAGTAGCTGGGACTACAGATGCGCCCAGCTAATTTTTGTGTTTTTAGTAGAGGTGGAGTTTCACCATGTTGGCCAGGCTGGTCTCGAACTCTCCCTGACCTCGTGATCCGCCCGCCTCGGCCTCCTAAAGTGCTGGGATTACAGGCGTGAGCCACTGTATCCGGTTAAATGGCCTCTTTTCTAGTTGGCTCTTTTGGAGAATCCCAGAGCTCTGATATAAAGGAGGAGCCTTATATGTCCTTTCCACATACACTTGTTAGAAATCAAAGACAAAATGAATGGCTCGTCTTTTAATATTTAAAGTCATTTTCACATCTTAAACAGTTTTTATAGAGTTACTTCGTTAAATTTTAGGATTGATAAATAATTGCAGGGATATATTTTAAACTTCTGGGGGGAAATGTAGAACGAAAGGGAAAACTTTAGTTATTTTTTTAGCTCTGACTGTTTTTTTTAATAGTTGGAGTTTGAGATTGGAAGAATGTTAAACAATCTTTTGCAGTCTACTGCCTGCCTAGTTTCTATTTCTAACCCCTGATTATTTGTCTTTCTTTTTATTTTTTTTATTTTTTTCTTTTTATTTTTTTTTGAGACGGAGTCTTGCTCTGCCACCCAGGCTGGAGTGCAGTGGCCGGATCTCAGCTCACTGCAAGCTCTGCCTCCCGGGTTTTTTACGCCATTCTCCTGCCTCAGCCTCCCGAGTAGCTGGGACTACAGGCGCCCGCCTCGTCGCCCGGCTAGTTTTTTGTATTTTTAAGTAGAGACAGGGTTTCACCGTATTAGCCAGGATGGTTTCGATCTCCTGACCTCGTGATCCGCCCGTCTCGGCCTCCCAAAGTGCTGGGATTACAGGCTTGAGCCACCGCGCCCGGCCTTGTCTTTCTTTTTGAGGCCAATGAAAACACTGACTTTAAAGGAAGCTTCTGTGTGTATCTAGTGGTTCAGAGTTACTCCACCTGACCTTGAGGGAGAGCAGATGGGAGCAGGGCACATTTTAAAAGTCGGTGAGGGTTTTTTTTTTGTCTTAGATTATTTCCTGGCAAATTCCAGGAAGGTTTTGAATTACTATCAATGATACATATTCATAAATAGTTTCCTTATTTTGTCTGTTTTGTTTATTTTGAGACAATCTTGCTGTGTCACCCAGGCTGGAGTGCAGTGGTGCCATCTTGGCTCAGTGCAACCTCCACCTCCCAAGTTCAAACGATTCTCCTGCCTCAGCCTCCCAAGTAGCTGGGATTACAGGTGCCGATACCACATGGTTTCATCCTGTTGGCCAGGCTGGTCTCAAACTCCTGACTTCAGGCGATCTGGGATTATAGGCATGAGCCACTATGTGCGGCCAGTAAGATTTTATTTTAAAAGAAGATTGTTTGCCCCTGAACAAAGTTTGATCAGTAGATTACTTAACCCCTGAAGTTATGATATTGTATTTCCATGATTTCTTTCAGAGTGTCTAAACTTCAAGCAAGGATCTTCAAACTTTTTTGATTATGCACTTTAATCAATAAAATAATTAGATACATGACCTTCCCAGGATATGTGAATGTTACATGTATTTTGTTACCTGCCCCACCCCAACCTGGTATCCTTAATCCAGCTTCCACACTTAGCAACTTTTTGATAATCTTGTCTCTATCGTGCATTTTTTTGAGGTGGGGGAGATGCTGGAGTATTGTTTGTTTTTGAGAAGAGTCTCCCTCTGTGGCCAAGCTGGAGTACAGTGGCGTGATCTCAGCTCACTGCAACCTCCACCTCCCGGGTTCAAGCGATTCTTCTACCTCAGCCTCAGCCTCTCAAGTAGCTGGGACTACAGGCGCGTGCCATTACGCCCAGCTAATTTTTTTTTTTTTTTGTATTTTTAATGGAGATAGGGTTTCACCATGTTGGCCAGGATGGTCTCGATCTCTTGACCTCGTGATCTTCCCGCCTTGGCCTCCCAAAGTGCTGGGATTACAAGCATGAGCCATTGTGCCTGGCCTGGAGTATTTTTAAAAATTGTTATACACATAACAAAGTTTACCTTTTAACTGTTTGTTTTTGTTTGTTTGTTTTGTTTTGTTTTGTTTTTGAGACGGAGTTTTGCTCTTGTTGCCCAGACTGGAGTGCAATGGCACCGTCTTGGCTCACCCACAATCTCCGCCTCCCGAGTTACAAGTGATTCTCCTGCCTCAGCCTTCCAAGTAGCTGGGATTACAGGCATGTGCCACCACGCCTGGCTAATTTTGTGTTTTTAGTAGAGATGGGGTTTCTCTGTGTTGGTCAGGCTGGTCTCGAACTCCCAACCTCAGGTGATCCACCTACCTCGGCCTCCTGAAGTGCTGGGATTAGAGACATGAGCCACTGCGCCTGGCCTACCTTTTTAACTATTTTTAAGTGTACACTTCAGTGGCTTTAACTACATTCACAGTGTTGCACAACCATCACCACTATTCGTTTCCAGAACTTTTCATCATCCCAAACAGAAACTCTGTACCCTTTAAATACTAACTCCTCATTCTCCCCTCCCCGCATTCCCTGGTAGCCTCTGTTCTACTTTGTCTCTATGAATTGCCTGTTTTCTGGACTTCATACAAAAGGAATCATACAGCATTTGTCTGTTCGTGTCTGGCTTATTTTCCTCAGCATACCTTTTCCGAGGCTCACTCCTGTCATAGCACATACCAGAATTTATTATTTTTTTAAGGCCAAATAATATTCCATTTTTTTTGTTTTCCTGGGTGGGGTTTTTTTTTTTTTTTTTTTTTTTTTTTTTTTTGAGACGGAGTCTTGCTTTGTCACCCAGGCTGGAGTGCAGTGGCACAATCTTGGCTCATTGCAGTCCCCGCCTCCCAGGTTCGAGTGATTCTCGTGCCTCAGCTCCCAGGTAGCTGGGGTTACAGGCGCTCACCACCACACTCAGCTAATTTTTGTATTTTTAGTAGAGACGGGGTTTTTCCATGTTGCCCAGGCGGGTCTCAAACTCCTGGCCTCAAGTGATCTGCCCACCTTGGCCTCCCAAAATGCTGGGATTACAATCATTGAACCACTGAGCCTGGCCTGACTGGAGATTTTTATTTTATTTTTATTATTATTATTTTTTTGAGATGGAGTTTCGCGGCCGGGCGCGGTGGCTCAAGCCTGTAATCCCAGCACTTTGGGAGGCCAAGACGGGTGGATCACGAGGTCAGGAGATCGAGACCATCCTGGCTAACACGGTGAAACCCCGTCTCTACTAAAAAAATACAAAAAACTAGCCAGGCGAGATGGCGGGCGCCTGTAGTCCCAGCTACCTGGGAGGCTGAGGCAGGAGAATGGCGTAAACCCAGGAGGCGGAGCTTGCAGTGAGCCGAGATCGCGCCACTGCACTCCAGCCTGGGTGACAGAGCGAG
>NW_016807991.1:4686664-4700513 GCF_001698545.2 Rhinopithecus bieti | reverse complement strand
GCTACGTCACCCGGCTAGTTTTTTGTATTTTTTAGTAGAGACGGGGTTTCACCGGGTTAGCCAGGATGGTCTCGATCTCCTGACCTTGTGATCCGCCCGTCTCGGCCTCCCAAAGTGCTGGGATTACAGGCTTGAGCCACCGCGCCCGGCCCTTTGTCCATATTTCTCTGATTATTTTTTAAAATGGTTTTTTTTTGAGACGGAGTTTCGCTCTTGTTGCCCAGGCTGGAGTGCGATGGCGTGATCTTGGCTCACTGCAGCCTCCGCCTCCCAGGTTCAAGCAATTCTCCTGCCTCAGCCTCCCTAGTAGCTGGGATTACAGGCATGTGCCACCATGCCCGGCTGATTTTGTATTTTTAGTAGAGACGGGGTTTCTCCATGTTGATCAGGCTGGTCTCAAACTCCCGACCTCAGGTGATCTGCCTGCCTCGGTCTCCCAAAGTGCTGGGATTACAGGCATGAGCCACCGTGCCCAGCCAAAAATGGGTTTTTACACTTGGTTTATTCGAAGCAGGATCCAAACAAGATCCACACCACATTTGGTCAATGGTGCTGAAGCCTCTTCTCTATGCTTTTGATAATTGAGGCATTTATCTCTGGCGTGTGTTATTGAAATCATTGCTAGTAACCAAGTACTTGGAAGTGATTTTCCGAGCAAATTACTATTCAAAGAACAATGGACCAGACAGACATTAACCACGGGTTGTGAGCTCCGTCTGGTAAAGCAGTATGTATGTTAGTTGCAACGTGGTGAGCTGCTTATGGAGTGACAGCAGAATTTTAGTTTAATGAATTAGATTTTCTAAATTATTTTTTGGAAAGAGTTCCAGCTTAGTTATTTGAGTCTTTTATTAGACATATGCATATGAACTGGAATTTTTTTAAAAAGAGAAATCTTAATTTCCCTTTTTTGTTCTTTTTGGTCTATAGGCGCCTTGGTGCTGAATTGGGGAAGTCTGTTGTATATCAGGAGACCAATGGAGGTAAGTTAAAATTATTTCTTTTTTTAAAAATTATTTTTTATTTATTTAGCTTTTTTGAGACAGAGCCTCACTCTGTCGCCCAGGCTGGAGTGCAGTGGGCTCACTGCAACTTCCGCCTCCCAGGTTCAAGCAATTCTTCTGCCTCAGCCTCCTACGTAGCTGGGATTACAGACGCCCGCCACCACACCTGGCTAATTTTTATATTTTTAGTAGAGATGGGGTTTCACCATGTTGGCCAGGCTGGTCTTGAACTCCTTACCTCAGATGATCTGCCCACCTTGGCCTCTCAAAGTACTGGGATTACAGGCATGAGCCACTGTGCCCAGCCTTTATTTATTTGTTTATTTTTATTAAGATGGGGGTCTCACTATGTTGGCCAGGCTGGTCTTGAACTCCTGAGCTCAAGCAGTCTTCCCGCCCCAGCTTCCCAAAGTGCTGGGATTACAGGCGTGAGCCACTGTGCTCAGCTTCCACCACGGTATTTCTAAAATGCAAATATTTTTTCTTACTACTGCTTCCTTACTCCTACCCTCTAGGCTGGAGTCCAGTCTTTTTAGCAATTACATGGGGCCCTTTGGGAATCCAGATTCTACCCCTTTACCTGCCTCGTCTTTGATCCATCCATTACCACATCTTGTGTGCTCTGACTTGGGAATACTTGTTAAATCTGATACCTTCTCACAGCCTCTGCTGCTCCCACTCCAGTCCAGCCTGCCGTTTGCTGCTTGCTAGACACCTTCCAAAACAGCTGCTGTGTCCTCCCGGTGGCCACTCCTGTCCTGCCATGGTTTTCTTCACACAGTAGCCAGTAGTCTTTTTAAAACGAGTAGATGAAACCCTTCCCAAACTCAAATCTTCCAGTGGGTTTCCTGTCACTGCTAGAATAAATTCCACCCTTTAGTGAATAAGAAATGAAATCCAGAGTCCTGCAAGTCCTGGTCCCTTGGCTCCCTGACTTCCTGTCTCTCTCTTTCCCCTCAATCTCTCTGCTTTCTAAGTAGACTAACTGCCTGCCCCTCTGCTTGGCACGCTCGGATCCACATCTTCCTGATTCCTGAACCCCCTTCTGCACTGCTCGTTCTGGATTGCAGTGACGCCCTTGTTTCCAGCCCCATTGTTCTCTCTCCTTCGTCACAGCTATAGTATCTCCGGCATGCTGGGCCTGAGGGTTTGCTGGCCTTGATGTCATATCATCTCTCCTGGGTCAGTCTTTGTCCGTTCGTCCAAGTACTGCATTTTGTGGTTCCCAGTACAGTTCCTGACATGGAGGAGGCCTCAGCATTTGTTTAAAAAATAATAAGGATGTTAATCTTTGGCCTCTTTGTTTACCTTTTATTTTTTATTTTTTGAGACGGAGTCTTGCTCCATTGCCCAGGCTGGAATGCAGTGGACCAGTCTAGGCTCAGTGCAAGCTCCATCCCCCAGGTTCACGCCATTCTCCTACCTCAGCCTCCTGAGTAGCTGGGACTACAGGCGCCCACCACCACGCCTGGCTAATTTTTTGTATTTTTTTAGTAGAGACGGAGTTTCACCGTGTTAGGCAGGATGGTCTCGATCTCTTGACCTCGTGATCCGCCCGCCTCGGCCTCCCAAAGTGCTGGGATTACAGGCGTGAGCCACCGTGTGCGGCGTGTGTCTTTATTTTGATAACATGTTGTTGTTTTATTGTTGCTTTTGACCCTGAGACTTTATGCTGACCTGTTGCTTAGTTTTGTCTTCTATTTTGGGGGACTTATTTTCCTCGAGTTTGACTATCTTTTTTTTGGGGGCGGAATCTTGCTCTGTCGCCCGGGCTGGAGTGCAGTGGCACCATCTCGGCTCACTGCAACCTTCGCCTCCCCGGTTCAAGCAATTCTCCTGCCTCAGCCTTCCAAGTAGCTGGGATTACAGACATGCGCCACCACACACGGCTAGTTTTTGTGTTTTTAGTAGAGACAGGGTTTCGCCCTGTTGGCCGGGCTGGTCTTGAACTCCTGCTCAAATGATCTCTCTGCCTTGACCTCCCGAAGTGCTGGGATTACAGGTGTGAGCCACCACATCCGGCCCTTATTTTATTTTTTTTCAAGCCAGACTGTGTTCAGTTTTTTTTTCTTTTCTTTTTTTTGAGACGGAGTTTTGCTCTTGTTGCCCAGGCTGGAGTGCAATGCCGCCATCTCGGCTCACTGCAACCTCCACCGCCCGGGTTCAAGCGATTCTCCTGTCTCAGCCTCCCAAGTAGCTGGGATTACAGGCATGTGCCGCCACACCCGGCTAATTTTGTATTTTTAGTATGGACAGCGTTTCTCCGTGTTGGTCAGGCTGGTCTCGAACTCCCAACCTCAGGTGATCTGCCTGCCTTGGCCTCCCAAAGTGCTGGGATTACAGGCATGAGCCACTGCGCCCAGCAGTATTCAGTTTTTTTAAAGATACTTTTTTTTTTTGAGACGGAGTCTCACTCTGTCGCCCAGGCTGGAGTGTGGTGGCGCAATCTCAGCTCACTGCAAGCTCTGCCTCCTGGGTTCATGCCATTCTTCTGCCTCAGCCTTTTCCGAGTAGCTGGGACTACAGGCACCCACCACCATGCCCGGCTAATTTTGTTTTTATTTGTATTTTTAGTAGAGACGGTGTTTCACCGTGTTAGCCAGGATGGTCTTGATCTCCTGACCTCATGATCCGCCCTCCTTGGTCTCCCAAAGTGCTGGGATTACAGGCATGAGCCACACTGCCTGGCCTTTAAAGATACTTTCAATATACAATCATGGTATTTCAGGCAGGACATGGGCAGACAATCATTAACAGCATACAATAACTTTCTTTTTTTTTTTCTTTTTGGGATAGAGTCTTGCTGTGTCCCCCGGGCTGGAGTGCAGTGGCGTGATCTCAGCTTACTGCAGTCTCCGCCTCCCAGGTTCGAGCAATTCTCCTGCCTTAGCCTCTCGAACAGCTGGGATTACAGGCGTGTGCAGCCACGCCTGGCTAATTTTTGTATTTTTAGTAGAGACAGGGTTTCACCATGTTGGTCAGGTTGGTCTTGAACTCCTGACCACAGGTGATCCGGCCACCTCAGCCTCCCAAAGTGCTGGAATTACAGGCGTGAGCCACTGCGCCTGGCCCAATAACTTTCAAACTCCCCTTTTCAATGAACTACCAAAAATCAGAAAGTCACTGTAAAACCCAGTGAACATTTAGCATGTTTAACAACTTTTCACGAGCCGACCCTGACTTTCAGGAAGTGAAATGAAAATGGCAGAATTGATCTGAAGATCCACAGTGTAGAAACAGAACCACTGCTCTTTTGAAGGGCACCATGTCAGTGGCATCACTGGAAGGTGCAGATTGCCTGACACACTGGAAATCGGTTATGGGGGATCAGGTCCCAACAGTGTCTAGCTTTAAGGGATTGAAGTCTATGCTGAAAGGTGGAAAGGGAGAAGAGGACGTAGACACGAATTTGTCTTTTCAGACCACAAGGCTTTTGTGTGCTGAGGTGGCCATGTGTGTCAAACTCAGGGGACCCCTCTTCCTGGGAGCCGAGAGGAAGTCTCAAACTAGAAGGGGCCGGGCGCGGTGCCCCACGCCTGTCACCCCAGCACTTTGGGAGGCCGAGGTGGGCAGATCACCTGAGGTCAGGAGTTTGAGACCAGCCTGACCAACATGGAGAAACCCCCATCTCTACTAAAAATAGAAAATTAGCCGGGCGTGGTGGCACATGCCTGTAATCCCAGTTACTAGGGAGGCCGAGGCAGGAGAATCGCTTGAAGCTGGGAGGCAGAGGCTGCGGTGAGCCGAGATCGCGCCATTGCACTCCAGCCTCGGCAACAAGTGCAAAACTCTGTCTCAAAAAAAACAAAACAACAACAAAAGAACTGGAAGGGAAAGGTGCTTTCCCCACATCAATCCAGCTTTGAAGACATTCTATTCATGACATGTGCCCCTTCCCCCGAAACAACAGTGATGTGTTCTGTGTGCTAACAACATAGCTTAGAAAAAAAAAATTCTGCATTTTTATAAAACTTGATAAAAAATGTATTTCAAACTGTACAGTCACCAGAAGTACACAGTTGTCAAAAATGCACTCATTTCCCTCGGCATCTCCAGCAGGTGCCTGGTCTGTTCAGGCACTTTCTGTAGAGTCATTCCTCTCCTTGCCAGCGTCAGCTTTTACCTTTTTCCCTTTGGGTACCTTCTCTCCCTTCTTTGCAGCAGCCTCTTTAGGCCTGGGCTCTGTCTTTGGAGGAGCAGGTTTAGCAGACAGCCTCACGGATCTTCTCTGTGGTTTGTCCTTCACCTTGGCCTTATCTTCCTTAGCATCCCCTTCAGCCTTTCTCTTGGGCATGGTGGCAACGAAGGCGGCCAGATGTAGGCACTGGGAGTGGAATGCAGTGGCAGTGCACAGAATGCGGTCAGTCTGGGGGTTGTTCTTGCTTCCTCTTCTTCATACTGCTCCAAGATTTATTCTTTTGCACCAGATGAAATGTTGGTTTAGATTAATCTTTACTCCCTCCAAATGTTACCTAACTGTTGCATCATGAGTGCTTGGCTTTTCTGCTTTCTTTTTTTTTTTTTTCCAGACAAGGTCTCTCTTGCCCAGGCTGGAGTGCAGTGGCACAATTTCAGCTCATGCTGCAGCCACGACCTTCTCTGGCTCAGGTGATCTTCCCACTGGGACTATAGGCACCTGCCACCATGCCGGCTAATTATTTTTTTTTGAGATAGAATCTTGCTCTGTCACCCAGACTGGAGTGCAGTGGCACGATTATGGCGCACTGCAACCTCCGCCTCCCGGGTTCAAGTGATTCTCCTGCCTCAGCCTCCTGAGTAGCTGGGACTACAGTCATGCGCCACTATGCCTGGCTAATTTTTGTATTTTAGTAGAGACGGTTTTTCACCATATTGGCCAGGCTGGTCTTGAAGAACTCTTGACCTCGTGATCCCCCGACCTCGGCCTCCCAAAGTGCTGGGATTACAGGCATGAACCACTGCGCCTGGCCCTGGCTAATTCTTGTATTTTTTTTTATTTTTTATTTATGTATGTATGTATTTATTTATTTTTGAGACAGAGTCTTGCTCTGTTGCCCAGGTTGGAGTGCAATGGCACAATCTTGGCTCACTGCAACCTCCACCTCCCAGATTCAAGCAATTCTTCCACTCAGCCTCTTGAATAGCTGGGATTCCAGGCGCCTGCCACCATGCCCAGCTAATTTTTGTATTTTTAGTAGAGACGGGGTTTCACCATGTTGGCCAGGCTGGTTTCGAACTCCTGACCTCAAGTGATCCACCCACCTCGGCCTCCCAAAGTGCTGGGATTATAGGCGTGAGCCACCGTGCCCAGCTAATTCTTGTACTTTTTGTAGAGACAGGATTTTGTCATGTTGCTTAGGCTGTTCTTAAACTCTGGTGCTCAAGTGATCTCCTTTCCTTGGCCCTCCCTAAGTGCTAGGATTACAGGCATGTGCCACTGTGCCCGGCATGAAGTGCTTTTTTTTTTCTTTTTTCTCCTTTTTACACATAGGAGCTTTTCTTAAAACTTTAGAACATTTTATTTTCAGAAACAAGAGTTGAAATAAAAGAATCTGTTCGTGGCCAAGATATTTTCATTATACAGACAATACCCAGGTAAGAGGACTGACTACTTTATCTCTTTTCTGTAAAAACCTTAAGAATATAATTGATTATCTTTTCATATGAACAACAACTTAGTGTTTTTAAAAGTTATACATTCAGACTGGGCATGCTAATCCCAGCACTTTGGGAGGCCGAGGCGGGCAGATCATGAGGTCAGGGGATCGAGACCATCCTGGCTAACACGGTGAAACCCCGTCTCTACTAAAAAATACAAAAAAAATTAGTCGGGCGAGGTGGCAGGCACCTGTAGTCCCAGCTACTCGGGAGGCTGAGGCAGGAGAATGGCGTGAACCTGGGAGGTGGAGCTTGCAGTGAGCTGAGATCGCATCACTGCACTCCAGCCTGGGCGACAGAGCGAGACTCCGTCTCAAAAAAAAAAAAAAGAAAAAAGTTATATACTCAAGTCGGGCACATGGCTCACGCCTGTAATCCCATCACTTTGGGAGGCCGAAGTGGGTGGATCACGACGTCAGGAGTTCGAGACCAGCCTGACCAATATGTTGAAACCCCATCTCTGTTAAAAATACAAAAATTAGCCGGGCATGGTGGTGTGTGCCTATAGTCCCAGGTGTTTGAGAGGCTAAGGCAGGAGAAGTGCTTGAACCCGGGAGGTGGAGGTGAGCTGAGATCACACCACTGTACTCCAGCCTGGGCGACAGAGTGAGCCTCGTCTCATCAAAGGAAAAAGAAAAAGTTGTACATTCATTTGCATGTGAAACTAAATGCTTCCCCAAATACAATTATTGTCTTTTGGAATTCCTACCATTTGTCACGCTGTACTGTTACCTGTGTACTTCTCTGCAGGCTTTTTTTTTTGAGACAGAGTCTTAATCTGTCGCCTAGGCTGGAGTGTAGTGGCACAGTCTTGGCTCACTGTAGCCTCTACCTCCTGGGTTCAAGTGATTCTCCTGCCTCAGCCTCCCTCGTAGGTGGAATTACAGGTGCCGACCACCATGTCCGGTTAATTTTTGTATTTTTAGTAGAGATATGGTTTCACTATGTTGGCCAGGCTAGTCTTGAACTCCTGGCCTTGAGTGATCCACCCATCTCAGCCTCCCAAAGTTTTGGGATTACAGGCATGAGCCACCACTCCCCAAGCTTTAAACTCCTCAAGGACAAAGTGTTTTCCCATGGTTTGCACTGACCCCAGGCCAGTGTCTGTCAGCTCAGCTCTGCTGAAAAGCTTCTGGTTGTTAAGTGTGGTGCATAACTGCTCCTGGTTCGTGCCCATCAAGACAGGTTTTTGCACTGCATTTTATCTTGCACCGTGGCCTGTTTCTAGCCTATCTCTGTTTCAGAGAGCATCGCTCTTGCTTCCCTGAGGGCAGGGGACTGACGCCTGGGGAATCCTGGCCTGGGAGCGTCCATGCTTCTATGTGGGACTATCTCCTCATCGTCTCACAGGGAGTGGGCAATTACACTATCTGTGTCTCTGAAAAATCCAGACCTTCATGTCCTGATCAGTTTACATTCTCCAGACCATATTAGTCATAAGAATGCACTGAGTGCCACCAGTGAGCTGGATGCTTTTTATGTTTCATTTTTGTTTGTTTTGTTTTGTTTTATTTTGTTTTTTGAGACGGAGTCTCGCTCTGTCGCCCGGGCTGGAGTGCAGTGGCCGGTTCTCAGCTCACTGCAACCTCCGCCTCCCGGGTTTATGCCATTCTCCTGCCTCAGCCTCCGAGTAGCTGGGACTACAGGTGCCCGCCACCTCGCCCGGCTAGTTTTTTTTTTTGTATTTTTTAGTAGAGACGGGGTTTCACCATGTTAGCCAGGATGGTCTCGATCTCCTGACCTCGTGATCCGCCCATCTCGGCCTCCCAAAGTGCTGGGATTACAGGCTTGAGCCACCACGCCTGGCCTTGTTTTGTTTTTTTGAGACGGAGTCTCACTCTGTTGCCCAGGCTGGAGTGCAGTGGTGTGATCTTGATTCACTGCAACCTCCACCTCCAGGGTTCAAGTGATTCTACCTCAGCCTTCTGAGTGTCTGGGATTACAGGCGCCTACCACCATGCCCAGGTAATTTTTTTGTATTTTTAGTAGTGATGGCATTTTACCGTGTTGGCCAGGCTGGTCTCAAACTCCTGGCCTCAAGTGATCCATCTGCCTCAGCCTCCCAAAGTGCTGGGATTACAGGCATGAGGCACCGCGCCCAGCCCTATTCAGTCTTCTTTAGTTTGGAGCAGTTCCTCACAGCCTTTCCTTGACTTTCTTTTTTTTTTTTTTTTTTTTTTTTTGAGACAGGGTCTTGCTCTGTCACTCATGTAGGAATGCAGTTGCACGATCATGACTCACTGCAGCCTTAAGCTCCTGAACTCAAGCAATCCTCCCACCTCAGCCTCACTGGTAGCTGGGACCATAAGCGTGTGCCACCATCCTGGGCTAATTGACGTTTTCGCCATGTTGCCCAGGCTGGTCTTGAACTCCTGGACTCAGAAGTAATCCACTCACCTCAGCCTCCCAAAGTGCTGGGATTACAGACATGAGCCACCACACTCGGCTTTGACTTTGAAAACTTTGACACCTTTGAAGACTGTGACATTTTACCAATTACTTTGTCGAATGTCTCTCAATTTGGGTTTCACTATGATGGCTCTTTCACTATAATGAGATTCACATACCTTGGAAGGAAGATGTGTTTCCATTGTCTTCCTGCTGCTTCATGATAACTTGTGTGGATGCCTCGGTTTATTCATTGTCTCGTGTGTCGGTTTCTAGTCTTATGCTGACACCATAGAGACTCTTGCGAGCCTCATCGTATGTACACCTTGCTGTCCGTGTTTCAGGTATATCTGTAGGAAGATCCTGACAAATTTCTGGTTGTGAGGGTCCATGCCCTGTGGTATTGAGGGAAGGGGCTGCATTGCCCTTTTGAGGATGTACTAATTCACATTTTCTTCAGCAGTTTTGGTTTTATATTGTTTGCCTCCTGGTGACTGGAGTCTTTTTTGCCCAGTGGTTTTGTTTGACTCTCCATTTTTTTTTTTTTTTTTTTTTTTTTGAGATGGAGTCTCGCTCTGTTTTGCCCGGGCTGGAGTGCAGTGGCACGATCTCGGCTCACTGCAAGCTCCGCCTCCCGGGTTCACACCATTTTCCTCCTTTGGCCTCCTGAGTAGCTGGGACTACAGGTGCCCGCCACCACGCTCAGCTAATTTTTTGTATTTTTAGTAGAGACGGGGTTTCACTGTGTTAGCCAGGATGGTCTTGATCTCCTGACCTCGTGATCCACCCGCCTCGGCCTCCCAAAGTGCCGGGATCACAGGCGTGAGCCACCGCAGCTGGCCTGACTCTCCATCTTATAAATAAGGGGAAGACCTGAGGGGCTTGCCTAGGGGTACAGTGCCCGTCGGAAGGGAGCTTTGGCACACCTTGGCATACCACATAGCTGTTCCCTGGCCGTCTGCTTATCCTGGGTTTTGTTGGTAGTGAATAGTAAGGTTACTTTGTCATCGCTATTTTTTCTGCATTCTTGAGTTCCTTAGGGCATAGGAAAGGGCCACATGTGACCCTAGGTCCATGGTTTGGCCACCTTAGATGACTGAGATCTCTCTACTAGTTGGTGGAAGGGTGCGGAGTAATAGACCATGGCCTTTGTAGCCATAGGTTGGCCAGCTTTGTCACTAATCCTCCAAGAAATATTGGGGTCGGCCGGGCGCGGTGGCTCAAGCCTGTAATCCTAGCACTTTGGGAGGCCGAGACGGGCGGATCGCGAGGTCAGGAGATGGAGACCATCCTGGCTAACACGGTGAAACCCCGTCTCTGCTAAAACTACAAAAAAACTAGCCGGGCGAGGTGGCGGCGCCTGTAGTCCCAGCTACCTGGGAGGCTGAGGCAGGAGAATGGCGTGAACCCGGGAGGCGGAGCTTGCAGTGAGCTGAGATCCGGCCACAGCACTCCAGCCTGGGTGACAGAGCGAGACTCCGTCTCAAAAAAAAAAAAAAAAAAAGAAATATTGGGGTCTAATTCTAAAAGCAGTATTGATTGGTGAAGTCTCTTTACTACCCTAATTGAATTTGTGATAACGAAAGGATTTGTCATGTGAAGAGTTATCATTAAGAAATCTCGTTGGCCGGGTACAGTGACTCACACCTGTAATTCCAGGACGTTGAGACACTAAAGGCGGGAAGGTCACTTGAGTCCGAGATGGCTTGAGAACAGCCTGGGCAACATAGTGAGATTCTATCTCTACAAATAAAATTTGAAAATTAGCCAGGTATGGTGGTGTGCACCTATAGTCCCAGCTACTCCGGAGGTTGAGTTGGGAGGATCGCTTGAGCCTGGGCAGTCAGGGCTACGGTGAGCTGTGATTGCACTACTGCACTCCAGTCTGGGCAACAGAGCCAGATCTTAGCTCAAAAAAAAAAAAAAAAAAATGTCAAATTGTTAACACTCACTAGTTCGTCAGTCTGCATTGTAACCTGGAATTTGAGTCAGATGACTTCTCCAGGAAAAGACTGAACTGAGTCAGTGCCTGATCAGAGCAGTTCTCCTCTAGCACATGAGCAGCTGTGCTCTTGGCACTTTTGTTTTGTTACATGTATTTAGGGATTGTCTGTGAGTCAGGAGAAGCTAAGAGGTTATAACCTCCTCACGGCAGATACCCCATTTTGTTAGATAGTCCAATAGTCCCCAACCTTTTTGGCACCAGGGACCAGTGTTGTGAAAGACAGTTTTCTTCTTTTTTTTTTTTTTTTGAGACGGAGTCTCGCTCTGTCGCCTAGGCTGGAGTGCAATGGCGCACTCTCGGTTCACTGCAAACCCCACCACAACCCCCGCCTCCCGGATTCAAGTGATTGTCCTGCCTCAGCCTCCTGAGTAGCTGGAATTACAGGCATGCGCCACCATGCCTGGCTGATTTTGTATTTTTAGTAGTGACGGGATTTCTCCATGTTGCTCAGGCTGGTCTTGAACTCCCGACCTCAAGTGATCTGCCTGCCTCGGCCTCTCAAAGTGCTGGGATTACGGGCTTGAGCCACCGCGCTGGGCTGTTCATGGTTATCTCAAACTAGTCAGACATAGAAACAGCATATTGTTAGTGTCCTTTGTGATAAAAAGTTGAATTTTATAAAATTCTTGACTTTGATATTACATGGTAACCAGGAGTGCTTCATATAAGTATTTAATACATGCAATCTAGAGTGATGCTGGGGGCAGTAAAGACTGAACTTGACAAATGAAGGATCATCAGTCTGCAAGTGTCTTCCAGGGAAGGGACAAAAGAAGCATGAAAAAATGAGCTAGTTAATAGCAAATTGGGAAGCACAGTTTTTCTCACTCGTACCTTGAGTATGAGAAAATTTGACCGTGGTCAGGTATGGTGGCTCATGCCTGTAATCCTAGCACTTCAGGAGGCCAAGGTGAAAGGATAGCTTGAGGCCAGGAGTATGAGACCAGCCTAGGCGATATACTAAGACCCTGTGTCTATTTTTGTTTGTTTTTGAGACAAGACCTTGCTCTGTCACACAGGCTGGAGTGCAGTGGCACGATCTCGGCTCACTGCAGCCTCCACCTCCCAGGCTCAAGTGGTTCTCCTGTCTTAGCACCCACCGTCTTACCCTCCCAAGTTGCTGGGGCTATAGGCACATGCCACCACACATTGCTAATTTTGTATTTTTGGTAGAGACAGGATTTCGCCATGTTGCCCAGGCTGGTCTCGAACTCCTGAGCTCAGGTGATCCGCTTGCCCCAACCTCCCAAGGTGCTGGATTACATTCATGAGGCACTGTGCTCGGCTTTTATTTAAAAGAAAAAAGGGCCGGGCGCGGTGGCTCATGCCTGTAATTCCAGCACTTTGGGAGGCCGAGGCGGGCAGATCACGAGGTCAGGAGATCGAGACCATCCTGACTAATACAGTGAAACTCTGCCTCTACTAAAAATACAAAAAATTAGCCAGGCATGGTGGCGGGCGCCTGTAGTCCCAGCTATTGGGGAGGCTGAGGCAGGAGAATGGTGTGAACCCAGGAGGCGGAGCTTCAGGTGAGCCCAGATCGCGCCACTGCACTCCAGCCTGGGCGACAGGGCGAGACTCCGTCTTAAAAAAAAAAAAAAAAAAAAAAACGAAATTTTGACCAAAGGAAGAAGTAGTGAGCACTTCATGGAGTTGCAGTAAAGAGTCTTGTATAATAACAATGACAATTTTACATGCATGTCAACATGGAAAGGCACCTTTCCTGTTGAAAAAGGCACATAGGTATAAATGAGTACTTCTGAAAATCAGAACCCTGTCCTGAAGATGGTGAAGTTCCTTTATGTGTATTTGGTGTTGAGATTATTTAAAAGCCGCAAGTCTCTTCCTAGTGGTTCACTTTAAGAGCATCAAGGCAAAAATATCACCGGGCATCTTTTAAGCTGATAGGGATGGAAGAAGAAAGGAAAAATTTGGAAAAAAGAGAGAGGATGGATGTGTCTTTTAAGATGTCTTTTAAGCTGATAGGGATGGAAGAAGAAAGGAAACATTTGGAAAAAAGAGGATGGATGTATTGTTTTGTGTGGGTGTGCAGCCCATAAAGAAGGTTATTAGGTTTGTCACAATAAACTAGTTCTTTTTTGTTGTTGTTTTGAGACGGAGGCTTGCTGTTGTTGCCCAGGCTGGAGTGCAATGGCACGATCTCAGCTCACTGCAATCTCTGCCTCCCAGGTTCAAGCAATTCTCCTGCCTCAGCCTCCCGAGTAGCTGGGACTATTAGGCGTGTGCCACCACAGTCAGCTGATTTTTGTATTTTTAGTAGAGACGGGGTTTCGCCGTGTTACCCAGGCTGGTCTCAAACTCCTGACCTCAGGTGATCCACCCGCCTTGGCCTCCCAAAGTACTCACAGATGTAAGCCACCATGCCCAGCCAATAAACTAGTTCTTGTAGTGCTTGAGTACTGGATACTTTAGTACCAACTAAAGAACACAGATAATTTAATTTAATTTAATTTAATTTTTTTTTTTGAGATGAGTTTCTCTCTTGTTGCCCAGGCTGGAGTGCAGTGGTATGACCTCGGCTTACTGCAAACTCCGCCTCCCAGGTTCAAGTGATTCTCCTGGCTGAGCCTTGCAAGTAGCTGGGATTACAGGCATGCACCACCATGCCCAGCTAATTTTGTATTTTTAGTAGAGATGGGGTTTCACCATATTGGCCAGGCTGGTTTTGAACCCCTGACCTCAGGTGATCCACCCACCTCGGCCTCCCAAAGTGCTGGGATTACAGGCATGAGCCACTGTGCCCGGCCTAATTTTTTATTTTATTTTATCTTATATTTTATATTTTATTTTATTA
>NW_016807991.1:4674703-4685178 GCF_001698545.2 Rhinopithecus bieti | reverse complement strand
GTCTCGATCTGCTGACCTCGTGATCCGCCCGTCTCGGCCTCCCAAAGTGCTGGGATTACAGGCTTGAGCCACCGCGCCCGGCAAAGTATATTTTAAAGGATAATTTTTGTGTTTACGTACAAGTTCTAGTATGTTGATGTAAAGTAAGAAGACTCATTAACATAACATTTACAGCTGGACACGGTGGCTCACGCCTATAATCTCAGCACTTTGGGAGGCCGAGGCAGGCGGATCAGTTGAGGTCAGGAGTTTGAGACCAACCTAACCAACATGGTGAAACCCCGTCTCTACTGAAAATACAAAAAAATTAGCCAGGCATGGTGGCGGGTGCCTGTAATCCCAGATATTCAGAAGTCTGAGGTGGGAGAATCGATTGAACCTGGAAGGCAGAGGTTGCGGTGAGCCAAGATGGTGCTACTGCACTCTAGCCTTCCAGCCTGGGTGACAGTGACTCAGTTTCAAAACAGCAACAACAAAAAATTTACAACTGCTGCAGATGATTAATTGTTACAGTTGGGAGGAGGGTAAATTCTCCCCCATTACTTCTAGCTATGGTGTTGGTCTCTCTTTTGCAAGCCTGGCTAGTTTAATGAATGCGTATACATACCATGCCTGTTTCCTCACCTCAGGTTAGTTTTTGCCTGTCCAAAATGCTAGAGCAGTAAGGTCTGGGCTTAATATAGGATGTGGTTTTCTTAGGGGAAAGAAAAGTAGTTGGTTGGCTGGGCATGGTGGCTCAAGCTGTACTGCCAGCACTTTGGGAAGCCAAGGTGGGAGGATTGCCCGAGCCCAGGAGTACAAGACCAGCCTGGGCAACATGGTGAGACCTTTCTCTATTTAAAAAAAAAGAAAGAAAAGGAGTTGGTAAAACAATTAGGAATGTGCTGCTTAGAGATAAAGACTACAAGAGCGAGCCAGGGTGTACTTGGAACATTCTTGGGGAACAGATAAACAAAGCAGAGACGGCCAGCCAATTTCTCTTCACCCTGCTAGTTCACAAAGTAACTGCCTGGTGTCCGATTTGTCCAGTGTCTCTCAGTGAAGCCAGTGTGACAAAGCCCCTTTTGTCACCTTTCTGACCAATAAGGGGTGAGGTGTGGGGCTTTCTTTAGCCTTGGGCTGGAGGATGTTGAATTTTCCCTTGGAAAAATGGAAAATGAAAACCTCATGGGAAATTGCTCTTTTTTTTTTTTTGAGATGGAGTTTCGCTCTTGTTGCACAGGCTGGAGTGCAATGGCATGATGTTGGCTCACCACAACCTCCATCTCCCAGGTTCAAGCTATTCTCCTGCCTCAGCCTCCTGAGTAGCTGGGATTACAGGCATGTGACACCAGGCCCGGCTAATTTTGTCTTTTTAGTAGGGATGGACGATGGACGTTTCTCCATGTTGGTCAGGCTGGTCTCAAACTCCCGACCCAGGTGATCTGCCTGCCTTAAGCCTTCCAAAGTGCTGGGATTACAGGTGTGAGCCACTGCGCCTGGCCTTTTTTTGAGAAGGAGTCTTGCTCTGTAGCACAGGCTGGAGTGCAGTGGTATGATGTCAGCTCACTGCAACCTCCAACTCCCAGGTTCAAGCAATTCTCCTGCCTCAGCCTCTCAAGTAGCTGGGATTACAGGCACCTGCAACCACGCCTAGCTAATTTTTTAGTTTTTAGTAGAGACAGGGTTTCACCATGTTGGTCAGGCTGGTCTCCAACTCCTGACCTCAGGTGATCCACCTGCCTTGGCCTCTCAAAGTGTTGGGATTACAGGTGTGAGCCACTGTGTCCAGCCCAGAAATTGCTTATTAATGAAAGAAACATTACCCTGAAATCAAGACTTCCCAAAAATTGTTTATCTTGTTCATTAATGTTTTACTATCTGGGCCTCCCTTGTGCTTTGTTCTCCAAAACTCATGGTATCATACACTTGGGTATTTTACTTGATTTTGTTTTTATTTTTGTGTGTGTGTTTTTTGAGAGATGGTGTCTCACTCTGTTGCCCAGGTTGCAATGCAGTGGCACAGTCACGGCTCATTATAGCCTTTAACTCCTGGGCTTGAGGGATCCTCCCACCTCAGCCTCCCTAATAGTTAGGACTACAGGTGAGCACCACTGTGCCTGGCTGATTTTTAAATTTTATTTTATTTGTAGAGACAGGGTCTTGCTATGTTGCCCAGGCTGGTATCAAACTCCTGGCTTCAAGCAATACTCCTGCCTTGGCCTCCCAAAGTGCTGGGATTACAAGCATAAGCTACTGCCGTTGGTCCACTTGTGTATTGTCTATGACAAAGCCAGCTAAAAACCCACTACTTGAGGCTGGGTGCGGTGGCTCATGCCTATAATCCCAGCACTTTGGGAGGCTGAGGTGGGTGGGTCACCTGAGGTCAGGAGTTCGAGACCAGCCTGGCCAACATGGTGAAACCCCATCTCTACTAAAAATACAAAAATTAGCTGGGCGTGGTGGCGGGTGCCTGTAATCTCTGCTTCTTGAGAGGCTGAGGCAGGAGAATTGCTTGAATCCGGGAGGCAGTGGTTTCAGTCAGCCGAGATTGTACCATTGTACTCCATCCTGAGTGACAAAAATGAATTTCCATCTCCAAAACAAAACAAACAAACAAACAAAAAACCGTACTACTTGAACAGATAACGCTTACAGAAGCTACTAAATTAACTGACTCCAAACGTTGTGGGTATTGGGATCTGGTTTATGAAGCCACAGCAAGCCTGGGTATATGGTGGCTCATACCTGTAATCCCAATACTTTGGGAGGCTGAGATAGGAAGATTACATGAACCCAGGAGTTCAGCACCAGCCGGGGCAATATAGCGAGACCCTGTCTCTTACAAAAAAGAAAAGAAAAGAAAAAAAAATCTTTTAAACAGAAAAGTCTCTGGGAAGGGGACCACACATTCTTGCATGAGTCAGATGTGCTCCTTCTTGGGAAGAATGATTACCTCGAGAGTGGTCCCAGATGGCCTCTGGCGTTCCCTAGAGGTGGTTTGCCTTGTTTACCTACCACAGTGCTTGACTCAAGTTGCCCATTAAATATGTGTTGCATGGATGATGAACTAAAATTGACTATTATGAATTCCCAAGTTCCTTGAAAGTGTTTGATAATTGCTTTGATTCTACCAAAGATTATCTGATCTTTTGATGCCAGACTTGGCATTATTAATTTGGAAGGCTGAAGGAGAAAAATGCTCCAATTTATTGAGAGAGGAAGAAAAAAAAAAAGGTAACTGGAAAATAATGGGAATGGATTAGCAGTCTCAAAGGAATATCTTAGTTGTCTTGAAGTTGAGCCCTGCATCAGTCTCCTCAGGGAGAAATGTTTTTGTTTTTTTGTTTTTGTTTTTTTTAAATCACAGAATGCTTGCAATCGTTAAGAAAAATCCAAATTACAAGGGTGAAATTGGAAGTTCCAGGAGTTGAACCTGGAAGTGGAAAAACATTTTCAGAATAAAAGGATGTCCTTGAAATCACTCACTCCCAAATGCACTCTGCCTTAGAGAGAAGTGTCAACATAAATTGTAAGAGACTGGGAGGAAATGGCTCGATTACCCTTCAAGCTAGAAGGCATCTTTTGCTGAGTATTTCATTCAGCCACCCATTCAGCAAACGTTAACTGTGTATGGCAGGCTTTCCACTTTGCTGTAATGAGGGCAGCATCACCTACATGTCAGTGTGGAGCTGATAATTGTTCAAGAACGGGTGCCTGAAGAACCTGCTGCCGTGGGTAGGAACTGATGACATGGGGAAGGGAAAGGAGATACAGTCTTGACCCCCACCCCCACGCCAAGATGGGGATGTTTGAGGATGCGTGGATAGTCCAGGGAAGAGCAGGAGGAAGCTAACGTGAGAAGTGAATACTGAGAGAGCATCCTGGAAGGATTTCAAGGCTCTCGCCCGTTTTTAAAGGCAGAGCCTGACTAGGAATGGTGGTGCATGCCTATAATCCCAGTGCTTTGATAGGCTGAGGTGGGAACATCACTTGAGCCCAGGAGTTCAAGGCTGCTGTGAGCTATGATTGTACCACTGCACTCCAGCCTGGGTGACAGGGGTGAGACCATTTCTTAATAAGTGAGTAAGTAAGTGAATCAATGAATGAATACAGAGTCTACATTAGGTTTGATTATCCTTGGCAAAAGCTAGCAATCCAAATTTATAGTCACTGGAAATAGCCTTTCCTTCTACTGTCTTTCAGATTCATATTTCATTTTTTGTCTCAGGGTAATCTTTGTCAGGAATTTATATGTCAGGGGAAGAAGGGTCCAGGGAATTTTGTTTTGTTTTTTGAGACAGAGTCTCACTCTGTCGTCCAGGCTGGAGTGCAGTGGCGCGATCTCGTCTCACTGCAACCTCCACCTCCCAGGTTCAAGTGATTCTCCTGCCTCAGCCTCCCCAGTAGCTGGGACTACATTTGTGTGCCACTATGCCCAGCTAATTTTTGTATTTTTAGTAGAGACAGGGTTTCATAATGTTGGCCAGGCTGGTCTCAAACTCCGGACCTCAGGTGATCCGCCTGCCTCAGCCTCCCAAAGTGCTGGGATTACTCAACGCCTGTAATCCCAGCACTTTGGGAGGCCGAGGCAGGCGGATCTCCTGAGGTCCGGAGTTTGAGACCAGCCTGGCCAACATGGTAAAACCCTGTCTCTACTAAAAATACAAAAATAGCTGCGTATGGTGGTGCACGCCTGTAATCCTAGTTACTCGGGAGGCTGAGACAGGAGAATTGCTTGAACCTGGGAGGCGGAGGTTGCAGTGAGCTGAGATCATGCCACTGCACTCCAGCCTGGGCGACAGAGTGAGACTCTGTCTCAAAAAAGAAAAAAATTATGTTCCAAGACCTCACCACACCCAATGAGAAGAAAAACCAAATCTTTCTGTTAATGGCAGCTAAATGGAAGGGCAGGTGGGTTCTTGGTGTTCATGCTGGCCTAAGCCCAAATCCCTGGGAGGCTGCCAGCAGGTGTTGGGTAACTCTGGTCACCAGCAGTTGCTTCAGATGCCACTGCAGTAACCGGGTATGACACACGAGAGACCCAGGCAAATGTGAGAGTGGGTTAACTGTGCTGTGAATAGGAGTAACCTCAGATGAAAGCTGGGGCTTACTCAGCTACAAAAAGTTGGAAAGCTTACCCTGCCTTCATGAGGTGCCATTGTAAGCTAGTGTGATGGTAAAATTCCCACAACACCCGTCTGGCTGCCCATGTTAAGTTGATAAAGTCAAGATCTTTTCTAAGGGTTAATAAATGGAGTTAATCCCCAAATACAAATTTGGACTGTTTCAGAGATGTGAATACAGCTGTGATGGAGTTGCTCATCATGGCTTACGCACTGAAGACTGCCTGTGCCAGGAATATTATTGGTGTCATCCCCTACTTCCCCTACAGCAAGCAGAGCAAGATGAGGAAGAGAGGTTCCATTGTGTGCAAGCTGCTAGCGTCCATGCTGGCAAAAGCAGGTGAGTGTGCGCTGGGGCCCTGGGGTTCCAGCATGATCCTTTAGGGCTCTTTCCTAGTCGGGCTTAGTTCATACCTCAGATACCCAATTCGGGATCTGAGTGTTTGTTTCCTTTTGAACAGTTTTGGCTAAGGATATGTGAGCTTGGTTAGAAATTCTGTTTTTTCCCTTATTCACTTCGTCTTACTTTAGAATACCATTGCTTTAGTGTCTTCTCTTCTCTGTCATCTGTCACGTATCTTCTATTTCATCTTGTCATCGTTAAATTCTTAGCTGGCAGTCTTGGCATTCTTATGTGGTCTTTTGATCTTCAGGTCTGGATTTCTGTACCTGCTTTGTTAGCTAAATTCCATTTTTGTTCATAGTATTCAAGCTGGATTTTCTTTTACTGCCTCTCCCCCACCTTTGCCTTTCTACATAGCAGCTCATTTTCATTGCTTTATTCTCCTTATGTAGCGGGGGCACACTTTCTGGCCTGTAAATCAATGTAGTATTTTACATTTGGGTTTCTATTCATCTGATGTCTATTCTAAAACTTTAACATGTATTTGTGTCCTCAGAAAGAAATGTATGGTCCTCCCTCGATATCCTTGTAGGATTGGTTCCAGGAACCCATCTCCCCCTTCCCCGGCTCCTCAGCAGATACCAAAACCCAAAGATACTCAAGTCTTTCATATAAAATGCCATAGTATTTGCATATAACCAACACAATCATCTGGAGATTATTTATAAATACCGAATACCATATAAATACTGTGTAAATTGTTGTTATGCTGTTTTGTTTAGGGAATAATGACGAGAAAAAAAATTTCATACCTGCTCAGTACAGACACAACCATTGTAGGCCTAACTACATTTTCAGTCTGTGTTTGGTTGAATCCACACGTGGAACCCGTAGATCCAGATGGTCGACTGTATGTGAATTTCATTCTGTCCAAAAAAGTATAATATTTCTGGAAAGAACAAGTAATACTGGTTCTGTGCTCTGGAAGTTTTGCTGTGACCTTTGACCATTTGCAATGTGTTTATATATGTACCTTTTCCTCTTCAGTACTCTTGATTATAAGACTATCTCTTCACTGTTTTTCTATAAGAGTACTTGAAACATTCTTTATTACATACAGAAATTATTGTAAACTTCAATATCTTTGTGTTACATGAGTTTCTTTTCTTCTAGTATGTATATTACTTTGCTTTTGTGTTCTTACTACTTTTTGCCTTCGCTGCAGTTCTTCATCCTTTCTTTCAAGATTCTTTAATAAAGGCCTTACTGTTTTTTACATCTCTTTGGCATTAATTCCATATTCATAGTTTTGCTTCTGCCACATTATTCTTTTCTCAATTTTCTGGACCAAGCCAATAGTCAATAATTCCCACTTTCTCAGCTTTAGTTCTTTGTCTATGTGGAAGGTTGTAGTCTTCTCCACATTAAGGCTTTATTAAGCTTAACAATCAAGCCTGTGATTGCAGTGCTTAATCACAGCACCCCCTGTCTTCACTCTGCTGGTAGGAAGCAGGAGTTGAGCATCTAGTTTAGGTCCACTGTAGCCATTAACCTGTAGGGGTGAACTTTGTAATTTTTTGTTTTAAAATTTCAGGTTTAACTCACATTATCACTATGGATCTTCATCAAAAGGAAATACAAGGCTTTTTCAGCTTTCCTGTGGACAACCTTAGAGCCTCACCTTTCCTGCTTCAGTATATCCAGGAAGAAGTGAGGAACCACCAGCAAACACCCCATTGTCCTCAAAAGAGATCTTACTTAGTTTTTCTCTGGTATCAGATTTTGATATTGAAAGGCGCATCAAATGAGCTCTCCCTTACGTCGCAATGCCTGAGGCAGCAGACAGGGTCAGCTTTAGTCATGGAGGATCATAGCTTTAAAAGACACTAAAAATGGATTTTTTTCCTACGTATCTTTAGCAATTTGCTTATGTTTTCTAAAATGAAGGTTTTAATACGAATTACTTTTAAAATTCTTGATGGAGTGCTTTTGCAATGATGTTAATTGATAAATATTGAAAATCTAAAACTTGTTGCTAAAATTCTAGCATATTTGATGACTAGTTTGGATCATTGTTATAAGAACTTGAATACCAGCATCCAGGTGTTATTTTCTGATAACTTTTCAGTATTTTCTATTTTTCCTTCAAATCTAGATTCCAAATTACAGAAATGCAGTCATTGTAGCTAAGTCTCCTGATGCTGCAAAGAGGTAAGTAAGCTAGATATGGGTCTTGATCCCTCCTGAGTGCTCCCAAAGTCAGAATGAGCTGCTTTGGAATCCAGAGGCTGTCACTCGTGGCCTGTGAAAACCCACTGGCTCTCATGTTAACCCCTCCCTCGTTGCCATGTCCCATGCCACACGTAGCTTTATCTCCAGCCTCCAGACAACACACATGATTGCTGAGTTGCTCAGCTTTCCTCTGGGAAAACAAAGTTCCTTCAAGTTCCCAGAGAAAGGAAATCAATGAGGCTATGAGCATTTTTCAGCAAATAGTGTTTTTGTTTTGTTTTGTTTTGAGACGGAGTCTCATTCTGTCGCCCAGGCTGGAGTGCAATGGCCTGATCTCGGCTCACTGCAACCTCCGCCTCCTGGGTGCAAGCACATCTCCTGCCTCAGCCTCCCCAGTAGCTGGGATTACAGGCACCTGCCACCACTCCTGACTCATTTTTGTATTTTTAGTATTGACGGGGTTTCACCATGTTCACCAGACTAGTCTTGAACTCCTGACCTCAAGTGATCTGTCCACCTCAGTCTCTTAAAGTGCTGGGATTACAGGCGTGAGCCACTGTGCCCGGCCCAGGCAATGGTTTTTAACGTTGTTCTTTCTTCTGAAGATGACTATTAAGAATATTGGACAAAGGATAGAATCAAAATTATCTAGAATCAGGGCTGGGCGGGGTGGCTTACGCCTGTAATTCCAGCACTTTGGGAGGCCAAAGCAGGAGATCGCTTGAGCCCAGGGGTTCAAGACCGGCCTGGGTAACATAGTGAGACCCTGTCTCTACAAAAATACAAAAATTAGCCAGTTGTGGTAACATATGCCTGTGGTACCAGCTACTTGGGAGGTTGAGCTGGGAGGATCACCTGAGCCCCAGAAGGTTGAGGCTGTAGTGAGCCATGTTGACGCCACTGCACTCCAGCCTAGGTGACAGTGAGACCTTGTCTCAAAAAAAAAAAAAAAAAAAAAAGTCTAGAATCAGATACAATCCCAGACGCTAACTCATGTGCTCTTTGAGGCATTTACATTCTGACCTGGGCCTCACATTCTCATTTATATAAATAATGCCTTTGTATGTCCCTGAAATGTTAAATATTTTCATTTTATGGTTAAAAAGTGATGCAGTAGTGATGTGTGGGATTTCTTCCTGTCAGTTTCACGATTTCCCTTTGTCCTTCTAGGGCCCAGTCCTATGCGGAGAGACTGCGTCTGGGTTTGGCTGTCATCCACGGGGAAGCTCAGTGCACGGAACTGGACATGGATGATGGTCGTCACTCCCCGCCTATGGTCAAAAATGCGACTCTGCACCCAGGCCTGGAGTTGCCGTGTAAGATGAGCTCTGTGTTTTTATTTTAGTTGTAAATTGAAGAAAGTTTTTTTTGTTTTTGTTGTTGTTGTTTTGTTTTGTTTTTGAGACAGAGTCTCACTCTGTCACCCAGGCTGGAGTGCGGTGGCGTGATCTCGGCTCACTGCAACCTCTGCCTCCTGGGCTCAAGCAGTTCTCCTGCCTCAGCTTCTTGAGTGGCTGGGATTACAGGCATGTGCCACCACACCCAGCTAGAAATGTATTTTTAATAGAGGCAGGGTTTCACCATGTTGGCCAGGCTGTTCTCAAACTCCAGACCTCATGATCTGCTCACCTCGGCCTCCAGAGTGGTGAGATTACAGGCATGATCCACTGCGCCTGGCCCTGAAGAAAGTTTTAAGTAGTATGAATGACTAGGAGTTATCAACGATGTAGATATATGCTGTCTTATTGTTTTTAAATAATGGAATGGTATTTGCTATCCTCCACCTTTTTTATTTTTTGAGAAAGGATCTCACTGTGTTGCTCATCCTGGAGTACAGTGGCACAGTCATGGTTCACTGCAGCCTCGACCTCCTAGGCGCAAGTGATTCTCCCACCTCCACCTCCTGGGTAGCTGGGACTCTAGGGGTACACTACCATGCCCGGATAGTTTTCTTTTCTTTTTTTTTTAATAGAGATGGGGTCTCCCTACATTACCCAGGCTGGTTTGGAACTTCTGTGCTCAAACAGTCCTGCTGTCGTGACCTCCCAAAATGCCAAGATTACGTAAGATTATGGATGTGAGCCACCATGCCAGGCCCGATTTCCTCTTTTGTAAAAGGGAGTTGTGTTGTACACATTTGTAGGCTGTGTATGGACAGTTCTGCATAGCACTCAGCATTCAGACAGTATTTGATAATTTTTGCTTTAGTAAAAATGTTGTATGTGATGGTGTGAAATCTTAAGCTTTTATATTATGGTAAGCTGGGTGACATCTGTTGATCAAATACCAGGCTTTGGGGATCAGGTAACTTTTATTTGTATGTATGTATGTATGTATGTATGTATTTATTTATTTATTTTGAGATGGAGTCTCGCTCTGTCGCCAGGCTGGAGTGCAGTGGTGCAATCTTGGCTCACTACAACCTCCTCCTCTCGGGTTCAAGTGCTTCTCCTGCCTCAGTCTCCCCAGTAGCTGGACCTATAGGTGTGTGCCAACACGCCCAGCTAATTTTTGTATTTTTATTATTTATTTATTTATTTTTATTTATTTATTTATTTTTTGAGATGGAGTCTCGCTCTGTCGCCCAGGCTAGAGTGCAGTGGTGCAATCTCGGCTCACTGCAGGCTCCACCTCCTGGGTTCACGCTTCTCCTGCCTCAGCCTCCCGAGTAGCTGGGACTACAGGTGCCTGCCACCACGCCCAGCTAATTTTTTTGTATTTTTAATAGAGACGGGGGGCCGGGCGCGGTGGCTCAAGCCTGTAATCCCAGCACTCTGGGAGGCCGAGACGGGCGG
>NW_016807991.1:4667370-4674202 GCF_001698545.2 Rhinopithecus bieti | reverse complement strand
TGCTGGGATTACAGGCTTGAGCCACCGCGCCTGGCCTATTTATTTATTTTTTTGAGAAGGAGTCTCTCTCTGTTGCCCAGGTGGAGTGCAGTGGCACGATCTCGGCTCAGTGCAGGCTCCACCTCCCGGGTTCACGCCATTCTCCTGCCTCAGCCTCCCGAGTAGCTGGGACTACAGGCACCCACCACCACACCCAGCTAATTTTTTGTATTTTTAGTAGAGATGGGGCTGCACCGTGTTAGCCAGGATGGTCTTGATCTCCTGACCTCGTGATCCACCTGCCTCGGCCTCCCAAAGTGCTGAGATTACAGGCATGAGCCACTGCGCCTAGCCGATTTTTGTATTTTTAGTAGAGACGAAGTTTCACCTTATTGGCCAGGATGTTCTCTATCTCTTGACATTGTGATCTGCCTGCCTTGGCCTCCCAAAGTGCTGGGATTACAGACATGAGCCACTGTACCCGGCCTATTTTTATTTTTTTTGATTTTGTTTAAGACTGAACTTGTTCTGTCACCCAGGCTGTAGTACAGTGGCGTGATCTTGGCTCACTGCAGCCTCTGCCTCTTGGGTTCAAGCAGTTCTCCTGTCTCAGCCTCCTGAGTAGCTGCGACTTCAGGCACACACCACCATACCCAGCTAATTTTTGTAATTTTAGTAGAGACAGGGTTTTACCATGTTGGTCAGGCAGGTCTTGAACTGCTAACCTCAGGTCATCCACCTGCCTTGGCCTGCCAGTGTGCTGGGATTACAGGTGTGAGCCACTATGCCAAGCCATAGTCTGGTTTTTTAGCTTTTTATTTTAAACTGACCTTAGACTTAAAGTTGAAAGAATAGTACAGATTTCCAGCATATTCTCTTCACTCAGAGTCCCCAAATTTGACGTTTATATACTTGGGTTTTTTTTCACCATTTGAGGGTGAGTAGCAGACGTAATGCCCCTTCATTCCTCAATACCTACATGTATATATGTAAAGACAAAAGGCTCTCTTATATAACCAGAGTATCATTGTCAGACTCAGGAAGCTAACATTGCTATAACACTGTAATTTACAGACCTTACTTAGGTTTCACCAGTGGTCCCAGCAGTGTCCTTTAGAGCAAAAGAATAAACTTGTTTTCTTGTCCAAGACCTAACCCAGGATCACACATTGCATTTAGTTGTCATTTCTTTTTAGTCTCATTTAATCTGGAATGGCTGCTCTATTCTTTGTTTTTCTTTAGACCTTGATACTTTTGAACAGTGCAATCAAGTAATTTTGTAGACTATCCCTTAATTGGGGCTTGTTTATGTCCTCAGGATTAGGTTCAGGTTATGCATTTTTGGCAGAAAAATCACAGGAAACACGTGATGTGTCCCATTACTGGTGATGTGCATTCTGATAAGTTGGTTAAGGTTTCTCTGTCAGGTTTCTCCACTGTAAAGTTATTCTTTTTTTTTCCCCCTTTGTAATTAAGACTACGTTTTAACTGTGAATATTCTATTCAAAAAAAAAATTAGCCGGGCGTGGTGGTGGGTGCTGTAGTCCCAGCTACACGGGAGGCTGAGGCAGGAGAATGGCGTGAACCCGGGGGGGCGGAGCTTGCAGTGAACCGAGATCGCGCCACTGCACTCCAGCCTGGGCGACAGAACGAGACTCCGTCTCAAGAAAAAAAAAAAAAATGTCAACCAGATAATGTGCTGATGTTCTAACAAGGTTCAAGGATAGCACATCTCACATGTGAGCGTGAACACCCAATGATCACACTTAGGAACTATAAAAGGATCTGTCTGATAGCATTTTACCCAGAAGAAAGAACTACTTTCTCTCTCTCTCTCTCTTTTTTTTTTTTAGACAAGACTCTCACTCTGTCGCCCAGGTGACTGGAGTGCAGTCACCATCTCGGCTCACTGTAACCTCTGCCTCCTGGGTTCAAGCAATTCTCCTGCCTCAGCCTCCTGAGTAGATGGGATTGCAGATGTGTGTCACCATGCCTAGCTAATTTTTGTATTATTAGTAGAGACGGGGTTTCACCATGTCAACCAGCTGGTCTCGATCTCCTGATCTCAGATGATCCACCTGTCTCGGCCTCCAAAAGTGCTGGGATTACAGGTGTGAGCCACCATGCTCGGCTGAAAGAACTACTTTCAAAATTATAGTTGCTTTTCTCAAACCCTGCCACTGTGTTACCAGATAATTTTTGTAATACTTACAAATCCTTGTTTTCATTTCCGCAGTGTTCACAGCATCTTCGCCAGCAGTAGATTCATCTCAAAAAAAAAAAAAAAAAACCCACTTTCTTTGCTTATCCATAAAAGCAACTCCTTATCCATTACAGTTTTATCATAAGATTGAAGCAGCCCAGTCACAGCTTCAAGTTCCACTTCTAATTCTAGTTCTTTTGCTGTTTCCACCACATCTGCAGTTACTTCTACCATGGAGGCCCTAAGCTCCTCAGAGTCATCCATGAGGGTTAGAATCAACTTCTTCCAAACTCCTGTTAATACTGATATTTTGACCTCCTCCCCTGAATCATGAATGTTCTTCATGGCGTCTAAAACGGTGCATCCTTTCCAGAGATCAATTTACTTTGTCTGGATCCTTCAGAGGAATCACTATGACATCTATTGTCTTATAAAATGCATTTCTTTTTTTTCTTTCTTTCTTTCTTTTTTTTTTTTTTGATACAGAGTCTTGCTCTGTCACCCAGGCTGGAGTACAGTGGTGCGATCTCGGCTCACTGCAACCTCCGCTTTCCCAGTTCCAGTGATTCTTGAATTTCTCTTGAATTTCTGGGATTGCAGGTGTGCCCCACCACGCCCAGCTGATTTTTGTATTTTTAATAGAGACAGGGTGTCACCATGTTGGCCAGGCTGGTCTCAAACTCCTGACCTCAGGTGATCTGCCTGCCTCGGCCTCCCAAAGTGCTGTGATTATAGGAGTGAGCCACCATGCCCAGCCAAATATATTTCTTTTTATTTTATTTTAGAGGCAGGGTCTCTGTCTGCTGTCCGGGCTGGAGTACAGTGACAGGGTCTCCCTCTCTCGCCCAGACATGGAGTGCAGTGGTGTGACCACTGCTCACTGCAACTTCTATCTCCTAGGCTTAGGTGATCCTCCCACCTCAGCCTCCCGAGTAGCTTGGAAGCTGGGACCACAGGGGCATGCCGCCACACCTGACTAATTTTTGTAGAAATGGGGTTTTGCCATGTTGTCCAGGCTGGTCTTGAACTCCTGGGCTCAAGCAGTCAACCCACCTTGGCCTCCCAAAGTGCTAGGATTAGAGGTATGAGCCACTGTGCCCAGCACATGGCTAATTTTTAGAAATTTTTAGTAGAGACGGGGTCTTGTCTTGTTGTCCAGGCTGGTATCGAATTCATTGGCTCAAGTAATCCTCCCGCCTCAGCCTGTATTCTTGACAGTGTGGGAGGGGGAGGTGGGAGGATCACCTTACTATTATTACTTTTTTTTTTTTTTGAGATGGAGTCTCACTCTGTCGCCCAGGCTGGAGTGCAGTGGCACGGTCTTGGCTCACTGCAGCCTCCTCCTCCCGGGTTCACGCCATTCTCCTGCCTAAGCCTCCTGAGTAGCTGGGACTACAGGCGCCTGTCACCATGCCCGGCTAATTTTTTGTATTTTTAGTAGAGACGGGATTTCACCGTGTTAGCCAGGATAGTCTCAATCTCCTGACCTTGTGATCCGCCCACCTCGGCCTCCCAAAGTGCTAGAATTACAGGCGTGAGCCACCGTGCCTGGCCTATTATTACTGTTATAATAAGACTTGGAAGTTGAAATTACTTCTTGATCAATGGGCTGCAGAATGGATGTTGTATTAGTGGGCATGAAAACAAGGCAAATCTCCTTGTATATCTCCGTCAGAGCTGTTGAAAGACTATTGTTTGATATATATATTTTTTGAGATGGAGTCTTGCTGTGTTGCCCAGGCTGGAGTGCAGTGGCACAATCTTGGCTCACCACAACCTTCACCTCCCAGTTTCAAGCGATTCTCCTGCCTCAGCCTCCTGAGTAGCTGGGATTGCAGGCATGCACCACCGTGGCTGGCTAATTTTGTATTTTTAGTAGAGATGAGGTTTCACCGTGTTGGTCAGGCTGGTCATTAACTCCTGACCTCGAGTGATCTAACTGCCTTGGCCTCCCAAAGTGCTAGGATTACATGTGTGAGCCGCTACGCCTGGCCTGTTGTTTGATATTGTTTGAACTTTTATCAATTATCTTGGTTAGATCTTGTGAGTAACTTATTGCAGCTTCTACATGAGCACTTACTGCTTCACCTTGCACTCTTAGGTCACGGAAATGGCTTCTTTCCTTAAACTTCATGAACCAACCTTGCTCTGGATTAGGCTTTGACTTAAGGGAATTTTGTGGCTGGTTTGATCTTCTATCCAGATCACTCAGACTTCTCTGGTTCAGTAATAAGGCTGTTTTATTTTCTCATCATTCGTGTGTTCCCTGGAGTCAAATTTTTAATGTCCTTCATGAACTTTTCCTTTGCATTCACAACCTGGCTGTTTGACTAAAGAGGTTTAGCTTTTGGCTCTCGACACACTAAGCTTGATTATTTGTAGCTTTTGATTTAAAGTGAGAGACATGGGGCTCTTGGTTTCACTTGAACACTTACAGGCCATTGGAGGGTTATTGGCCTAATTTCAATATATTGTATCTCAGGGAATAGGGAAGTCCAACAAGAGGAAGAGAGATGGGACAGCAGGTCAGCGGAGCAGTCAGAATACACATCCACTAAGTTTGCTGTCTTTTTTTTTTTTTTTTTTTTTTTTTTTTTTTTTTTTAGTGACGGAATTTTGCTCTGGATCTCGGCTCACTGCAGCCTCCGCCTCCCGGGTCCAAGTAACAGCCTCCTGAGTAACTGGGATTACAGGCGCGCTCTACCACACCTGGCTAATTTTTGTATTTTTAGTAAAGACAGGGTTTCACCATGTTGGTCAGGCTGGTCTTGAACTCCTGACCTCATGATCCACCTGCCTCGGCCTCCCAAAGTGCTGGGATTACAGGTGTGAGCCACCACTGCACCCAGCCAGTTTGCTGTCTTATGTGATCTTGGTTCATGCTGCCTCAAAACAATTGCAGTAGTAATATCAAAGATCACTGGTGACAGATACCAGAAAAAATATAACAATAATGAAAAAAGTGGAAATATTGCAAGAATTACCAGAATGTGACACAGAAACATGAAATGAGCACACGCTGTTAGAAAAATGGCTCCCAGGCTTTGCATGGTGGCTCATGCCTATAGTCCCAACACTTTGGGAGGCCAGAGTGGCAGGATCACTTGAGCCCAGGAGTTCGAGACCAGCCTGGGCAACATGGCGAAACCTCATCTCTACAAAAATACAAAAAATCAGCCAGGTGCGGCATGTACCTGTGGTCCCAGCTATTCGGGAGGCTGAGGTGGGAGGTTCCCTTGAGCCCAGGAGGCAGAGGTTACAGTGAGCCAAGATTGCACCACTGCACTCCAGCCTGGGTTATAGAGCGAGACCCTGTCTTTAAAAAAAGGAAAAAAAAGGGAGAGAGAAAAGTGGCGCCCATAGACTTGCTTGACACAGGGTTGCCACAAACTTCAATTTGTAAAAATTGTATTATCTGGTAATCTAGCACTTTGGGAGGCTGAGGTGGGCGCATCAACTGAGGTCAGGAGCTCGAGACCAACCTGGCCAACATGGTGAAACCCTGTCTCTACTAGAAATACAAAAAAAAAAATTAGCTTGTCATGGAGGTGTGTGCCTGTAGTCCCAGCTACTTGGGAGGCTGAATCAGGAGAATCACTTGAACCTGGGAGGCAGAGGTTGGAGTGAACCGAGATCGTGCCACTGCACTCCAACCTGGGCAACAAAGAGCCCTGCCCTGCCCTGCATGCAGTGGCACGATCTTGGCTCGCTGCAACCTTTGCTTTCCAGGTTCAAGTGATTCTTGTGACTCATTCTCTCAAGTTTCTGGGATTATAGGCGTGCCCCACCACGCCCGGCTAATTTTTGTGTTTTTAGTAGAGACAGGGTTTCACCATATTGGCCAGACTGGTCTCCAACTCCTGACCTCAGGTGATCGGCCTGCCTCGGCCTCCCAAAGTGCTGGGATTACAGATGTGAGCCTCCACACCCAGCCTACTTTTATTTTAATGCTCAGTTTGTCTCATATTTGTCCAGAGAGAGCTCCTTCCAGCTGCCTCCTGTGTTCTTTGGCATGTCCCCATCACTTTCGGAGACTCCCTTACTTTTCTGCTGTAACTACGCCCCATGTTCATCTTGTAATTTCTTAGCACTGCACTTGGCCATTTCTCCAAGGAGCCCTTATACCTTTAGTTGGAGAATGGTATTTATTTATTTTTAAAAATCAGGCAGGCCAGGCACAGTGGCTCACGCCTGTAATCCTAGCACTTTGGGAGGCCGAGGAGGGCGGATCATGAGGTCAGCCTGGCCAACATGGTGAAACCCCATCTCTACTAAAAATACAAAAATTAGCCGAGCATGGTGGTGGTCACCTCTAATCCCAGCTACTCAGGAGGCTGAGGCGGGAGAATCAATTGAACCCAGGAGGTGGAGGTTGCAGTGAGCCAAGATGGTGCCACTGTATTCCAACCTGGGTGACAGAGCAAGACTCTGTCTAGGAAAAAAAATAAATCGGTCAGGTTTAGCAGTGCTGGAATGTATGCCAACTTTTTAGTGACACTAATATTAATAAGTATTGATAACCCATTAGCATCAGACCAGCTGAGAATGGTATTTAGAAACCAAGATTCGGCCGGGCGCGGTGGCTCAAGCCTGTAGTCCCAGCACTTTGGGAGGCCGAGACGGGCGGATCACGAGGTCAGGAGANCGAGA
>NW_016807991.1:4662732-4666760 GCF_001698545.2 Rhinopithecus bieti | reverse complement strand
TCCAGCCTGGGCGACAGAGTGAGACTCCGTCTCAAAAAAAAAAAAAAAGAAACCAAGATTTGGGGCCAGGCGTGGTGGCTCACGCTTATAATCCCAACACTTTGGGAGGCCGAGGCGGGCGGATCACGAGGTCAGGAGATCAAGACCATCCTGGCTGACACGGTGAAACCCCACCTCTACTAAAAATACAAAAAATTAGCCGGGCGTGGTGGCGGGCGCCTGTAGTCCCAGCTACTCGGGAGACAGGCAGGAGAGTGGCATGAACCCGGAGGCAGAGCATGCAGTGAGCGGAGATCGCGCCATTGCACTCCAGCCTGGGCAACAGAGCGAGACTCCGTCTCAAAAAAAAAAAAAAAGAAACCAAGATTTGGGCTCAGGGTGGACATGCTCAGTTACCAGACGTTACTGTGAGTGACCTTGACTTAATGTCCTTTTGTAAGTGGCTGAGTATGTTGTAGGATAATGACCAAGAAATAGGCTGGTTGTGGTGGCTCACACCTGTAATCCCAGCACTTTGGGAGGCCTAGGCAGACAGATCACGAGGTCAGGAGTTCGAGACCAGCCTGACCAACATGGTGAAACCCTGTCTCTACTAAAAGACAAAAATTAGCCAGGCGTGGCGGCACACATCTGTAATCCCAGCTGCTTGGAAGGCTGAAGCAGGAGAATTGCTTGAACCTGGGAGGCAGAGGTTGCAGTTGCAGTGAGCTGAGATCACGCCACTGTACTCCAGCCTGGGTGACAGAGTGATACTCTTATCTCAAAAGAAAAAAAAAAAAAAGACCAAGAAATAACATTACTGGGTCAGAGGTTACTTTGATAGATGTTGTATTATCAGAGTATTTTATATGGTGAGATTATTTATTCTGAGGATGTTGCTTTGTTGCTTAACGGTCATAACCATGGTTTCCCTGGCAGTCATCTTTATGAGTCATAGGAAAAGAATGCATTACTTCTAGACATACTGGTGTGTTTACATTGCAACTTCCACAGTTTTCATCACATTGCTTTGTGTGACTCTAATAGGCTTAGCCAAAAAAATTCTGAAAAAATTATTTCTTGTATGTGTAATAAATTGCACCTCCTAAATTAAATATGCTTTACATCTGTATGTCAGTTATCTAGTGTGTTCCAGTGGTTCATTTGTTGGTAATTTAGTTTAAGATCTTAGAATGGTTATGACAGAATAAATATTCAACCTGAGAACCTTTGCATTTTTTAGGGAGATGAACTATTTTATTTTCCTCAAATCCATTTTTTTTTTTTTTTTTTTTTTTTTGAGAGGGAGTCTTGCTCTGTCACCCAGACTAGAGTACAATGGTGCGATTCCAGCTCACTGCCACCTCCACCTCCCAGGTTCAAGAGATTCTCCTGCCTCATCCTCCCAAGTGGCTGGGATTACAGGTGCCTGACACTGCCCCCAGCTAATTTTTTTGTATTTTTAGTAGAGACGGCGTTTCACCATCTTGGCCAGGCTGGTCTCGAACTGCTGACCTCGTGATCCCCATACCTTGGCCTCTCAAAGTGCTGGGATTACAGGCGTGAGCCACCGCACCTGGCCAAACCCATTATTTAGAGCAGTACTTCTTGCCCACGGGTGAGTTTTGCCTCACGGTGGATATTTGGCAATGTCTGGAGATGTTTCTGGTTGTCACAACCATGGGAGCTGGGGTGCTGCTGGCATCTCGTAGGTAAAGGCCATGATGCTCAGCATCCTGCAGTGTGATAATCACCTAGTCCAAAATGTCAGTAGTGCTAAGGCTGAGAAGCTCATTTTAGAGTGGTTTGTTAAAACTCGAGAAGTTGTATGAATGAAGGAGTGAAACCTGAAATCTTTTCCATCTTATAGGTAGGCTTGATACAGATGATGGGCAAAACTTGAAAAGATTATATGTCGGGGGTTCTGCTAAAGAAGACTACATTTGCCACAGGGGTGAAAAGTAAGAGTTTGGATCACAAAAGTGAGAGGAGGTGACTTTTTCTGGCTCGCTTTTCCTGGCTTGTTAATTTCACAAGTGAAGATGTGGTTTTCACCACTGAAGTGAAAACAGACATTGGCACCTCTTGAGCATCTGTTAAATGTAAATTTTGATTTGTTTGCATGTAGATAGGGGTTGTGAGCTTGAAATCAGTTCATTTCTGTTCTACAGAAGACCTCATTTTATTTCCTCATCTAATTTATTTGTTTATTTTTCTGAGACGGAGTCTCATTCTGTCACCCAGACTGGAGTGCAGTAGGCGATCTCAGCCCACTGCTACCTCTGCTTCCCGGATTCAAGCAATTCTCCTGCCTCAGCCTCCCAAGTAGCTGGGATTATGAGCATGAGCCACCACACTCAGCTAATTTTTGTATTTGTTTTGTTTTGTTCTTGTTTTGAGACGGAGTTTTGCTCTTGTTGCCCAGGCTGGAGTGCAGTGGTGCGAACTTGGCTCACCGCAACCTCTGCCTTTGGGGTTCAAGCGATTCTCCTACCGTAGCCTCCCGAGTAGCTGGGATTATAGGCATTCACCACCATACCTGGCTAATTTTGTATTTTTAGTAGAGATGGAGTTTCTCTGTGTTGGTCAGGCTAGTCTCAAACACCTGACCTCAGGGTGATCCACCTGGCTTGGCCTCCCAAAGTGCTGGGATTACAGGCATGAGCCACCACGCCTGTTTTTTTTTTTTTTTCTTTTTTTCTTTCAGACAGAGTCTTGCTCTGTTGGCCAGGCTAGAGTGCAGTGGCACAATGTCAGCTCACTCCAACCTCCACCTCCCAGGCTCAAGCAGTTCTTCTGCCTCAGCCTCCCAAGTAGCTGGGATTACAGGTGTGTGCCACCACATCCAGCTAATTTTTGTATTTTTAGTAGAGACAGGGTTTCACCATGTTGGCCAAGCTGGTCTCAAACTCCTGATCTCAGGTAATCTGCCCGTCTCAGCCTCCAAAAGTGCTGGGATTACAGGCATGAGCCACCATGCCCGGCCTCTTGTTTTTTTTGAGATGGAGTCTCGCCCTTTCACCTAGGCTGGAGTGTAGTGGTACAATCTCGGCTTACTGCAACCTCTGGCTCCTGGGCTCAAGGGAACCTCCCACCTCAGCCTCCCCAGTAGCAGGGATTACAGGTGTGCACCACCACGCCTGGCTAATTTTTGTATTTTTAGTAGAGAAGTGGTTTTGCCATGTTGCCAGGCTGGTCTTCAACTCCTGACCTCAGGTGATCTGCCTGCCTCAGCCTCCCAAAGTGTTGCGATCACAGGCATGAGCCACCACGCCCAGCCACTCACTCTTTCTAATGTCAGTTTGTGGATATGGTTTGCCATTTCATTGAACTAGAAATAAACAAAGGTCAAAATGGGTAAGGAATGAATTTGCTCATAGTTCTTTTTTGCTGTTTACTTTAGCAGAGGAAGGTTTGGTTAATTGGCTCCCAGGAAAGAGTAAACGTGTGCATATGTGTGCAGGTGCTTGTACTTGTGATGGAAGCGTTTGTAAGGTAAGGAGGGTTGTCAATGCAGCTTTATATTACTTGGAAAATGCTACCTTTAAAAGCAAAAGACAACTTCCTGCTTCCGTCATAGAAACATTGCAAATCATTTGATGAACTGGAGACATTTTCACTGCAGTTGATGTAGTTTTCACAGTGATTTCTGGCCACAAGTAAGGTTGCACAATTCATTTTATTCATGGTTTAGATTTTGTTTGATAAAATGGAAAGAGAGCAGAATCTAAACTTAGGGTAGTTTTAGCACTCTATTCTTCACCTTCTATGAAAACTGAAATTTTTAGTGTTTTATTTTTTGGGTAAGCTATTCAGAAACTGTTGGCCTGTGAGGTACTAGTCATTTTTTTCTACCCTGTAATAATAAAGTCTGTCTCTGTTTTGTGGCAGCCACCAAATTATGTGTTCACTTTTATCCAGAACCTAAAGGCAGTATCAGCAGGGAATGAGTGTGCTGGGCAGAAAGCCTTTCTTTTTAGCCTTTTTTAGCCTCCCTCCTAGCTGTGCTTAGGTTTTTCTTTTTTTTCTTTTTTTTTGAGACGGAGTCT
>NW_016807991.1:4649032-4661477 GCF_001698545.2 Rhinopithecus bieti | reverse complement strand
TTTTTTTTTTTTGAGACGGGAGTCTTGCTCTCTTTCCTAGGCCGTGCAGTGGTGTGATCTCAGTTCACTGCAACCTTTGCCTCCTGGGTTCAAGCAGGTCTTGTCTCAGTCTCCCGAGTAGCTAGGATTACAGGCATGTGCCACCATGCCTGGCTAATTTTTATAGTTTTAGTAGAGACAGAGTTTCACCATGTTGGCCAGGCTGGTCTAGAACTCCTGACCTCAGGTGATATGCCTGCCTTGGCCTCTCCAAAGTGGTGAGATTACAGGCATGAGCCACCGTGCCCAGCTGAAAAGGAACCACATCTCTTTAAGAAGCGGGTAGATTGGTCAGGCACAGTGGTTCATGCCTGTAATCCCAGCACTTTGGGAGGCCAAGACGGGTGAATCACTTGAGGTCAGGAGTTTGAGACCAGCCTGGCCAACATGGTGAAACCCCGTCTCTGCTAAAAATATAAAAAATTACCCAGCTGGTAGCGTGCCCTATAATCCCAGCTACTCAGGAGGCTAAAGCAGGAGAATCACTTGAGCCTGGGAGGCGGAGGTTGCAGTGAGCTGAGATCATGCCACTGCACTCCAGCCTGGGAGACAGAGTGAGAATCTGTCTCAAAAAAAAAAACAAAAACGGATAGGTCAACATAATTGCCTATTTACATGGTTTAAAAACAGAATCTCAGGAAGCTGCTCCTAATGGTGGTGGTTTGAAACCCCCCTCCCGCCCCATTTTAAGTGATTTTATATACAAAGCCTTCTTGTCTTGCCCAAATTCAAGAAGTTGTCTTTGTTTCTATGATACGAAATCAGGAAATACATGTCTGTCGAGATGTATAAAGTAGTGCTGAATTTCAGCTCAGCTGATTTGCCAATATACAGAGAAAAACACCTGTTCTTTGAGATACACAGTGCCTACTGGTGGAAATCAGCCAAAATTGTTTTTTGGTAGTCACTAAACTCTGTTACCCTGGATTTTATTCTTTCACTTCCCCCACTACTAGACTAATAAATATTTCAGAATAATAACAAAGTTTAAAGAAGGAATACTTAGCCTATTCTTCTGAAATAGTCTTTGTTTTTCTTCTCTGTTTACTAACCTCCTTTTGAGGATAAAATCTTATTTCCTTTCTTTATCCTGTAGTTTCCTTTGTACACTCACAGCCTTTCTTCAGATGCAGATTTTGTAGTCAGATAAAAGTCTCTACTTTAAGCACTAATTAAATCAGGAAAAGATGATGGGCCTGGAGTTATTGTCTTTAAGTTCCTGATTTTGAGGAAACTCTGATTATGTCAGTAGTGCAGTTATCTGATAGTAAGGTTACACTGTCCAAATAAGGTGACTTTGGAAGAAAATAACATAAAGCCATCTCATGATCTGGCAGCCTTTCGCAGTTTTGCTTTCTGCAGAGCAGCATTCCTTCTGACTGTCTCTGCCAGTCTCCATGAGAGTGGGGTTTCTATCTGCACAGCATTGCAGTGCAGCCTCTCCGTGTTGGCAGAATCTTCCATGCTCTGCTGGTTCATTGTCTTTCCAGCTGTGCTGTGCACTGTGCTGGTTGCTGAGCTCCTGAGACACGGCTCATCTCAACTGGGAAGTACTGTGTGTATAAAACACACACCAAATAGAGAAGACTTGATAGGAAAAAAGTGTAAGGCTGGGTGTGGTGGCTCATGCCTGTAATCCTAGCACTTTTGGGAGGCTGAGGTAGGAGGATTATTTGCGTCCAGTTTGAGACAAGCCTGGGCAATATAGCAAGATTCCCTCTGAAAAAAAATGTGTAAAACATCTCATTAATAAATTTTTATATCAGGCTGGGTGTGGTGGTTCACGCCTGTAATCCCAGCACTTCGGGAGGCTGAGGCAGGTGGATCACCTGAGGTCAGGAGTTTGAGACCAACCTGACCAACATGGAGAAACCCCGTCTCTACTAAAAATACAAAACTCAGCTGGGTGTGGTGGCAGATGCCTATAATCCCAGCTACTTGGGAGGCTGAGGCAGAATTGCTTGAACCCAGGACGCGGAGGTTGCAGTGAGCCAAGATCGTGCCATTGCACTCCAGCCTGGGCAACAAGAGCGAAACTCCATCTCAATAAATATATACATACATACATACATTTTTATATCAGTTACATGTCGAAATTATAATATTTTGGGAATTACATAATCTGTTTTTAATGTGGCTACTAGAAAATTCAAAGTAACATGTATGGCGTGCCTTCTATTTCTTTTGGCCAATGCTGCTGTTTCTGAGAGATCGCAGATCACAGGTTCATGGAGGGGGAATCTGCGTGGTTGGTTTGTTTTTTGTCTGTATAGTGGTTGTGCCACCATTTCCAGGGAATGAGGTTGTGATTACATTTCTCTAGTGATACATGAATGACTGAGATCTTGTAATTTGTTTTGTTTTGCTAGTGATGATGGCCAAAGAGAAGCCACCGATAACTGTAGTTGGAGATGTTGGAGGCCGCATTGCAATCATCGTGGTATGGTTATGTGTCATCCATTTGCAGAGGTGACACTCCTGGCACTTGGTCAGTAGGTTGTCCACTCTGGGACTGTATTTCTAGGAATGATGATCTAAATGGAGCCACATATCCTTTCTCACCCAAACTCCCTTGTGCCAAGTGGCAGAACCCTCTATACAGGTGAACACACATCAAAGTATAACCTACAGATAGGAAATGGGCACAGTACTCCCATGAGAAAATTCAGCACCTTCACCTTCATCATGTGGATTCTAGGTTCTTTAAACCAGCTCACCTAATCATGCTTGAGCGTTAGAGCCGAAAGATGAACTGAAGATGAGCTGTTCCATTTTCACGACTAAGAATGGATGTCCCCGTGCAGACTCGTTCTGCATGTTGACATAGTTTTTTTCCCAGCCCTAAATATCTGCTGACTAGTGGGTCACGAGTCCTTTGCTGTAGCACACTTTATTTCAGTTTTCTTCTCATGTCACGTTCTATTTGAAACAAAAATAAATGGAACGCTGGCTATGTGGGATTCACAGAAATGTGAAACAGGAAAATGAGTGTTGGCAGTCCTCAGCTCCAGCCGTAACATCACAGGTGCTTGGCTGCGCCCTCCTCTGACAGACACACGAGGTACTGTCAGGTACTTCTGTTACCATTTCTGGATGCTCAGTCTTTGACCCAGGCACACAGCTCTGATTTTCCATCAGAAATCCTCTGAAACTGAGTGCAGGGAAGAGGAGAGCGGCGTGTGCATTGACAGTCTGGGCTGGAGGGTGTTTTTTTTCCTACCAGCTCACTCTGTTCTCCTCCCAGGATGACATTATTGACGACGTGGAGAGTTTTGTTGCTGCCGCGGAGATCCTGAAAGAGAGAGGCGCCTACAAGATCTATGTCATGGCCACCCACGGCATCCTGTCTGCAGAAGCCCCCCGCCTGATTGAGGAATCCTCCATAGACGAGGTTGGGCTGCTTCTAAATCTTGAGCCAAGATTTGCTGCTGTGTTTTCTGGGAATAATAAAATGATTCAGTCAATACTAAATTGCTTAATCTGTCTATAGCTTTTCTAACTTTTGCCGGCTAGCAGTTTGTTGGGACAGATACATGTTTAGGAATACAGATTAGTCCACGACTTACCATGGTTCAACTTAGAATTTTTTGACTTTATGATGATGCAAAACCATCGCAATTACGATGTAATGTATAGTATTCGTTAAATTACTTGAGGTATTCAACACTTTATTTTAAAATAGTAGCTTTTATTATAAAATGAAAGCCTTTGCCCTAGATGATTTTGCCAACTACAGTCTAATGTAACTGTTCTGGGCATATTTGAGGAAGGCTAGGCCAAGTTAATGATGTTCAGTAGGTTAGGTGTATAAAATGCTTTTTTTTTTTTTTTTTTTTTGAGATGGAGTCTTTGTCACCCAGGCTGGAGTGCAGTGTTCCAATCTCGGCTCACTGCAACCTCTGCCTCCCGGGTTCAAGCGATTCTCCTGCCTCAGTCTCCCAAGTAACTGGGATTACATGCGCCTGCCACCAGGCCTGATTAATTTTTGTCTTTTTAGTAGAAACAGGGTTTCACTATGTTGGCCAGGCTGGTGTCCAACTCCTGACCTCAGGTGATCCGCCCGCCTTGGCCTCCCAAAGTGCTAGGATTACAAGCATGAGCCACTGTGCCTGGCCTAAATGCATTTTCTACTTAAAATATTTTCAACTTATAATGATGTGTTTATCCAGACGTAACCCTATCATAAGTTGAGGGTTATGTTGAGAGTCTGTGTATGTCTATTTGCATAACAATTTGCAAATATTTGGACACCCTAGGAACTTTTCTCTTGAGGCTGGAATTCTTCCCTTATGATCTGAGAGTTCTGCATAGCACTGGGCCTCACTGTTTCTGTGTGGAGACCGTGCCATTCCTGAGATTTTCGTCTTTTGTTCTGAGGACATGTAACTTTTCCTTTGCATAAAATTAGTTAAGTTTGGTTTATAAAAACTATACTCAGTGGAACAAGGTTTTGTAGTTTGGAACTCAGGCTGTGGGGACTCAGTGTTGGATAAACCTTTCTGTGTAACCAGTTTGAAACACACTTCAGTAACAGTGTTTGTTTTCCATCACTGTGTGACTAGGTGGTGGTGACGAATACTGTCCCTCATGAGGTTCAGAAGCTGCAGTGTCCCAAGATAAAGACTGTGGATATCAGTTTGATTCTTTCTGAAGCCATTCGGAGAATCCACAACGGAGAGTCCATGGCCTACCTTTTCCGAAACATCACTGTGGATGACTAACTTTCACGAGGGTCTCGACCCTGGACCTCCTGAGGGAAACATGGAAAAAGCAGTGCCATGGGTGATACAGTGTTTCCTTGCCAAGGAGGACTGGAAACAGCCTGGAGTTAGATAGTCTCTCTTGCCCGGATTGATGGGTAGGAGGGATTAAAAGAGTCAGGAAGAAGACAGAGCTAATGGATAAATGTCTTAACATGGCCTTAAATCTCTGCTGTCATCAGCCCTGTTCTTAAAAGTTCTAGCTGCTTTCCTGAAAATAATCTGAAAATCTTATTGATACTAAAGAAGAGTTAAAGGCACATAAAGTCTCAACTCTATAATGTTCATTTAGTTGTTTCAGCTCCAGGGAAATGGAGGTATTGATGTTGAGCCTGGTTAGGGAAGCTGAGCGCCTGTGGCTCTATGACTATCCAGTTGGCCTCTCCCAAATCAACTTCAAGTCTTTATATAGAGAATCGTATTTTTCTTTCAGAAATTGTTATGCCTACAGCCCTTGAAAAAGGAAGCATTCATGTTGTTACATCTTCCAAGGATGTCAGATTAGAAAATGGCATCCCACCTCTGGGTATCTGAATGGCTCTGAAGTTGCAAATAAAAGAATTTGTTGTCTTGCTAGTCTTTTCATTAGATGGCAGAAGACCATAGTTACAGAACAGCAGTCAGGTCTGTGGCTGGGCACAAACACTTGCCCAGGTTCTGCCCTCTTCTTAAGTATTGAAGCGGAATCCTTGCTGAATACTATATTTTAAATCTAAATTAAAAAAAAAAAAAAAAAGGCTCGGTGTGGTGGCTCACGCCTATAATCTGAACACTTTGGGAGGCTGAGGCAAGGAGGATTGCTTGAGCCCAGGAGTTTGAGACCAGCCTGGGAAACATGGCGAAACCCCCCCATCTCTACAAAAAGTACAAAAATTAGCCAGGCATAGGTAGCGTGTACCTGTAGTTGCAGCTACCTTGGGAGGCTGAGGTGGGAGGATTGCCTGAGTCAAGGAGGCTGAAGCTGCAGTGAACTATGATTGTACCATTGCCGTCCATCGTGGGTGACAGCAACACCCTGTCTCAAAAAAAAAAAAAAAAAAGGCCAGGGATAGTGTCTTAATGCCTGTAATCCCTGCACTTTGGGAAGCTGAGGCAAGTAGATCACCTGAGGTCAGGAGTTTGAGACCAGCCTGGCCAGCATGGCAAAACCCCATCTCTACTAAAAATACAAAAATCAGCCCAGCTAAGTTAAAAGCATAAGTTCATAAAAGACTGCAAAGAGGCCGGGCGTGGTGGCTCACGCCTGTAATCCCAGCACTTCGGGAGGCTGAGGCGGGTGGATCACGTGAGGTCAGGAGTTTGAGACCAGTCTGGCCAATATGGTGAAACCCCGCCTCTACTAAAAATACAAAAATTAGCCGGGTGTTGGCAGGGAGGTGGATGCCTGTAATCCCAGCTACTCGGGAGGCTGAGGCAGGAGAATTAATTGGTTGAACCCGAGAGGCGGAGATTGCAGTGAGCTGAGATTGTGCCACTGCATTCCAGCCCGAGCGACAGAGCAAGATTCCATCTCAAAAAAAAAAAAAAGACTGCAAAGAACTACTTATTTTGATAACTTTAAAGGCCTACTGTGCACCAAGTTACTGGAATATGATGATCGAAAATCCTTCAATTAAATAAACTACTACTCAGGCTGAAGTAAAAAATCTGAACTTGAACAGTAGTTAAAATAGTAGAGTTATTCCTTCCAATCCATGGGGGATTGGTTTCAGGACTCAGCCTCTTGCCCATGGATGTGCAAGTCCCTGATAGAAAATGGTATAGTATCTGCATATAAGCTATGCACATCCTGGATGACGTATAATACCTACGGCAATATCCATCCTGTGTAAATGGTTGTCATGCTGTATTGTTTAGAGAATCATGACAGGAATCTGTACATGTTCAATCCTGGTTGGTTAAATCTGCAGATGCAGAGCTCATGGAGGAGGCTGGCCATGCATGGCACACGCTCATAGGTTCTCTTTAAGTAGCTTTGCTGTGCCTCTGTTAGGAAGTTTTATTTATATGTTTTTGGGAAGAATCTGGTATGGGGAAGTCATGCCTCCATTGTTAACACCAGATTTGTCTGGTGCTGTTTAATCCTGCTTTGTAAGGAGCTGAAGCATGGGCGCTTGACCAGGTGAGGTTTTAAAAATTTTTAAATTTATTTTATTTTTTTTTTGAGAAGAAGTCTCACACTGTCACCCAGGCTGGAGTGCAATGGCGCAATCTCGGCTCGGCTCACTGCAACCTCTGCCTCTTGGGTTCATGCCAAGTCTGCCATATATTAATTGATCTCAAAAAACGGCCAGGCTTGGTGGCTCACACCTGTAGTCCCAGCCCTTTGGGAGGCCGAGGCGGGTGGATCACCTGAGGTCAGGAGTTCAAGACCAGCCTGGCCAACATAGTGAAACTCTGTCTCTGCTTAAAATACAAAAAATTAGCCGGGCATGGTACCATGTGTCTGTAACCCCAGCTACTCGGGAGGCTGAGGCAGGAGAACTGCGTGAACCCAGGAGGCAGAGGTTGCAGTGAGCCGAGATTGGCCATTGCACTCCAGCCTGGGCGACAGCGTGAAACTCTGGCTGAAAAGTAAAAAAAAAATTATGGCAGCACAGAAAAGGGACAATTAGCCACCAAATAGTCGTCCGGTGGCTAATTGGAACTGCCTGAGTAGCAGGTTGTCTTTTCCGAGTTGCTTCGCCTTTGACTGAACGAAATATGCGGACTGTCTGCAGGGGACCAAGGCCCCAGGACTGCATCCGTTAGACACGGGGTCACCACTGTGGAATGGACGCAGCTGATGACACAAAGCATGGTTGCCAGGAAACCCTCAAGTCTTTCTGTCCTTGTGTGGCCCCACCAAGAGTGAGTGAATCCTGGCCTTTCTAGGTTAAGGGGATGGATGGGGTCGAGCTGGATCTTGGGAGGCCTCCTTGGCCCTTGTTGCCGAGGCTCCCCTTGTGATCCCTGTGGTGGCCTTTGCTTCCCCTCTGGGGCTCGCAGCGAGGGCGTGTTCTTAGTGGAATCTTCAGGGCACTCGGGGGCCCCCACGTTTCAGACGTCCGCCGGCACAGGGACTGGGAGTCCAGGGCTCCAGCTGGGGGACCCGAGGCCGGCGACAGACAGCGGAGGGGTGGCCATCGCGGACCCCGCCGGGGAACGGAGGCGCGGATTCCCCGGAAGCAGGAGCTCCGTCCAGTGACTCGCCCAGCGCTGCTGGACCCGGGGCAGGGGCGCCCCGAGGACCTCGCAGGGCCCCTGAAAGGCCCCACGGCGGGGCGCGCAGTGAGCGGGAAGTGGTGGGTGGGTGCCCTGCGGCAGCGCACAGCTCTTGACAGCCACGATGCCGCCCGCGACCACAGTCTCCCTCCGGGAGCTGGCGGACCTCTCCATCGGCACCCCGGAGGTGGGCGCCGTCAACTTCACGGCCCTGCACACGCTCATCGTGGCCATGCTCAAGAACCTCGACCTCCAAAATACCCGGATCGACTTCCAGGCCCCGTCGCCAGAGCCCAGCCGCTCGCTGCTGTCCGCCCGGAGCTCGCTGAGCACCCCACACCTGCCGGCGCCCAAGGAGGCTCCCAAGGGGGCGCCCCGGGAGAAGCGTAGGGGCGTGGGCCGGGCGCCTCCATCAGCGCTGGAGAGCCAAGTGAAGGACCTGGGTGGCCAGGTGGAGGACCTGAGCAAGCAGCTCAAGCGCGTGGACAGCCAGATGCAGGGCATTGCCACGCACGTGCAGCGCTTCTCTCAGGCCAGCGGGCTCGACCTGGCCTCGCAAGAGTGGCCGGAGGAGCAGGAGGTGGCCATGCAGGTGCTCGATAGGGTGCGGACTGGGAGTATCATGAAGGACGCCGCCGAGGAGCTCAGCTTTGCCAGGGTGAGGGCGCAGGTGGAGGCACGCGCAGGCCGTCTCCCTCCTCCAGGCCGCCTGTCTCCTCCAGGCCGCCCTCCAGGCCTAGCCGAGTCCCCACCCACCGTGGAGGGGCGAGCAGTGGTTTGGACAGAGGGGCTGGAGATGGAGGGGATGGGGACCGAGGAGGTGCTAGGCCTCAGTGCGACTGGCTAGATAGAGTGGCCCATGCTCTATCTTGCAGTCCATGGGGCTGCTTTAAGATGTCATGCAAGACCCATCCCACCCCCTCCTTCCTAGCCCCTGTTTACAAGAGAGGTTCGCCCACCACTTATCAGACATCCAAGGACCAGAGCTGGGCCCTTCTCAGAAGATTCTTAGAGTGAATTCCCTTTTTAAAAAGAGTAAAGACGGCCGGGCGCGGTGGCTCAAGCCTGTAATCCCAGCACTTTGGGAGGCCGAGACGGGCGGATCACGAGGTCAGGAGATCGAGACCATCCTGGCTAATACGGTGAAACCCCGTCTCTACTTAAAAATACAAAAAACTAGCCGGGCGACGAGGCCCCGGGGCGCCTGTAGTCCCAGCTACTCGAGAGGCTGAGGCAGGAGAATGGCGTAAATCCGGGAGGCGGAGCTTGCAGTGAGCTGAGATCCGGCCACTGCACTCCAGCCTGGGTGGCAGAGCAAGACTCCCTCTCGAAAAAAAAAAAGAATAAAGACATAAAGAGATAGGCGCTGAGGACAAAGACTCCCAGAGAAGGGGAGTCAGGATGGAGAGTTGGACCTCAGCTCCCTGTGGCCATGACACAAGCCACAGCAGGCAGGGGACAGTTTCACTTGGACTTCTTTGTTTTCTTTTTTTTTTGACACGGAGTCTCACTCTGGCACCCAGGCTGAAATGCAGTGGTGCAGTCTTGGCTCACTGCAACCTCCGCCTACCGGACTCAAGCGATTCTCCTGCCTCAGCCTCCTGAGTAGCTAGGATTATAGGCGCGTGCCACCATGCCCGGCTAATTTTGTATTTTAGTAGAGATGGGGTTTCACCATGTTGGCCGGGCTGGTCTCAAACTCCTGACCTCAAGTGATCTGCCCGCCTTGGCCTCCCAAAGTGCTGGGATTACAGGCATGAGCCACTGAGCCCTACTTTCAATTGGACTTTTGTTTTCTTGGAGGGACAAGTGCATATAATCATTGAGCACAAGTATTATTCAGTGAATAGCAGGAAGCAACCAGGTCAGCACCGGGAGGTAATAGACACGTGCATGTCTCAGAGCCACCTTAGGTTGGTCCTGAAAGAAAAAGCAGAAGCAACTAGGAAGGCAGCTGGACAGGGAGGCCAAGAGACAGGAGGGGAAAAAGAGGCTGGGAAGAGGCAGGAGGAAGAGGCCAGGCCCCAGCAGGTGAGCCCTGGCCGCTCATGCCCTCCTGCCATATCACCCCAGGTCTCAAGACCCCAGCACCAACTCACTTTTGCTCTGGGAAGCAAGTTTGCTTTCCTTTTCAAACTTTAAAGTGTGGTAGGGTTTTTTTTTTTGTTTTAATTTTGGGGTTTTTTTTTTTTTTTTTTTTTTTGAGACAGTCTCACTGTCACCCAGATGGAGTGCAGTGGCGTGTTGTTGGCTCACTGCGACTCCATCTCCTGGGTTCAAGGAATTCTCCTGCCTCAGTCTCCCTAGTGGCTAGGATTATAGGTGCATACCACCACGCCCAGCTAATTTTTGTACTTTTAGTAGAGATGGGGTTTTACCATGTTGGCCAGGCTGGTCTCAAACTCCTGACCTAAAGTGATCCTCCTGCCTTGGCCTCCCAAAGTGTTGGGATTACAGGCAAGAGCCACTGCTCCTGGCCTTTTAGTTTTTAGCTAATCTTAGATTCTACAAGTTTGCAAAAGTTATAAAAAACAAGTTTTATTTTTATTAATATATTCTTTCTTAATCCCAAATATGATAGTAAGCACCTTATGTTGTAGCGATTTGCTTTGGTTCTTTTGAGGCGCTTTTCTTTTTAGACAGCACCCATGTTCAGCTACTGTTGAGGTACCTGGCACCACCTGCAAGGCAAGGTGAGCCTCATCCTACAGGCTTTCATGAGTGGATTGGAGCTGAATCCCAGGACCAGAGGATCCCATCCCTGCAGCAGCACTTACTCTTACTGTGCTACCAGCCAGGCCCCCCACTGCATCTCACTTCCCTTCCTGCACTTGGCTGGGAAAAGACCCAGGAGCCTGGGCTGACTGGCCAGGTAAAAACCAGGTAGAAGGCAGGGGCTCCTGCCTGTAATCCCAGCACTGTGGGAGGCCGAGGCTGGAGGATTGCTTGGACCCAGGAGTTCGAGACCAGCTTGGGCAACGTGGCAAGATCTTATCTCTACAAAAAAGTGTTTAGCTGGACGTGGTGGTGCATGCCTGAAGTACCAGCTACTCAGGAGGCTGAGGTGGGAGGATTGCTTGAGCCTGAGAGGTCGAGGCTGCAGTGAGCTGTGGTGGCACCACTGCACTGCAGCCTGGGTGACAGAGCGAGACCCTGTCTCAAAAAAAAAAAAAAAAAGGAAGCCAAAAAACCCCCAAAAAACTCAAGTAAAAGAAACCCTCCCTTTCCGTAAGAGCCACATGCATTCACCTTTCCTCATCTCCTGGCACTGAGTCAGTGTGTGAGTGTGCGAGTGTGTGTGTGTGTGTGCACGTGTGAGTGCGCATGGGTAGGGGTTGCTGTCATTCTCCTTTCCTGAACTCTTCTTCTAGGTACTTTTACAGCGGGTTGATGAACTAGAGAAGCTATTCAAAGATCGGGAGCAATTCCTGGTAATACCAGCCAGTTCCATGGGAAGGGGCTCTCCAGGGGGCTGGCCCTCTCTCAGCATGGCCCTCTTTCCAGGGCTTGTCCATCCGGGGCAGGCAGTGTGTGCCTTCTGCCTCTCAAGTCTCTGCCCCTGGGTTGGAGGGGAATCTGTCTCATCCCTGCCCAGCACTCTACTGGGTTGCTCACATGGAACAGAGAACTGTCTTCCCAACCTTCACTGATCACTTGAAGGGTGATGAATTCTCCCTGGGGCTGGGGCTGGGGCTGGGGCTGGGAAGGATCCACCCAGATCCTGTTAGACCAAGTCTGTCCCTAAAGCTTCTTGGGATTAATCGAGGGGTGTATGTGTGTGTGTCTTGTCTGTCACTGTCAGGAACTAGTCAGCCGGAAGCTGAGTTTGGTTCCTGGTGCAGAAGAAGTCACCATGGTGACCTGGGAAGAGCTGGAGCAGGCAATTACGGACGGCTGGAGAGCCTCACAAGCGGTGAACCAGTGGGGGCCTGGGCCGTGGTCTTGGGTGGGGCTCCCCAGAACCTCTTGCTTTGTACAGTTGCATGGGATTCTGTTCTATGGATGTTCATAGTTTGCGAGTTTCATTGATATGGGTATTTTAAATGGTTTTTCCAATCTTAAGAACAAGGTGACATTCACGTGTGAATAACATGCATCCCTAGAAACGGATGTGCGTTAATGATTTGGCTAGCCATTAGCAAATTGCCTTCCATGGCTGCTGTTCCAATGTAGACCCCCACCAGCAATGGGAGAGAGCGCTTATTCCCTGACATCCCCCTAGCGCTGTATATTGGCACCCAATTTTTTGAGCTTTGCCAACCCACTGGATCAACAGAAAAGTTGAAAAAGAGCGTAGTTGTTATTTGCTTTTGTAGCTTTTCAAACTTTTTTTACAGTCTGTCTTGAAATGCAGGTATCTTTCCTTATTAGTGGGCCATAGTGACAGACCCTGGAAATAAAACCTCTGTAGGGGCCCTTTGCTGGGGGGGAAATTTTTTTTT
>NW_016807991.1:4616911-4648745 GCF_001698545.2 Rhinopithecus bieti | reverse complement strand
TTTTTTTTTTTTTTTTTTTTTTTTGAGACAGAGTCTTGCTCTATCGCCCAGGCTGGAGTGCAGTGGCGCGATCTGGTTCACTGCAAGCTCCGCCTCCCGGGTTCATGCCATTCTCCTGCCTCAGCGTCCCAAGCAGTTGGGACTACAGGCGCCCGCCACCACGCCCGGCTAATTTCTTTTTTTATTTTTAGTAGAGACGGGGTTTCACGGTATTAGCCAGGAAGGTCTCGATTTCCTGACCTCGTGATCCGCCCGCCTCCGCCTCCCAAAGTATTGGGATTACAGGCGTGAGCCACCGTGCTAGGCCGCTGGTGGCGACTTTTGCACACAGGCTTGCATCTGTCTGTCTTGAGACAGTGTACAGATGACCAAATTGTTTTCTGATCCCCAACCTACCTTCACCTGAATAAAATCAAGCTGGATATGTTCAAATGGCCCTCAAAGATGAGGCTTAACTTCCCTTTTGGTCTTGACATCCCTCCCGCTGGCTTTGGGCAAGTGGGTTATCAAAACAATCAAGTCAACTTTGAGGGCCATTTGAAAACGCAGACAGAAGCAGGGTGAAGAGTAAAGCTTTTGGCGCCACCAAGTGGCCATCGTGGGGAGCGCCAAATATCTGGGTACAAAAAGACAACCTGAGATCTCCAGGACGTTTCCTGATTTCAGGGCTCATTCTCAGAGGGAAGCGGCATCAGAAAGATGTTGCAAGAGGGGCCGGTCTCAATGGCTCCAGCCTGTAATCCAGCACTTGGGAAGCCGAAGCGGGCGGATCACTTGGGTCCAGGAGTTCTAGCCCAGCCTGGACAACATGGTGAAACCCTGTCGATACCAAAAATACAAAAATTAGCTGGGCATGGTGGTGCATGCCTGTAATCTCAGTTACTCGGGAGGTTGAGGCAGGAGAATCGCTTGAACCCGGGAGGCGGAGGTTGCAGTGAGCTGAGATTGCATCACTGCACTCTAGATTGGGTCACAAGAGCGAGAACTCCATCTCAAAAAAGAAAAGTAGGTAAACTGGAATGCAGTGCCTCGGGAGGAAAAAGGGGACAGTTTCCGCTTCCTGTGGCTGTTCCAACAAATGGCCAGAGACTGATCTGTGTGGCTAAAAACCACACAGATCTGTTATCTTACAGTTCAGGAGGACACAAGGCCAGTACCAATTTCACTGGGCAGAAGTCAAGGTGTTGGCAGGGCTGCTTTCCTCTGGCAGCTCTAGGGGGAGAATCCATTTCCTGGTCATTTTCAGCCTCTGAGTGTGGCCGGCAGACCCTGGTTCTGGCCACATCAGCTTCAGCCTCCTTCTTGTAAGAAGGACCTTTGTGACTTCATCACTGCATCCACCCGGATAATCCGGGATACTCCCTTCGTCTCAAGATCCTTAATTGTACCTGCAAAGTCCCTTTTGCCATGTAAGGTAATGCTCCCAGGTTCAGGGGATGGGGACATGGATATCTTTGGGAGCTCATATTCAGCACACCATAATGACTAAAACCAAAATAATGGTTTTTCAGAACAAACACCTTGAAGTTCTAGACAAATGGACATGACAGCTACAGAGGTTGGCAGGGGGGAACGGGGTCCTAGAAAGGTCGGTACAGTTTTCATTAAGGGTATCAGATGAGACTCGACTGTCATTTCTGAGGATGACAGGAATTAGAAATAATGAGTGCCCTCATTATGAGCTCAAGTGATCCACCCATCTCGGCCTCCCAAAGGGCTGGGATTACAGGCATGAGCTACCGCCCTGGCCTATCATATACTTTTGTTCAAGATTTTGGCTCATTTATTGTAATGTTAGGGCATGTTAAAAAAAAATATTTTTGAGACAGTCTTGCTCTGCTGCCCAGGCTGGAGTGCGGTGGTACCATAAGGGCTTACTGTAACCTCGACCTCCTGGACTCAAGTGATCCTCCGACCTCAGCCTCCTGAGTACCTGGGACTACAGGTGCATGCCACCACACCTGGCTAATATTTTGTATATTTGAGACAGAGTCTTGCTCTGTTGCTTAGGCTGGAGTGCAGTGGCATGATCTTGCTCACTGCAACCTCCACCTCCCGAGCTCAACTGAGTCACCTGCCTCAGCTTCCTGAATAGCTGGAATTACAGGTGCCCACCACCACGCCTGGCTAATTTTTTGTATTTTTAGTAAAGATGGGGGTTTCACCGTGTTGGCCAGGCTGGTCTTGAACTCCTGACCTCAGGTGATCCACCTGCCTTGGCCTCCCAAAGTGCTGGGATTACAGTTGTGAGCCACCATGCCCGGCCATATTTTGTATTTTGTAGAGAGTTTTCACCATGTTGCCCAGGCTGGTCTCAAACTCCTGGCCTCGAGCAGTCTGACAGCCTTGGCCTCCCATAGTGCTGGGATTGAGCCACTGCACCCAGTCTCAATCCTGGCCCTCTACTCATGATGCAGGCACACCACACAGTTTCCATGAAGTCACCACTGTCTGCCAAAACCCATAATTGCCTTTAACACCCAGTTTCAAAATCCTTATTTTACATTTATGCTAAAGGACTCCACCAACCATGCAGGCAGGTCAAATTGGGCTCAGGTCAAATTGGTCTCAGGTGTGCTGTATGTGCTTAACTGGGGCCAGTGGCACTCCCCCACTGCTTTCATCCTGGTCTGTGCGAGGGCTGAACTGGCCACTACCAGAGCTTGTTCTCTTGCTTCTCAACAATCTTTTAATATTTATATTTATCCTCAATTGCTTTTGGAGTTGTTCATAATTATGAGCAATAATCAAGCGCAGATGCTTTCTTACCTCTGGAGAAGTAAAAATGTGTGAAGGTGTTTATGCTTACGTGTAAGCCTCAAGGTGTCTGCCACCTGCACCCCGAGAAGATGTACTACTCAGTAAAAACAGTATGATAGTGGCATGGGCAAAAAAGCTTTGGCTTGAAAAAAGTGAAAGTAGAGGCCACTTTTTTCTAGTCCATTCCTTTTATGTTCAGGGTCCTCTTGCAATATCGTTTAGTTTTGTTTTTTGAGACAGATTCTTGCTTTGTTGGCCAGGCTGGAGTGCAGTGGCGCAATCTTGGCTCACTGCAACGTTCACCTCCTGGGTTCAAACGATTCTCCTGCCTCAGTTTCCCGAGTAGCTGAGATTACAGGCGCCCGCCACCACACCTGGCTAATTTTTGTATTTTTAGTAGGGACAGGGTTTCACCATGTTGTCCAGGCTGGGCTCGAACTCCTGACCTCAGGTGATCCGCCCGCCTCGGCTTCCCAAAGATGTTGCCCGGCCCCTCTTGCAACATCTTTCTGATGCCGCTTCCCTCTGAGAATGAGCCCTGAAATCAGGAAACGTCCTGGAGATCTCAGGTTGTCTTTTTGTACCCAGATATTTGGCGCTCCCCACGATGGCCACTTGGTGGCGCCAAAAGCTTTACTCTTCACCCTGCTTCTGTCTACATTTTCAAATGGCCCTCAAAGTTGACTTGATTGTTTTGATAACCCACTTGCCCAAAGCCAGCGGGAGGGATGTCAAGACCAAAAGGGAAGTTAAGCCTCATCTTTGAGGGCCATTTGAACATATCCAGCTTGATTTTATTCAGGTGAAGGTAGGTTGGGGATCAGAAAACAATTTGGTCATCTGTACACTGTCTCAAGACAGACAGATGCATGCCTGTGTGCAAAAGTCGCCACCAGCAAAGGGCCCCCTACAGAGGTTTTATTTCCAGGGTCTGTCACCATGGCCCACTAATAAGGAAAGGTCCCTGCATTTCAGGACAGACTGTAAAGAAAGTTTGAAAAGCTACAAAAGCAAATAAAAACAACACTCAGGGCTGGGGGAAGTGGCTCACACCTGTAATTCCAGCACTTCGGGAGGCCGAGGCTAGGGATCACTTGAGTTCAGGAGTTTGAGACTAACCTGACCAATATGGTGAAGCCCCATCTCTACTAAAAATGCAAAAATTAACCGGGCGTGGTGGCACGCGCCTGTAATCCCAGGTACTCGGGAGGCTGAGGCAGGAGAATCGCTTGAATCTAGGAGGCAGAGGTTGCAGTAAGCCGAGACCGCGCCACTGAACTCCAACCTGGGCAACAGAGGGAGACTGTCTTAAAAAAAAAAAAAAAAAAAAAAAAAAAGACCAAGAGGTCGGCCATGGTTGCTCACGCCTTTAATCCTAGTGCTTTGGGAGGTCAAGGCGGGAGAAGTGCTTGAGGCCAGGAGTTTGAGACCAGCCTGGGCAACATATTGAGACCCCATCTCTACAAAAAATTGTTAAAAGGCTGGTTGCGTGGCCAGGTTCAGTGGCTCATGCCTGTAATCCCAGCACATTGGGAGGCTGAGGCAGGCAGATCATGAGGTCAGGAGATCGAGACCATCCTGGCTAAGACGTGAAACCCTGTCTCTACTAAAAATAAAAAATTAGCCGGGCATGGTGGCAGGTGCCTATAGTCCCCAGCTACTTGGGAGGCTGAGGCAGGAGAAAGGTGTGAACCCGAGAGGCAGAGCTTGCAGTGAGCCAAGATCATGCCACTGCACTCCAGCCTAGGCTACAGAGCGAGACTCCATCTCAAAAAAAAAAAAAAAAAAAAAGGCCGGTCACAATGGCTCATGCCTGTAATCAAAGTTCTTTGGGAGGCTGAAGCAGGCAGATCACTTGAGGTCAGGAGTTCGAGACCAGCCTGGCCAACATGGTGAAAACCCATCTCTACCAAAAATACAAAAATTAGCTGGGTGCCCAGGCTGGAGTCCAGTGGCATGATCACAGCTCACTTGAGCCACTGTGCCTGTCCAATGTCCATTAGTTCAATTCAGGACTTTAAAAAATATATTATATGTCTCTACCTTTTGAACATAAGAAATATAGTTATACTTGGCTGGGCGCAGTGGCTCATGACTGTAATCCCAACTCTTTGGGAGGCCGGGGCAGGCGGATCATGAGGTCAGGAGTTCAAGACCATCCTGACCAACATGGTGAAACCCCGTCTCTACTGAAAATTCAAAAATTAACTGGGCATGGTGGCATGCGCCTGTAATCCCAGCTACTCAGGAGGCTGAGGCAGGAGAATCGCTTGAACCCAGGAGGCGGAGGTTGCAGTAAACCGAGATCACACCATTGTACTCCAGCCTGGGTGACACTGCAAGACTCCATTTCAAAAAAAAAAGAAAGACAGAATTCTAGCTATATCTGTGTGCAGCAGCTCACATCCCCAGTCCCAGTGCTTTGGGAGACTAAGGAGGGAAGACTGCTTGAGATCAGGAGTTTGAGGCCAGCCTGGGCAATATAGCAAGACCCCTTCTCTACAAAAACGTTTTTTAAAAAATTAGCCAGAAGGGGCCAGGCGTGATGGTTCACACCTGTAATCCCAGCACTCTGGGAGGCCGAGGTGGGCTGATCACAAGGTGAGGAGATCAAGACCATCCTGGCTAACATGGTGAAACCCCATCTCTACTAAAAATACAAAAAAAAAAAAAAAAAAAATAGCCAAGTGTAGTGGAGAGCGCCTGTAGTCCCAGCTACTCAGGAGGCTGAGGCAGGAGAATGGCATGAAGCCGGGAGACAGAGCTTGCAGTGAGCCAAGATCACGCCACTGCACTCCAGCCTGGGCGACAGGGTGAGACTCTGTCTCAAAAAAAAAAAAAATTAGCCAGAAGGCCAGGCAGCATGGCTCATGCCTGTAATCCCAGCACTTTGGAAGGCCGAGGTGGATGGATCACTTGAAGTCAGGAGTTCAAGACCAGCCTGGCCTACGTGGTGAAACCCCATCTCTACTAAAAACTCAAAAAATTAGCCAGGCATGGTGGTGCGTGCCTGTGATCCCAACTACTCAGGAGGCTGAGGCACTTGAACCTTGGAGGCGGAGGTTGCCGTGAGCTGAGACTGTGCCACTGCACTCCAGCCTAGGCGACAGAGCAAGACTCTATCTCAAAAAAAAAAGTGAGACTCCCAAGTAGTCCTAGCTACTTGGGAGGCTGAAGGGCGAGGCTTGCTTGAGCCCAGGAGTTAAACGTTGCAGTAAGCTGTGATTGTGCCACTACACTCCAGACTGAGTGACAGTGAGTCCCTGTGTCTAAAGTGTGTGCTTGTGTGTGTGCAGCCATAATAACTGTTTTAATAGCCATCTCTGCTAATTCTAACACAGATGCCAGTGCTGAGTTGGTCTCAATTGGTTATCTCCTCATTATGGGTCATGTCTTCCTGCCTCTTTGTATGCCTGGCAATCTTTGATTGGGTGCCAGCCATTGTGACTTTTCCTGCATCGGATGTTAGCTATTTTTGTATTTTTTTTTTCTTTTGAGATGGAGTCTTGCTCTGTTGCCCAGTCTGGAGTGCAGTGGCACAATCTCGGCTCACTACAAACTCCGTCTCCCGGGTTCAAGCGATTCTCCTACCTCAGCCTCCTGAGTAGCTGGGATTACAGGTGTGCGCCACCATGCCTGGCTAATTTTTGTATTTTTAGTAGAGACAGGGTTTCACCATGTTGGCCAGGCTGGTCCCGAACTCCTACACTCAGGTGATCCGCCCACATTGGTCTCCCAAAGTGTTGAGATTACAGGTGTGAGCCACATTTTCTTGAGCCTTTTTCCCCAAGTACACAGCTACTTAAAAACAGTTTGATTGTTCCAGGCCTTGCTTTTATGATTTTATGATTTGTTAGGTGGGCCCATAGGTGTGTTCAGTCTAGGGCGGATTATTCTCCACTTCTGAGGCGACACTTTTCTGAGTACACTCTGCTCTGTGCTACTTGAATGATGAGTTTTTCCAAACTGGTTCATAAAAACAGGCACCATTCCCAGCCCCATGGCAGTCGGGGCGCTGCTTCTTCAAGCCCTGCAGATGGTTCTTTCCCCATCTTGGGACGTCTTCCCACATGCATGTGCCCATCAAATGTGTGCCGATCACTCGGAGGGGAACCTCCACAGACCTCTGGAGTGGGCTTTCTGTCATCTCCCTTCTTTCTGATTAATTTTTTTTTTTTTTTTTTTGAGACAGAGCCATCTCTGTCACCCAGGCTGGAGTGCAGTGGCACGATCTCAGCTCACTGCAACCTCCACCTCCTGGGTTCAAGTGATTCTCCTGCCTCAGCCTCCCAAGTAGCTGCAACTACAGGCATGTACGACCATGCCTGGCTGATTTTTGTATTTTTAGTAGAGATGGGGTTTCGCCTCGTTGGCCAGGCTGGTCTCAAACTCCTAACCTCAGGTAATCCACCTGCCTCAGCCTCCCAAAGGTCTGGGATTACAGACATGAGCCACCGCGCCTGGATAACTGGTTTCTTTCTGGTACTCTATCCTGTGACCTGAATCTCCCTGAATCTCCCTGAATGCTCAGTTCTGTCTCCTCAACTCAGAGAGCCTGCTGGGCTCCACCTCAATTCTCCCTCCCTGCACTGCAGTCTGGAAACTCCAGCAAGGCAGAAAGCCAGGGTGATGCAGGGTTCCCAGTTTTCATTGCTCCACCTCTTGGGGATCACTGTCCTTCAGAACTTGATATCTGGTGTCTAGGAAACCACTGTTTCACAGCTGTTGTTGGGTTTTTTCGTTTTTGTTTTTGTGTTTTTGAGACGGAGTCTCGCTCTGTCACCCAGGCTGGAGTGCAGTCGCGCTATCTCGGCTCACTGCAACCTCCGCCTCCCAGGTTCAAGCAATTCTCCTGCCTTAGCCTCCTAAGTAGCTGAGATTACAGGCATATGCCGCCACACCCAGCTAGTTTTTGTATTATTAGTAGAGATGGGGCTTCACCATGTTGGTCAGGCTGGTCTTGAACTCCTGACCTCATGATCCACCCACAAAGGCCTCCCAAAGTGCTGGGATTACAGGCATGAGCCACCGCTACCAGCCTCAGTTTTGTTTTTTCTTGTTACAGACAGGAGGGTAAATCCAGCCCCTGTTACTTCATCTTGGCTGGAAATGGAAGTGGTTCATTCTTTTCATGGATTAATAGCATCTACTGTATTGCTGACCAGAAATATCTCAGTCCCTTATTGATGATATATCTTATCAACGATGCTGCAGACCCCATCATTGTATGTAAAGCTTGGCATCCTTTGGTGAGGATTCAGAGAAAATTCCTATCTGTGGAGTTTCTCGGTCCATCGGTTTGCATGTTTAAATTTTATTTATTTATTTATTTATTTTTGAGATGGTGTCTCGCTGTGTTGCACAGGCTGGAGTGCAGTGGCGTGATCTTGGCTCACTGCACCCTCTGCCTTTTGGGTTCAAGGGATTCTCCTGAGTAGCTGTGATTACAGGTGTGCAGTACCAAGCCTGGCTACTATTTTTGTATTTTTAGTAGAGACTGGGTTTCACCATGTTGGTCAAGCTGGTCTCGAACTCCTGACCTCAAGTGATCCACCCGCCTCAGCCTCCTGTCAGCGTGTTTCTTTATGTCAAGCTTAGCTTTTAGGACCAGAGGGCTTTTTTCTCCAGGGTCCCTAAATCATCCTAGTCAGAACTTCCAGATTTCCTTTCTTCCCGCTCTGATAGTGAATATTTTGACTGTTATTGATTTCCTTCTTCCTCTCCAACCAGGGCTCAGAAACACTTATGGGATTTTCTAAGCGCAGAGGGTTCACTTCCTTAACATCACCTGATGGGACTCTAAGCGGAGCCTCTACCAAGCAACCAAGTATTGACCAGGCTCTGGATTCTGCCGGTGGTCTTGGCCCGGATCAGACTGCATCAGGATCTGGTGGCGCAGCACACCCCTCTGATGGGGTTACCAGTAGGGAGCAAAGCAGTGGCCCCTCTGGTACTGGTAGACAGCAGCAGCCGAGGGCCCGTGATGAAGCTGGCATGCCACGACTCCATCAGTCTTCTGTATTCCAATTCAAATCAGACTCAGATCGTCGCAGGAGTAGAGAGAAGCTTACCTCGACACTTCCAAGAAGAGATGAACGAGATGCACGTCCTGGTCCAGTTCAACAGGACTTAACCTCAGCCAGGGAGCAGCCCAGTAGGGTGCCCGCTAGCCAGAGTCAGGTCCATCTAAGGTCAGATCGCCGTGGGTTAGAACCAACTGGCATGGATCAGCCTGGATTAGTGCACGCTGGCACTTACCTACATGGTGTGGTACCCCTCAGCATGGGTCAGCTTCGTGTGCCACCACCTGAAATGGATGATCAGGAATGGGGACGACTTGTCATAGATGAGCAACGTATGTTGCCACCATCAGTACCTGGCAGAGACCAGCAAGGATTGGAATTACCTAGCACAGACCAACATGGTCTGGTTTCAGTCGGTGCATATCAGCATGGTATGGTACTTCCTGGCACAGACCAACGCAGTGTGGAACCACTTGGCATGGATCAGCGTGGATTTGTAATATCAGGCATGGGTCAGCAAGGACTGGTAGCCGCTGGAGTGGACCAGCAAGGATTGATATTGCCTGTCATAGATCAACATAGACTGATTCTACCTTTTACAGACCAGCATGGTTTGGTATCACCTGGGTTGATGCCAATTAGTGCAGATCGGCAAGGTTTTGTGCAGCCCAGTTTGGAAGCAACTGGCTTCATACAACCTGGCACAGAACAGCATGATTTGATCCAGTCTGGCAGATTTCAGCATGCTTTGGTGCAGCCTGGTGCATATCAGCCTGGCTTGGTCCAACCTGGTGCAGATCAGCATGGTTTGGTCCCGCCTGGAATAGATCAGTCTGGTTTGGCCCAACCTGGTAGAGATCAGCATGGTTTGATCCAGCCTGGCACAGGTCAGCATGATTTGGTCCAATCTGGCACAGGTCAGGGTGGCTTGGTACAGCCTGGTGTAGATCAGCCCGGCATGGTCCAACCTGGCAGATTTCAGCATGCTTTGGTGCAGCCTGGTGCATATCAGCCTGACTTGGTCCAACCTGATGCAGATCCGTATGGTTTGGTCCAGCCTGGAATGGATCAGTCTGGTTTGGCCCAACCTGGTAGAGATCAGCATGGTTTGGTCCAATCTGGCACAGGTCAGGGTGGCTTGGTACAGCCTGGTGTAGATCAGCCTGACATGGTCCAACCTGGTGCAGATCAGCATGATTTGGTGCAGATTGGTGCATATCCACCTGGTTTGGTACCGCCTGGCATGGGTCAGCATGGTCTAATACAATCTGGTGCATTTCCCAGTGGCTGGATACAGCCTGATGTGTATCTACCTGGACTGGTACAGCCTGGTACATATCCACATAGTTTGGTACAGCCTGGTGCAGATCCACGTAATTTGGTCCAACCTGGTATAGATCAACGTGGTTTGGTTCAGCTAGGAGCTGACCAATATGGTTTTGTGCAGCCTGGCATAGATCAGCTTGGTTTGGTGCAACGTGGTGCAGATCAGCAAGGTTTGGTCCAGTCTGGTGCAGTTCAGTATGGTGTGGTACAACCTGGAATGGATCAGCATGGTTTGGCACAACCTGGTGCACTTCAGAGTAGTTTGGGGCAACCTGGTGCAGTTCAGCATGGTTTCGTCCAACCTGGAGTGGATCAGCGTGGTTTGGTACAACCTGGTGCAGTTCAGCCTGGTCTGGTCCAACCTGGAGTGGATCAGCGTGGTTTGGTACAACCTGGTGCAGTTCAGCCTGGTCTGGTCCAACCTGGAGTGGATCAGCGTGGTTTGGTACAACCTGGTGCAGTTCAGCCTGGTCTGGTCCAACCTGGAGTGGATCAGCGTGGTTTGGTACAACCTGGTGCAGATCAGCGTGGTCTGGTCCAACCTGGAGTGGATCAGCGTGGTTTGGTACAACCTGGTGCAGATCAGAGTGGTTTGGCACAAGTTGGTGCAGTTCAGCATAGTTTGGTGCAACCTGGTGCAGATCAGCGTGGTTTGGGCCAACCTGGAGCGGATCAGCGTGGTTTGGTACAACCTGGTGAAGTTCAGCGTGGTTTGGTGCAACCTGGTGCGGATCAGCGTGGTTTGATCCAACCTGGAGTGGATCAGCGTGGTTTGGTACAACCTGGTGAAGTTCAGCGTAGCTTGGTCCAACCTGGTGCAGTTCAATATAGTTTGATGCAACCTGGTGCAGTTCAGCGTAGTTTGGTCCCACCTGGTGCAGTTCAGCGTGGTTTGGTCCAACCTGGAGTGGATCAGCATGGTTTGGTCCAACCTGGAATGGATCAGCGTGGCTTGGTCCAACCTGGTGCAGGTCAGCCTGGTTTGGTCCAGCCTGGCACAGGTCAACTTCGTATGGTGCAGCCTGGAATAGATCAGCAAGGTTTGGTGCAACCTCAGGCAGATCCACGTGGCTTGGTACAACCTGGTGCCTATCCTCTTGGTTTGGTCCAACCTGGTGCATATTTGCATGATTTGTCTCAACCTGGGACATATCCACATGGTTTGGTGCAGCCTGGAATGGAGCGATATGGTTTGAGACAATCTGGTGCATATCAGCCAGGCTTGACAGCACCAGGCACAAAGCTTTGTGGCTCTTCAACATTCCAGGCAGATTCTACAGGTTTTATATCAGCACGTCCATATCAACATGGTATGGTACCTCCTGGCAGAGAACAACATGGCCAGATGTCACCACTTCTAGCCAGTCAACGTTTGGCATCACCTGGTATAGACCAAAGGAGCTTGGTACCACCAGAAACTTATCAGCAAGGTTTGATGCATCCTGGCACAGACCAGCACGGCCCAATACCATTGAGTACAGGTTTGGGATCTACACACCCAGATCAACAGCATTTGGCATCACCTGACCCAGGTAAGCATGAGCAGTTACATCCAGATGCAGCTCAGCACGGCTGTGCTTCCTCTCTCTCTCTCAGTCCTGATTCAATGTGTCCTGGTTATGGTGACCCAGGTTACCTCAGTGCTGATCAGCATGGCCAGGAAGGTTTGGATCCAAGCAGAACACGAGCCTCGGACCAACCTGGAATTCCTGCCCAGAAGGCCCCAGGCCAAGATGTCACCCTTTTCCGGAGTGCAGACTCCCTCCACCGAGTCTCATCAGAAAGGAGCGAAGTCTCGAGTGAAGTCCTGAGTGAGCGACGCGATTCACTGTATAAAATGAGTTCTAGTTTCCCCACGGCAGTGGAGACATTTCGTCTGCTGGGAGAGCTCAGTGGCCTCTATGTGGGGCTAAAGGAGAGTATGAAGGATCTGGATGAGGAGCAGGCTGGCCAAACCGACGCGGAGAAGATCCAGTTCCTACTGGCACAGATGGGTGGGTGCTGCTTGCCTAGAGAGGAGAAACCACTGTCTCTGTTTTCAGCTGGTTTCATCCTTTTCTTTCCCTGGTCTCAACTCCTGGCTGCTACACGTCTCCCTGAGTCTCTGAAAACAGCATGTCATTCAGAGCATGTCCCACAGCCTCCAGAGTCCAAAAAAATGGGTGGGCAAAGGAGAGAACTAAGCCCCAGGAGAGGAGTGGAACGGGTTCTTGTGGCTTTGTCAGGCTCTCTGCACAGCAGCTAGGGAAAGTGTCTGGTTATAGAAAGCAGTAGCGTTCGGAGGTGGGCGGGAGCGAATGTTGAAGAATTAAACTTAACATTTTGACTGGGAGCAATGGCTCACACCTGTAATCCCAGCACCTTGGGAAGCAGAGCCGAGTGGATAGCTTGAGGCCAAGAGTTCGAGACCAGCCTGGGCAACATGGCAAAATCCTATCTCTACAAAAAAAAAAAATTAGCCAGGCGTGGTGGCACACACCTGTAGTCCCAGCTACTCGGGAAGCTGAGGTGGGAAGATTGTTTGAGCCAGGGAGGCAGAGGTTGCAGTGAGCTGTGATCGCAGCACCGCACTCCAGCCTGGGTGACAGAGCAAGACCCTGTCTCAAACAAAACAAAACTGAACATTTGCCTGTTCCCAACTCCAAGCCCAGAGAGTAATTAAGATTGTTTGCAGGGGGTGGAATTCGTGAGTCAGTTGTCCCAGAGCCCTTTAGGATGTCAGGCATTAGGTGGATGTTTCATGGGCGAAGGACAGCTCTCTCTCCCTTCTTCCCACCCACCTTTCCCAGTCACCAGGAGACACAGGATACAGTGATAGGTTCTGCTGTCCTCTAGGGTAGCTTCAGTGTTGCAGGGGCTGGAAATGGAGATTGGGAGCCCACCAGACATCTAACCCCTCTGATCATAAGGCCTCTGCTTTCCATAGTCAAAAGGACCGTACCTTCTGAACTGCAGGAGCAGCTGAAGACTGTAAAGACACTAGCCAAAGAAGTTCGGCAGGAAAAAGCCAAAGTAAGGACGAGTCAACCCATTTTGTCTTTTTTTTGTTTGGGACGGAGTTTCACTCGTCGCCCTGGTTGGAGTGCAGTGGCACCACCTTGGCGCACCGCAACCTCCACCTCCCGGGTTCAAGCGATTCTCATGCCTCAGCCTCTCGAGTAGCTGGGATTACAGGCATGTGCCACCATGCCCAGCTAATTTTGTATTATTATTTGTATTATTAGTAGAGATGGGGTTTCTCCATGTTGGTCAGGCTGGTCTTAAACTCCCAATCTCAGATGATCTGCCCACCTTGGCCTCCCAAAGTGCTGGGATTCCAGGCGTGAGCCACCGCGCCCAGCCCCCACTTTGTCTTTTAATGATAATAATAGCACTTTCCATTTGTATTTTATGGATTAAATAGTCCTTTCTCTTACATTATTATCTAATTGGATCTTTGCAATCCTATCAGATAGGAAATGCACCTTGGGTATCATCCTGTTCATTTCCTGGATCTAAAACCTGATGCTCAGGCTGGGCGCAGTGGCTCAGGCCTATAATCCCAGCACTTTGGGAGGCCAAGGCAGGAGGATCACTTGAGCCCAGGAGCTCGAGACCAGCCTGGGCAACATAGCAAGGTCTTATCTCTACCAAAAATTTAAAAATTAGCCAGACATGGTGGTACATGCCTGTAGTCTCAGCTACTTGGGAGGCTGAGGCAGGAGGATCACTTAAGCCTGAGTTTGAGGCTGCAGTAAGCTATGATCATGCCACAGCACTCCAGGCTGAGTGAGAGGGCAAGACCTGGTCTCTAAAAAAAATTTTTTTTAAACTGATGCTCAAAGCTATTATGATTCAGCTGAGCCAAATAATGATGACTTTGCTCTTTTCATTATCTGTGGCAGCCTTGGAGTCCAGTTTGTGAGATTTTCTGGGGCCAGAGGTCATTGCAAGGGACTGCCAGATCCCTTCAGACATTCTCCTTTTTTTTTTTTTTTAATTGAGACGGAGTTTCGCCCTGTTGCCCAGGCTAGAGTGCAGTGATGTGATCTCGGCTCACTGCAACCTCTGCCCTCTGGGCTCAAGCTATTCTCATGCCTCAGCCTCCCAAGTAGCTGGGATTACAGGCATGTGTGTTCATGCCCAGCTAATTTTTGTATTTTTAGTAGAGACAGGTTTCACCATGTTGGTCAGGCTTGTCTGGAACTCCAGACCTCAGGTGATCCTCCCACCTCAGCCTCCCAAAGTGCTGGGATTACAGGTGTGACCCACCACGCCCGGCCCAGTCATTCTTTTTTTTTTTTTTTTCTCACTTTGTTGCCCAGACTGGAGTGCGGTGGCGCGATCTCAGCTCACCGCAAGCTCCGCCTCCCGGGTTCACGCCATTCTCCTGCCTCAGCCTCCCGAGCAGCTGGGACTACAGGTGCCCGCCACCACACCCGGCTAATTTTTTGTATTTTTAGTAGAGACGGGGTTTCACCGTGTTAGCCAGGATGGTCTTAATCTCCTGACCTCATGATCTGCCCGCCTTGGCCTCCCAAAGTTCTGGGATTACAGGCGTGAGCCACTGCGCCCCACCTTTGTTTGTTTGTTTGTTTTTGTAAGACTGATTCTTGCTCTGTTGCCCAGGCTGGAGTGCAGTGGCACGATCTCACCTCACTGCAACCTCTGCCTCCTGGATTCAAATGATTCTCATGTCTTAGCCTCCTGAGTAGCTGGTATTACAGGCGCCAGCTACCACACCCGGCTAATTTTTGTATTTTTTAGTAGAGACGGGGTTCCCCTTGTTGGCAAGGCTGGTCTTGAACTCCTGACCTCAGGTGATCTGCCCAGCTCAGCCTCTCAAAGTGCTGGGATTACAGGCGTGAGCCATCGTGCCTGGCCCAGTCATCCTCTTAATGCCAGCTTTGTACATCCATGGGATGGATGAATGGGTGGATGGATGTCCACAAGGGCTCCTGGCTTTTGTCGGAGAGGGTTAGGTTAGTAGAGGGAATGGGGAGGGCTGGCATGAGCTGCAAGGGCACACTTGGGAAGCGGGAGCTCAGGCCTGCCTGACCCTCCTCATTCACTGGGTTTGTAGGTGGAAAGACTGCAAAGGATCCTGGAGGGGGAAGAGAATCAAGAAGCAGGGAAGGAACTGAAAGCTGGAGAGCTGAGATTACAGCTGGGTGTCCTCAGGTAAAATCCCCCAGCTAAGAGCAGCTGGCCCCCTGGAATAGTGAATCTCAGCCAAGGAGATGATGGTGGCCAGTGGCTCCCTCCTGCCCCTGAATGGACCACTGTCTTTGGCCTGGATTGTGTCTGCTCTTCAGATTGTCCATGTCTAGTTCAAGGAACTGGTAGAAGCTCCCCAGGTTCCCAGAACAACTCGGGACCAGGTCTTGGAAAAGCAAAAATAAGCTTCTTAGACTCTGTCCCCAGTCGGAGGCTGAAGGAGACCACTTCTGATAACCCCTCTGAGCTCTCTCTTTGCAGTGCCCAGTCCCACCGCCCAGAAGCCTCCCAGGACACAGGCAGAGCCCGGGACTCCCTAGACAAAATCCAGTGGAGGGGGGTGGAGGGTGAGAGACCTCCAGCTGTGTCTGCATCCCCCTGCGTCCCTGATGGCCCAGGCTCTGCATGGGTGGGCTCGGGTCTCTGGCCTGACTGTGGAGTCTGGCAGTGTCTTGTCGTGCACCACAGAGTCACCGTGGCTGACATTGAGAAGGAGCTGGCCGAGTTGAGGGAGAGCCAAGACAGGGGCAAGGCCGCCATGGAGAATTCTGTCTCCGAAGCCTCCCTTTACCTGCAGGACCAGGTGAGGATTCCCCACTCTTCAGCTCCAGGTACCAAGGGCCCTTCTCAGAGCTGGCTTGTCCCTGCCCTCCCATCTCTCATCAAAAACCAGGTCCCTCCCGTCCCCTGTGTGTGTGTGTGTGTGGTGTGTGGGCAGGGGGTGGGGAGGCGGTGGTGAATGTGTCCAGGATCCAGATCCCTCCTTATCCAAAGGCAGCTCTGAGTCCACAGGGGCAAGTGGCAAGGGAAAGGAACCCTTACAACACCTGTCTACCTCCCATTCGATCTTTCCCTAACTTTCTTTTTTTTTTTTTTTTGGATGGAATTTCACTCTTGTTGTCCAGGCTGGAGTGCAGTGTCACAATCTTGGCTCACTGCAACCTCCGCCTCCCAGGTTCAAGCGATTCTCCTGCCTAAGTGTCCTGAGTAGCCAGGACTACAGGCATGTGCTACCATGCTCAGCTAATTTTTGTATTTTTGGTAGAGAAGGGGTTTCACCATGTTGGTCAAACTGGTCACGATCTTTGCCTATCTTCTTTATAATTCATATATCAATACATTCACCCTTTTAAATTGAATAAGGTAGTTTTTAGTACATTCACAAAGTTGTGCAGCTATCACCACAATCTAATTCCAAAACATTTAATCACCCCAGAAAGAAACCCTGTGACTCTTAGCACTCTCTCCCCATGCCCTTCTATCCCTCAGCCCCTGACAACCACGAATCTGCTTTCTGCCACTATGGATTTGTCTATTCTAGACATTTCATATAAATGGAATCATACAACATACGACTTTTGTATCTGGCTTCTTGCACTTAGCATGATGTTTTCAAGGCTCATCCATGTTGTAGCGTGTGTCAATACTCCATTCTTTTTTATGGCTTCATAGCATTCCATTCTGTGTCTATGCCATAATTTGTTTATCTAGTCATCAGTTGAAAGACATCTGGGTTGTTTCCATCCTTTGGCTATTATGAATAATGCTGCTATGTACATTCATGTATAAGTTGTTTTTTTTTTTGAGACGGAGTCTCACTGTGTCACTCAGACTGGAATGCAGTGACTCGATCTTGGCTCACTGCAAGCTCCGCCTCCTGGGTTCACACCATTCTTCCACTTTTCCAGAGAGAACTGGCCGGTCCCTCTGCATCCGGGGCCCTCAAAGGTGCCTGCCTCCGGGCAGGCTCTTCTGGTTGTAAGTGGCAGCATCTCTGTGAGCCTACACAAGAGGGTGCTGCCCTGGGGATGTGCAGCTGTAGGGAGTGGAGGAAAAGGGAACCTCCAGGCCATGGGGAAGGGCATGTCCGCCTGTCCCTCTGCATCTGCTTTTGTGGGTACCCATGTCCCTCTCCTTACCCATCCTCTGAGCCCCCACGTCTCTCTCCCATTCCACTCTCAATCCACCTTGCTCTCCTTCGTGCTCCACAGTGGCTGCCCCAGCCCTGCAGAGTCCTTTCTGCTCCATTACCCACTCCTAAGAGAGGAGCCTAGGTTGGCCCAGCCTCTCTTTTTGAGCCCAGCAACATGTCAGAGGTCTTTGGCCAGTTGAGGGACCGGCTGCCCTTGGATCAGATGTCTACCTGGGAACCCTCATTTGGGGTGACGAATGGGACCCACGGGATGCAGAGGAGAACACCGGTGCAAACCCCTTCCAGGGCAAGAGCACCGCCCAGCCCAGGAGAGGCCTAGGAGTAGTGTCAGCACCTGCCACGTTCCTGTATCGTGAGTTATTTACATGCTAGGTGGACAGAGCATGTCCGTTCTCCCTGGCATGTGAACAGGAGCATGTGCAAGCCCACCCCTCACAGCCCCAGAAACCGGGGCGGGGCCTGTGTGTCGTTAGGGTCCTCTGTATGTTTATGGCCCAGCTAACTGGCAGCAGCACTTTACGATTTAGCTAAAGAAGAGATATTCTCATGCTAAGCCAAGCCGGTGGGCTGGCTGGAGAAAGCTCCTCTGGCAAGGGCTTGGCTCAGAGTTGACACTGTGCTCCCGGAGAACTCTCTCTACTCATCATTTACTGAATAGATGCCCATGATGGCACATGCTCTGGGAGGCACTGAGGATGCAGCGACTGCCCAGGGTGCAACAGGGAAAGGCACACAGGCTAGGAGCAGTGCCAGCATGGGCAGAGCATGGCCATGACTGGCCTCACTGCCCTGCTGCTGCCATCTCTCCTGCATGCAGTTGGACAAGCTCAGGATGATCATTGAGAGCATGCTGACCTCCTCCTCCACACTCCTGTCCATGAGCATGGCCCCGCACAAGGCCCACACCTTGGCTCCTGGCCAGATCGACCCTGAGGCTACCTGTCCAGCCTGCAGCCTGGATGTGGGCCATCAGGTCAGCATGCTGGTGCAGCGCTATGAGCAACTCCAAAACATGGTCAACAGCCTGGTTGTCTCCCGACCCTCCAAGAAGGCCAAGCTTCAGAGACAGGTGGGGCTCTGCTCGCCTTTCTCCTGCTGCAACTGGACATGGCCCCACAAGGGAGGGTCACCCTGCTGCAGACCCACGGAAGTGGGGCGGGTGTTTGGGCCTCAAGGTCAGCTCTCCATGGTGGAGCCCTTTAGCCAGATCCCACAAGAGTCCCTGGTCTTTCTGCAGGTCCACAGCAAGGGTAGCAGCAGAACTAGCTTTGGGCACAGGAGACCATGGGGAAGAGCTGGCTTGATGGGGTGGGACAGCACATGCTGGCTGAGGACAGATCAGTGCCCTTTGAGTGCCCTGGAAACACAGGCCCAACTGTAGATGTTGGCTCCCTGGCACACGGGTCTTCTGACCCCTTCTCAATTTCCCTCCAAAGGGCAGGCTCGCTGGTGGGGGTGGGCACAGCCACAAGTCCTGGGTCCTGCCTCTTGGGCTGAGGAACTCAGATTTGGGCCAGGAGCAGAGGGGAGAATAAAGCCTACAGCCCAGCTCTCAAGCGCCCCGGGACAGCACATCACTCCTGAGCCTCTGTCACCTTTACTCACCCCCCACTGGCAAGCCAGGGTCCCGAGGCTAGTCCGTGGGGATGTAGGTGACGGACGCTTGTGTCCTGTAGGGGTGGACACAGGCAGAGGGCCTTCTGCACTGTTAGTAGGAAATTCTTTTCCATTGTTGTTTTTGAGAGAGTCTCCTTATGTTGCCCAGGCTGTTCTCGAACTCCTGGGCTCAAGTGATCCTTTTGCCTCGCCCCAGCTTCCCAAAGTGCCAGGATTACAGGCACGAGCCACCGCTCCCAGCCTTGGAGATGTTTTAAGGGCCAACTTACCTGGGGGCAGCAATACTAAGGCAGCAGGGGGTGGGATCGCGCCAGCAGCCTCCGAGAGCCTTCCCATCCCTCCTGCCGCAGGACGAGGAGCTACTGGGCCGCGTGCAAAGTGCCATCCTGCAGGTACAGGGCGACTGCGAGAAGCTTAACATCACCACCAGCAACCTCATCGAGGACCATCGGCAGAAACAGAAGGACATTGCTGTGAGCGGCCGCAGGGTGGCGGGGATGGGGCCGGGGCTCAGTGTGGTGCCCCAGCCCCGTAGCTGCTGGCTCTTTTTTCCTCTGTTCACTTGGCCTCCCCAGATGCTGTACCAGGGTCTGGAGAAGCTCGAAAAGGAAAAGGCCAACAGGGAGCACCTGGAAATGGAGATTGATGTGGTGGGTGCCGGGCCCCAGCAGCCACGCTGTGTCCCAGGGCAGTCTCGCCGGCTGTTCTTTGAGAGACTGAGTGGAGGGGAGCTGGCAAGAGGAGTGTGGGCTTTCAGAAACCTGCCTGGTGATAGGGGTTGACACACCCAGGGAATGGGGCCCCTCCATGGCCATCTCCCAGATGCAGGGACCTCTGTCTGTCTCTGGGCAGAAAGCCGACAAGAGTGCTCTGGCCACCAAAGTGAGCCGTATCCAGTTTGATGCCACCACAGAGCAGCTGAACCACATGATGCAGGAGCTGGTGGCCAAGATGAGCGGGCAGGAGCAGGACTGGCAGAAGATGCTGGACAAGCTGCTCACAGAGATGGACAACAAGGTAAGACAGGGGCATGGCGGGGCTCTCCATCCCACGGCCCTGCCTCCAGGATTGGGACAGCACCACCTTCTCCTGGATCAGCCCCCTACCTACTTCCTTAGAGGTCCCCTGGGCCCCCTTTCCCTGCCACAGCTGGACCGCCTGGAGCTGGACCCAGTGAAGCAGTTGCTGGAGGATCGGTGGAAATCGCTGCGACAGCAGCTCAGGGAGCGCCCCCCACTCTACCAGGCAGACGAGGCGGCTGCCATGCGGAGGTGACACCTGGGAGGCAGGGGAGGAGGCTGGCACGCTCTTCGGAGGGTGAGGGCAGGGGGGCTGGGGGTCCCCAGACAAACAGCTCCTGCCAGTGCACAGCGGGTCCTTCCCAGGACTGTCTCATGGTTGGAGGGACAGAAGTTTAAGAGCTTGAAACGCTCCTCTAGCTCAGGCCCCTTCGTATTACAGCAGAGAAAGGGAGGAGGGGAGGCTTAAGGCTCTCTGGGTTTGGCTGAGCTAAGCTGGGCCTTTGGGACAGGGAGAGGTCCTCAATACCCAGAGCTGAGACAGCTCCTGGGGGCCTGGCCCGTAGGACCTGGCCCATGGTAGGCTTGAATTCCAGGATTCCCATTCGTGGTCGCCAGGGGGCCCCCGAGACTTGCACAGAGCACCCTCAGGGGCCCAAGGGAAGCCTGCTGGCTTTGGGTTAGGGCAGGGAGGTCTGGGATGTGAGCCTGGAGGTGGGAGCAGATGGATTCTCGGGAGCAGGGACAAGATCTGCACCCTGGTGGGCTGAGCTTCCAGCCTGCCTGGCCTGCAGGGTCGCAAGCCCTTCTGGGACTTCTGGGCAGAGCACTTACCCTGTGTGTACGTCCCATTCCTAACAGGCAGCTTCTGGCACATTTCCACTGCCTTTCATGTGACCGGCCCTTGGAGACACCTGTGACCGGACAGTGAGTGCCCACACCACTGGCACATGGCCTCGCATGGCAGGGCTGTGTCTCCTCCCTTCTCCACCTGTGTCCACCTGTCCTCTCCCTTTCTTTCATGTATCTACTTCCAGCCCTTGCTCCCTCGCAGGCCGGGGGCGGTGGGAAGGTTCTTTAAGCAGGTGGATTTGGGGGACGGGACTTGTCCCACTCTGACCTGTCCCTTCTCGCTCTGTCCCTGCTCAGCGCCATCCCCGTGACCCCCGCGGGTCCAGGCCTACCTGGCCACCATTCCATCCGCCCCTACACAGTGTTTGAACTGGAGCAGGTCCGGCAGCATAGCCGCAAGTATGGGACAGCAGGGTCTGGGGCCAGGGCTCTGGATGGGGAAGGCAGAGGACAGGGGTGACTCCAGAGGGCCCGGCGGAATATGACAGAAGGCAGCGCTGTGGTATAGTGTGGAGAGCCTCCTCCTTGGAGTGGGACAGTGGGGGCCGCAGGCCAATTTCTGAACTAGCTCCCTGGCAGTTCTCAGGGCATGAGCGTAGGAGGCAGACCTAGTCACACTTGCCTTTGGGAGTTACGGTGGGACTTTGTCAAGGTCACCAGCTGCCTCTGAGAGCTCCTCTACTTCTCGACCTCTTCCCCAGCCTTTGGCTGTCTCAGCAACCCCGGGATTAGAGCGGTCGGGGGAGGGTCTGGCATAGCTCAGCCGGAGGGTGGGTTCAGCCAACGAAGGAGGCTGGCGGCGGGCATCTCATGCTCCCTCCGGCTCCTGCCCGCCTCTCTGCTGCTCCCCTTCTCCTAAGGATGGGAGTCCATAGTTCAGAGGACTTCAGGCTGCTCTTTGAAGCCCCACAGGTTCCAGGTATGCGGGGGCCAGGTGCGCCGAGATGGGAAGGCCCGGGGCTGCCTTCAGCTCCTCCACCTGCAGGCAGCAGGGCTTTCGTCCATTTGGCTGGCCAACACTTTTCCATCTGAGGAAAGCCTTCTCGGCAAGTCTGGCCCTCAGATGCTGTGGAAAGGGCTACTGCTGAGGGGTCAAGCTGCCCAGCAACCCCCACCCTCAGCCAAGAGCCCATGGGACTAGCTGGGTCCTGCACAAAAGGGACCCGGAACTGAAGTATTCGGCTTACACAAGGTCAAGGCCCCCTCCATGGGCCAACCCTCCCTCTGTTCTGCTTACACCCTGCAGCCTCAAGCTGGGCAGTGCCTTCCCTCGGGGTGACCTGGCGCAGATGGAGCAGAGCGTGGGGCGCCTGCGCTCCATGCACTCCAAGATGCTGATGAACATCGAGAAGGTGCAGATCCACTTCGGGGGCTCCACCAAGGCCAGCAGCCAGATAATCCGCGAGCTGCTGCACGCCCAGTGCCTGGGCTCCCCCTGCTACAAACGGTATAGGAGAGGCAGGCGAGGCCATGGGGAGCAGGCGCCCAGCGACCAGGCTTGGCTTCTGCCCACGCACGGCTGTGCAGACAAATGCCTTTCCCCACTGCTGGGGAAGAAAAGGGAGTGCGTGTATGTGAAAGTGTGGGTGAGGGGTGTCAGTGTGTAATGTGTGTAAGCCATGTGTCTATGGGTGTGTGTCAGTGTATGAGTGTAAGGGTGTGTATGAGTGGCGTGTGTTGTGAGTGTGGGTGTTATGTGTATGCATGTATGGGTAGCGTGTGTATGAGTATGTGTGTGATGCATGTGTATGAGTATGGCGCGTGAAGTATCGTATCTTTCGTATGTACATGTGTGTGTAAGGACCTGTTGTGTATGTGTGTGTGAGCCTGTGTGTATGAGTAGCATGTGCAGTGTGTGAGTGTGTGGGTGTTGTGCACACCTGCCCATGTGCAGCGGTCAGCTGGGGTGGGCCTGGCCTCACGGCTGGGCTCTGGCCCCCAAGCTCGGCCTGTTCTGGGCCCCAAGCTGCCCTGGCCTCGCCAGCAGCCACCTGAAGACAAGCTGGCCCCACCTTCGCCTCTGGTCAGGCCGCCCATCGTGGGTGAGTCCCAGACCAGCATCCCTGGCAGTCCCTGCTCCCAATGACTCCATACTGTCTTCATCAGCAGGGTGAGGCAGATATGGCCGCGATTACACCTACTCAACTGTGCCCCGGCGCTGCGGGGGCAGCCACACCCTCACCTACCCCTACCACCGCAGCCGCCCGCAGCACCCACCCCGGGGCCTGTATCCCACCGAGGAGATCCAGATTGCCATGAAGGTCAGGGCCCTGCCTGGAGCCACCAGGGAGGGAGGCCCTGACACAGCTCCAGATTCCTCAGTCATTCTCTAAAGCCACCAGAAGTCATCTCAGCCAGCCCTCTGCCTTGAGGCAATTCCTTAATCAGACCCAGTTAAAGCCTCAGGTTCTTATCCTTTTCTTGAAAGAAAGATTTATCCCAGCTGCCTGCCTGCCCAGCAGCATTCCGGCCTCCCAGGCCTCCCACCATGGCCCAGATACCATTTCACCTCCCTCTACCTTCTCGCTCCACCCTAGTGGAGGTGGGAAGAGAAAGCCGAAGGAGGTGTGGAAAAGAGAAAGCTGGATGTGGAAAAGAGAAACCCTGAGTGACTGAGTGATTTGTGCCCCTTTTGGGAGGTGGGTAGGTGCTGTTACTGTCCCATTCCACAGAAGATGAAATAGGGACAGGGTTGCCACCCACATCTCTGGCTCCAGGTCCATGCCCTTGCCCTGCTCATATGCGCTGTCATGGAGCTCGTGCGCCTGGGCTCTGCATGGTGGCTGCTGGGCACAGGCCATGCCCGGGTCCCCAAGGGGCTCCCAGAGCCCCCCAGGAGGGTTCTGAGACCACAGTGCTCTGTGTCTCAGGCCTGTGTGGAGGGGCCGGGGCCAGGGGGCTGTGGCCGCTACAATGGTGATGGTATCTGTCCACTTCTACAGCGTGATGAGGTGGACATCTTGGGCCTGGATGGCCACATTTACAAGGGACGGATGGACACAAGGCTGCCGGGCATCCTCAGCAAAGACAGTGAGTGGAGTCCAGAGGCCCCCAGGCGCCCCACTCGGGTCCAACAGGGCGTGCATCCATTGTGGGGCCTGGCACTTTTATGGGCCAGTGGACCCTGGGTGTCTTCCTTCTCCCCTCCCCTCACTCCAAATGTTCAGGTCTCTGGAGAAGCCACCAGGTAAATGTTCACAGGTGGAGGACAGCTGTCCAGCCTCAGCCGTCAGCTGGGATGGGGTGGCCCCGTGTTTTCTTGCCAGCCTCCATCCCGGCTGCACTGCTGGGCTCTCCTGTCTTGGCCTCTGTCCACGACATCATCAGGGCCTCCTCTTCCTTCAAAACTCAGCACAATGCCCTCTGCTGAGCCCCACTGCTTCAGCCCCCAAATGCCCGCCTCCTGTGGCAACGCCCGGAACTTGCTGTTGGTCACTTCCCATCATGCATTTAGCTGTGTATGCGCCTTTCTAGATGCCTCCCCTCCTGCCCTGGAAACCCCAGGTCAGAACTCACCCCTCACCTGGCACAGGGCTGACGTGTGCAGGTCCTCAGGGACTCTGTGTGAGTGGGTGGGGTGGGTGGGTGGCCATGAGAATGAATGAAGACTGCTTCTCTGGGGCGTAGCCACAAATTCAGAATGACGAGGACCCCACTCAGTGGAGGCTGGCCATGACCAGCAGCCCTGCAGCCCTCTCCCCACGCCCAGGGGTTCCCACAGAGCTCTCACCGCTGCCTCAGCACTGACCCTTCCCTCCTGCCCCCATCAGGCTCAGGGACCTCAAAGCGCAAGTCCCAGCAGCCCAGGCCCCATGTGCACAGGCCGCCATCCCTCGGCGGCAATGGCCACCTGCCCTCCCGGCCACAGAGCGCCCAGATGTCAGCTGGCAACATCTCAGGTAACTTCCCTCTGGGTGGGGCATCCTGCCAGGCCTCCCTACTGGCCCTGCCAGCCCCCTTTCCTGCCATGAAGGGCCACACCTTTATCTCCCTGGAGAGGGGAGGGCCTGGGAGCCGAAGGAGGTGTAGAAAAGACAAAGTTGTGTGTGGAAAAGAGAAACCCTGAGTGACTGATTCATGCCCCTTCTGGGAGGTGGGTAGGTGCTGTTACTGTCCCATTCCACAGAAGATGAAATAGGGACAGGGTCGCCACCCACATCTCTGGCTCCAGGTCCATGCCCTTGCCCTGCTCACGTGCGCTGTCATGGAGCTCGTGCGCCTGGGCTCTGCATGGTGGCTTCTGGGCACAGGCCGTGCCCGGGTCCCCAAGAGGCCCCTGACCCTGTCATGGAGGAACCTCTCTCTGCCGCCTGGCCTGGAAGATCCCTTGGGTCCTTGATCTCCCCAGGAGCTAAGTTGGGCCTGAAGGTCAGGGAGCTATGGACCCCCCAAGGTACTGGGCCATACAAGGCCCTGCAACCAGGAGGCTGGATCACTGACAAATGACCCTGGGCAAGGTCACTCTTGACAAGGGCTGTCCCCTCTCCAGACCTCAGTTTCCTCATCTGTCATCAAGGGGGTGCTGGGTTAGTGCTGCTTGGAGTTAGGGCCCCCCTGAGAATCTAATGAAAGCTGCCGACCTTCCTCCTGTAGAACAGTATGCACCCACATTCCTTGTGAATGCCTGCGGGAGGTTCAGGGACCCCCCGCCCAGAGCCTCCACCCTCCCCTGCCCCTCAGCTAGATGCTCTCCAGCATCACTCCAGCCCTCAGTGAGGGCATGTGGCTGAGGGAGGAGGAAATCACAACAGAATAAGTGGCTATGGTGGTCACGGCACCTCGCCATCATCTAGGGCCCCCCATAGGCCAGGTAGTTTAGGAGCTTTACACGGATGAACCACTTTTAATCCACGTACCAGCACTAAGAGGTAGGGACCATCGTTAGCACCACTTACAGCTGAGAAAACTGAGGCACAGAGAGGTGAAGGTCCTTGCTCTGGGTCACACAGCCAGGAAGCAGCAGAGCTGGAGTTCAAAGCCAAGCCCTCTGGCCCAGAGGCTGTTCTGGGAACGACAGGTCTCAGTGGTGGACAGTGAGCACAGAACTGTCACCCTGGCTCCCAGAACTCTGTTTTCTGGGGAATACTTAGCTCACTTCTCCCAGTGTCTACTCTAAGGGCACTGAAAATGCTCTGGAAGCAGGAGAGAGACACTGGTAGTCTCAGGAAAATTCCTGTGCCTATTGGTGTGGATGTCTAGTGTCTGTATTAACAGGAAACAGTACCAAAGAGGCAGCTCTTGGGCCCTGCAGAAGGACATGTTTGCTTATTTTTCATTCACAAAGATCATGAAGGGTGCTTCATGACTGCTTAGGAGCTCAGATGGGCCTGCACCGTGGCCCCCGGCCCCAGCAACTCCCTTCCAGCCTGTGTCAGCCCGGCCTGGTGAACAGAACTGCTGTCAACCTCCCTGGGCTTTGGGCAGCTGGGGTGACCCCTGGCGGGTTTGGGGAGCGTGTTGAGCGACCTCAGCCCCTCTGTCTTGTAGTTTCTTCACGTCAACAGACAGACAGACCTTCCTCCGAGGGCCGTCTCTCCCAGCCGAACACAGCCCACCCGCCCAGCTCTGCCGCGGTGGCAGACAGGGGGCTGGAGAGGCACATGGACGTGCCTCCTGGGGAGGGGCTCGAGGAGCCCACGCGGGGGCCGCGGTCCAGCACTGCTCAGTGAGCGGAGGTATAAATAAATGTTCAGGAGGAAGTTTAGGTGCGGCGAATCTTCTCTGACAGTCCTGGCTCAGGAAGATGGAGGGAAGGGGAAGTACCCACTGCTGGCCAGACCCCCCCCAGGCCCGCCCACTCAGTAGACCTTCTCTTGGACAGTAGGTCTGGTTTGTAGCCTGAAAGTGAGTCCTCAGCTTCCGTTCTCCAAGGGCGCCAGGGCTTCGGGAGGGCTGGACACTGCACTGGGGACAGGGAGACTCCTGGCCCTGGGACCAGCTGGGCCAGCGCTCACCCAACCAGCTCTCTCCAGGCCTCGGCTAGACCCGGGGTGCTCTGCCTTCTGGCCCTAGACCTGCCTTCTAGCCTGGGGGGCTGGGGCCCGAGCTGTCAGTGTCCAGCACTCTGGGCGTGAGGGTGGCAGCTGCCTGCTGCGCTCTTGCTGCTGGCTCAGGGTGGTTCCTGACCCCTGGCGTGGGATTCCAGGGCAGCAGTGCCAATGGCTGGAGGCGAACCCCTGCAGCTGGCTGGGCAGGTTTGTGTTTGCCACCCTCTGCTGCTCTCCCTTGAGTGGGCTGCTGCAGAGACAGCCGGGGCCTGAAAGCTCAGACCAGGGGCTGCTGTGGCTGGAATGCAGTTTCCCCATTCCCCTCCTAGAAAAAGACATCCAGGTGGCGGGTGGAGAGGTGGTGCGAGCCCAGCGCTTGTCGCTTGTCGTGATTTGCTTCCCTCTGCCCTAGCTCCGACACTTGCAGGCAAGGGACTCACTAAAGGTCTTGGCAGGTGAGGGGACAGAGGAGTGCAGGTGGGACTGGGCTCTGGCCGGTGCAGCAACTGCTAGAGACGAGCCCCCATCACTGCTCCAACCCACTGGAAGCTCCTGAGACCAAGGAGTCCCCTGACTTCCTGAGCTTGGACTCCAGCCAGATTCTAGGGGTCCCCCAGTAGATGAGAGTGGCCCCCCCACCCTGAGGTTTATAAAGCCCTGAAGTCACCAAAGCCTTTCTGCCTCAGAGGCTCCCCCCTTAGAGAAAAGGGAAGTGCTCAGAGTTGAGAACGGGGCTCCCCCCACCCCCAGTTCCCATCTCCCCAGTATGGGAAAGGGATGTCTGGGGCAAGAGGCCCGCTTTGGGGGTGTGAGGAGACAAAATCACACAGGAAAGGAAAATGTGGCGACAAACAGCCCAGAAAAAGGCTTCTGCCCCTGACCCCGGCGTGGGCAAAGTGGGGCATGCTTGGCTGGGTCGGGTGGGCGCTTCCTCCTGGCCTGTTCTGCGGAGACCCAGGGAGTCTTCGTGTAATGATGTCATGCTCAGAGCTGGACAGAAGAGAGGAACTGCTCAGACAGCGGAGCCCCAGGCGGGCACCCCTGGGCCCCAGCCCCTTTCTCCCCAGGCAAGAGGTAGAGGCAGGGCCGCCCCTCTCCGGCTCCAGCTGGGCTCCTTTTGCTCTCGGCCCCACCCTGGCTGTGAAATGTCAGAAGGTCGGCTCAGTTTCCCGGGTCTAGAAGCCAAATTCACCAGCTTGGCAGGGAGGTGCAGCCCAGCCCTCCTCACCCAGGCCTTCCCCACACCCACAGAAGGGCCCGGAGCAACATTCCCTAAGCCAGCCAGGCCAACCCCCCACCATTCCCGCACCTGGACATGGCCCACACCTGGGTGGACCCCGGCTCTGGCCCAGGCGGCCTGGGGACGTCACAGCCTAACCACCCACGTGCTGAGAGGGGCTGCCCCTTCCAGCCTGGGAAAGCACAGGTGGGCAGGGGTGGAGGGACGGGGAGGAGTCTCAGGGGTTTCCAACCGGGAAACAAAACTGAAAGGACGAACCCAGCTTCTAAGTACGTCCGTGTCACACGCAAGGGTGGAGGGGCAGCGGGCCCACCGTTCCGCTCCATTGGAGGAGGGGCTGCCCCACCGTGTGAGGGGCCGAGGAGGCCCGGAGGCAGGATGCGGTGGGTGCCGGGCCTGGGCCCTCTTGACTTTCACTTCACTTCCGGCCTGAACCTGCAGAACCCTTGCCCTGCCTGTGTTCCAGCAGGACTTGGGCCCCGCAGACCCCAGCAGAGGGCGAGGTGGGAGGACGGGACAGGAAGGGGCTGCCTGGACAGTGTGTGGCGGCGAAGGGCAGGGCTGGAGGAGGAATCCCAGCCACGTGGCCATCACCCCCATTAGCCAGGTGGACAGGCTCCCCACGCAGCTGACCTCCCGCACCTCAGGACCAGCTGAGGACGAGCTGCTAGGCCAGGAACTGGCAGCCCTGTCCCGTGCTGACGCCTACGGGGCTGTGGGGAAGGGGGAATGGAAGCAGGCCCCTCTGGGGACCCGCCAGCCTTAACTGACCTTTGGGTCATGGCCCTCCACCCAAAAAGACATACTGCCCTGGGAAGCTGAGGGGAGGAATATCAGAGATGAGCCCAGCTGGAAGATGCCTCCTGGGAGGGCCTGGGGGGCCATCAGGAGACCCCAGCTAGAAGGAAGCTCTCCCCACCGCAGATGGAAATGACTTCCAGCGCTCCGCCCTAGGACTCTGTGGGTGGGGGCTACACCGATGGGGCCAAGAAGGTAAGGTCACAGCAACTCAGGATGTACCCCGACCCCTCCCCCATCCCCACACCAGCCTGGACCATGCTGTCAAGAGCCCCTGGTGTGACCACCCCCCAGTAAAAGACATCCAGACCGGCCCAATGGCAAGGGACCCCCACCACCCCTTCTGAGGAGTCTGCTTTTCCCACCAACGGAAATAAAAGCACCGCAAACCAGGGAAGTTAGAAAAGTCTCTTTTTAAGTTTTTAAATTAAAATTTCACCCTGGTGAGATGGGATTCTGACTTGGGAACTAAACCCAAAGGCAGGCTCTCCACTTCGGACCTGGATACGCAGTGGGAGGGGCAGGGCACCCAGGGCAGTCAAGGCCCCTGCTGGGCAGAGCCTGACCTTTCACCTAAGTCAGCTCCTCAGTGCCACATCAGCCCTGCATTCAGCAGGAGACAGGTGACAAGAGCTATGGGGCCACAACCAGCAATCAGAGGTGGGGAAGAGGCCATGGGGAGAGAGAGCCCTGATACCAAGAGGGCCTTCCACAACTTTGGTTTCAGGCCCTCCCAGGACCTGCAGCTGCTATGTGGCTGCCCAGTGACTGTGGGAGCGGGGTCCGCTTCCAGATTCCAGAAGGCATGGCTGTTAAACGAGGCAGCTGAGACACCTTGTGCCCGCAACATCACTCCATCGGCTCTGCAGTATGGCAGCCCTGGCACCGGGCACCCCAGGTGTGCCAGGCCCATTCTCACGCACATTAGTTATATTTATATATTCATATATATTATAGTTATATATTAAAAACAGAGGAAAACTTGCCTGAAAACTCCTGAAGGACCCAAGTGGCCCAGGAAGTTTACTATCCCCCCCACCCACAAAATTCTTTTATAAAATCTTCCAGTGCGATCTTCGGGAAACCCCTGCCCTCCCCGGCTCCCCCCTCCCTGGCCCTCCTGTGTCTCCACAACCCTGGGCTGCCCCCAGCTCCAGCCCAGCGCCCGGCGGCGTCCAGTCTCATCTCTGGCCGTCTATGGCCGCCATGGCTTTCTGCTGGGTGGCCCCCTGCTGTGCTCCTGGGGGCCACGTGGGCTGTGGGCGGTGGAGGTGGTGGAAGGTGGTGGGGGAGGAGGGCGGGATCCAGGGTGCCTGGTGGCTGGGCGGGGACGAGGCCCAGAAGGGGCTGAAGTTTGCAGGTGGGGAGCAGGCTGCTGCTGTCATGGGGCTGTTGCTGCTCTGCAGGCCCTCGGAGGCGCGGAGCTTGGAGAACATGGCCAGCGCGTCGGGGAAGTTGGGCGGCGTGGCAGGGGTGTTGCTGGGAGTGCACATCTGTGGGGAGAGAACACGGGTGTGGGGAGGCTGCCTCGAGGGTCCCCGAGCCACTGATGGGGCTTACCCAGGTCAGCCGCTCCTTTACTCCCATTTTTCAGCTTCATTCATTTTTGCACAAGCAGCTTCCATAGGACAAAAGCGCCCTCTCCCCGAGCCAATACAAACAAAACCCAAGAACCTTATCCAAACCAACAGTGTTTCACCAGGCCTGGACGTGACACCCCGAGGAGCATCCACAGTGAATGGTTAATTGCACCCAGGAGCTAAGGTGTCAGATTCAAGCGAGAGGGCAGGGGCAGCCCAGGACACCACTGCTCCGCGCCTTCCCTGGCCAGGGACACCAGCTGGCTGCCCCACCAGCCACCCTCAGATGCTCCCAGGCTGCTGGGCAAGGGAGAGCAGCCAGCGGGGAGGCTCTCCCTCCTGTGCCAACTCTGGAAAAGTTAAACCACCTTGGTGGATGGGTTCACACCATACTGAGGGTGACAGCCACCAGGCCTTGAAGGCTTTGCCTCCCTTATCTTTTAACAATGATACTTTGTGGCTTCAATTATCCTCTCTTTATGACAAATTAGGAAACTGAGGCCCAGAAGTCAAGTCACTTGCCCGAAAATGCACCCACAACAGAGGGCAAGTTGAGAAGACGTACCTCCCCAGCTCCCAAGCCTGCAGGCCCAAGTTCTTAACATCTACTGGGCCACACTGCACAGACAGAGTCAAGAGCCCCTTTATATCTGGGGCCCCTGAGGACAGAAACCAGGGATTTCAACGTCCTGTGTCTGTAGCCTCAGGCTGAACACACAGCTGGCCTGCCCTTGGCTGCAAGCTGGCAGTTTCTCAGTCTGTCCAGCCCCTCAGTCCTCTTCCTGGGGTAGCTACAGTCCCCCATCTGCTGTCTTCTGCCACTACCCTGGGGGCAGGGGCTGGAGTGCCATCCAGGAGTACCTCGCCAGCAGCATAGGCAAGAGGCAACACAGAGAACAAGACCACACAAAACTGACTGGGACCTCAAAGCTGCTTTCTCCCTTTCCCAGGAAGCCACAGGAGTCCTTCTTTGAATTTCTCCTAATTTTAGCAACACTGGCCCCTCCCCCAGGCACAGGAGTTGGGGGAACAAGACTTGAGGGCTCTTCACCTTCAAAGAGGGAGCTTTGGCAAGGCACAGTGGCTCACGTCTGTAATCCCAGCACTTTGGGAGGCTGAGGTGGGTGGATCACCTGAGGTTAGGAGTTCAAGACCAGCCTGACCAACATGGTGAAACCACGTCTCTATTAAAAATACAAAAATTAGCTGGGTGTGGTGATGGGTGTCTGTAATCCCAGCTACTTGGGAGGCTGAGGCAGGAGAATCACTTGAACCCGGGAGGTGGAGGTTGTAGTGAGCCCAGATCGCGTCACTGCACTCCAGCCTGGGTGGCAAAGCAAAACTCCGTCTCAAAAAAAAAAAAAAAAAAGAAAGAGATCAAGACTTGGGGTTCCATTTCCTAAATATTGCCTGATTCTTGACCTACAGTAGGTAAGATGAGATTGGCATGGGACTAACTATACCTATCTTAAGTGCATGTCCCCATACTTGAAAAGTTTACTG
>NW_016807991.1:4610367-4616898 GCF_001698545.2 Rhinopithecus bieti | reverse complement strand
GGGGGGGGGGGGGTGTAAGCTACATTGAAGGGGGCCACTTGTACACCCTGTCCATTGAGCCCCACACCACGTCAGCACCCAAGGCACCAAGAGAGTTCTGACCCTTGCCTTTCTAGGGGCCCTCAGGGGAGGCTGAAGGACTCAATGCAGAGGCCTGGCCCCACCCAGACCTTTCCCCTCCTCCCTCCACTACTCCCTGCCCCCCCAGCCTCTGGGGATGGCTTCTCGGCAGCAGGAAACAATGAATGAAGGGTGGGGGTGGAGGCCAATTGCATCACAGCATCGTGACCGACTTCCCCAGTTCCCTGAGCCAGCGAGGCCTGTCTCTTCAAACAGCCACCAGAGAACAGCAGGGATGATGGCTGGCAGGCCTGTGTTGGCCTGCCTGTGTGAGCTTGGGCAAGTTCCTGAACCGCTCTGGAGCTTCTCTCTGCTTTTGTAAAATCGGAGTTTTGAACCAGATGCGCTCCCTCGGCCAGTTCTCAAGAGAACCCAGTGTCCCCTGCACCCACCTTGTCCTCTCACTTAAAGTCTGTGGTGCCTTTCTCTACTTCCAACTGGGAAACCCTCCTTATCAACTGGGAAGGTTCCAACTATGGGAATCTACAGTAACGTACATGACAATCATTTATCATGACTTCTGGTTTTGCCATTTTGCTGTTACTGGTCTCTAGTGTTTTTTCGTTTTGTTTTTTGTTTTTAATCTTTTTCTTTTGACTTACTTGGTCTAAAAGAAACTGCCAGGCCAGGCGCGGTGGCTCAGGCCTGTAATCCCTGCACTTTGGGAGGCTGAGGCAGGCGGGCCACCTGAGGTTGGGAGTTCGAGAGTAGCCTGACCAACATGGAGAAACCCCATCTCTACTAAAAATACAAAACTAGCCAGGTGTGGTGGCGTGTGCCTGTAATCCCAGCTACTTGGGAGGCTGAGGCAGGAGAATAGCTTGAACCCGGGAGGTGAAGGTTGCAGTGAGTCAAGATCACACCACTGTACTCCAGCCTAGTCAATAAGAGTAAAACTCCGTCTCAAAAAAAAAAAGAAAAAAGAAAAGAAAAGAAAAGAAATTGCCAGCTGGGTGTGGTGGCTCACTCCTATAATCCCAGCACTTTGGGAGGCTGAGGTGGGAGGACAGCTTGAGGCCAGGAGTTCGGGACCAGGACATAGAGAGACTTCTCCTGCCCCCGCCTTTCTTTTTTTTTTTTTTTTGAGACGGAGTCTTGCTCTGCCACCCAGGCTGGAGTGCAGTGGCCGGATCTCAGCACACTGCAAGCTCCGCCTCCCGGGTTTACGCCATTCTCCTGCCTCAGCCTCCCGAGTAGCTGGGACTACAGGCGCCCGCCTCGTCGCCCAGCTAGTTTTTTGTATTTTTAAGTAGAGACAGGGTTTCACCGTATTAGCCAGGATGGTCTCGATCTCCTGACCTCGTGATCCGCCCGTCTCGGTCTCCCAAAGTGCTGGGATTACAGGCTTGAGCCACCGCGCCCGGCCGACCCCGACTTTCTCAAAAATAAAATTAGAAAAAAAAAAAAAAAAAAGAAACCACAAACTTTTCGAGAGCAGGGATGGTATCCTCCACTGTGCCGCTAAGGCACTCAGACTTGGGCACTGATGGACACGCTGGTTATGTGTGTTACAAAACCTGCTCCCTTCCTTGAGGGATGCTTCAAAAGAGACTTACCATCTCCTTGGGATTTGCAGAGGAGGGGCAATAGGAACTAAACAGGATGCCAAACCAGCTCTTCCTGGGGAGCCTCCCTGTTCTTAGCCCCTCAGAATGGCTGTAGTATCTGGAAGTTCTGAGCTTTTTGAGATGGCCACAGCTGGTGAGAGGACACCTCAAGGATCCTCTGACAGGAGATGGCAAGGAGCTTCGAGGCTCAAGCACAGGCGGGCGCTTGGCCACTTCTCATGGTCAAGTGCAGGGGAGGGTGTCTCCTGGAGATGAAACCCTCTGGGGTTTCCAAGAGCCCTGTGGCCAGTACCACGCTCCCATCGTACTCAAATGCCATTTTTGTTTGATTTATATAGAGCATCAGCCGTTCTGAGAAAACTAGTTAAAAGGTCAAGACAGACCCCTCTACTTGTCCTCTGTGACTAGATGAAAACAGAGAGCCAAAGGCAAGGGCACCAAGTGTTAAAAATCCCAAAAATGTACCTAGAAGCCACAACAGCTCTCCTGGGGAACAATGTTTTAAGATCCCTATCGCTGAGCCCAGCCCCTCCTCCCCGAGCAGGTCTAATAGGTAACTAGCGGGAAGGGTAGAGGAGGGATGTCCTGGGTCTCTTAAGAAAGCAGGGTACCCCATGGACAGGAGGGCAAAGGCTCGGGTCTGGGCCAGAATGACAAAGAGCGCAAATCCAGACCCGGACCACTTCTCTGTGTGCTGGGCTGGTGGAGCTCAACACAGAAATTAAAGACACACTCCTGGTCTTATCTTGGGCCAAAATCTGTGTGTCCTCCTGGCTTGGGGGATGTATGTCCTTCCAACTTCCCAGTCCCTTGGGCTTCGGAAGGGTGAACAGATCTTTGTGGCTAGAGCTCGGCTTCCTGAGCCAGGGTGGATTCATGCCTTTCCTGTTCCCTGTAGCGCTGGGTGTGTGTCTGTGGAGGGGGAGGGGGGAAACCACTCAACAGCACGAGAGGGTCCCCATAAACGCAAGCACCCCCAGCGCCCTCCCTGGGCCCTTCGCGCGGGCTTCCCAGTGTCCCAGACGTCCGGGCATCACCCGAGTCCCCTCCTCATCCCATGGCTTTGGGGTCCCCCTGCTCCTGAGCTCCTCGCCAGGCCCCGGCCTTCTCCCCCTCCCTCCTACCCCCAACTTTGGCGCCCCTTCCCCCCAGGGACCAGTGTCGGGCACCAGTCCCGAGGCCAAGTAGCAGCAGCCCGGGAGGCGGGCCTCAAAGTTGGAGGCGCCAGCGCCGGCCCGAGAGCTGCTCTTTCCTGGAAGACATTTTGGCTCTTTGTTTACATTCGCGGCGCGGCGCTCCCCGGCAACATGGCTGTCACCGTCGCGCTGACAGCGGCCCCGGCCCGCGCCCCTGCCCGCCGCCGCTTACCATCTGGTGGTGGTGGTGGCTGTTGGGAATGTTGGTTTCTTGGAAGAACGTGCTCAGCGCGGTCTGCGGACAAACAGGGCAGTGACACCGCGGGCCCGGCGGAGGCAGGAAACGCAGCGGCCGGGCCCCCCACCGGCTCCCCCCGCCTCCGCGCCCGGTCCGCGGCCCCCGACCCTCGGCTGCCCCACGTGCAGGGGGAGCCAGTCCCGGCCCAAGCCCCGGTCCTGCTTAAGACCCGCTAGCGGGCGCCGATCGCCTTCCGGGCCAACAACAGGAGCGCTCCCCGCCCCCGCCCGGCGTCCCCGCCGCCGCCGCCGCCGCTCCGCCGCCGCCCGCCCGGCGAATGTTGTGGTTCGGCTCCCGCGGCCCGGCCGACACCACAAACAACAGCGCGGGGCGGGGCTGGGCCGGCCCAACGTTCGGGGACCGCCGCTGATTGGCCGGGGCGCCGCTCCGCCAGCGCCCGGCTCCCGTAAGGACGTTCGATTCGAATCCTGCGGCCTGTGGGGCCCTCACTGTTTCTCTTTTCGCCCGGCCGCGCCCATTGGCGGAGCTCGGCGCCGTGGGGCTCCCCAGCATTGGCCGGCCGCTGTGTTTTGGCCCATTCGGCCTCGTGGTTGGTCACGGCTGGGCGTTCGGGGCGGGGCCGCGCGCGCTGATTGGCCTCCGTTGGTCCTATTTGAACTCAACTTGAAAACCCGGAGTGCCTGCTGATTGGCCGAGGGCCCTCTGTTTGCTGTTGTAGGCTTGGGGGTGGTGCGGCCAGGTTCATTCATTACTTCATTGAAACAGAACATGCTCAGCTGGAAAAGCAAGACAGAGTGGCTTTGACTCATTTCCTCTGAAAGATGTGGTCATCTCGAGAAACAGAATGATCAAAATAGAAAACAGAGCCTTTGCAGCTGCTCAAGTCTCAAAAGCATGTAATTTTTAAAAATAACTTTCAAGCAGCCCAATTTTTCAAAAAAATCTTTTATTGAAACATAACGTACATTAGGAAAGTGCGATGTCACAGGTACAGCTCCCAGACTTTTCACCAAGTGAACACCCAGATCAATTAACAGAACGTTACTTGCACCCTAAGAACCCGCGTCCTGCGCTCTTCTAATCACTACCCACCGCAAGGATCGAGCAGTCTTTTCTTAGTTTTTAGACCAAAGACTTTGCTCTCTGAAGATGGAAGCCAAGATTTATGTACAATAAATATGATATGCAAGGAAATATGCAAGGAAAAAAGTGAGACTTCCTCAGTGACCAATATCCCAAGCCAAGAATTTTTTCTTGTTAAATCGATTGACCTAACTGAAGCTTTAATTTCTTTTTTTTTCCCTCGGCTTGTCACGAAAGCTAAGATGAAGCTTTAATTTCTACCACCTTTTAAAAAAACAATGGGTGGCAGTAGGGGTGGAGTCTGGGGTTGGGGTGGCTTACACCTATAGTCCCAGCGCTTTGGGAGCCCGAGACAGGAGGATAACTTGAGGCCAGGAGTTCAACACCAGCTTGGGCAACATAGCACAGACTCCATCTCCACCAAATAAAAACAAACAATAACAAACAGTGAGTATTTCTACAGAGATACTGTTTCTCAGTCGTAGCCCTTTAAAGCCCAAAATTTGGTGGTGGTTGTTAGATAGGGCTAGAGTGACATGATCATGGCTCACTGTAACCTCAAGCGATCCTCTTGCCTCAGCCTCTTGAGTAGCTGGGACTACAGGCACACACCACCATGCCTGACTAATTTTTCAATTTTTAGTAGAGATGAGATCTCACTATGTTGCCCAGGCTGGTCTTGAACTCCTGGACTAAAGTAATCCTCCTGCCTCAGCCTCCCAAAGCGCCGGGATTACAGGTGTGAGCCACCATGCCCGGCCCCAAATTTGTTTATATGTGCTGAGCGTCCATCTTTTGGATTAGGGTTTGATCTTCAGGGCTGTGTTTGAGAATTGTGGGGGTAGGAAAAGAACTAGGAGTTTAAGCAGATTGGGGAAGAGGCAGAAGACATTGGGAAGATAAATATTGTTAGGGATTCGCTGCTAAGAGTTTCTGTTTCAGGAGAACTTAGTGAGTTTTTGATCTGAACTACTAATTACAGAGTGTATTTTAACTAAAGGTCTGCAGAACAGAAGGAGGCTTATAATAAGAAAGCATGCCGTGGTTCTATCTTGACTTTGCCTACATTGGATTTAACTCCCTATCTAAGAAAACTTGACAATATGTATTTTTAAAGTTTACAAAGAAGAAGAAGATTACAACTAATGTTAATGTTTCTGTACTGATGAAGAACAAATTCAGGTACTACAATGAGCCCATTCCATTTGGTTCGTTTTTTGTTTATTTGCTTGTTTTGAAGGAGTAGGAGTCAGCTTTTTCCTGGGAATTGCCCTGAAGTACACATGGGCTGGGACCTGGTGTGTGGCTGGAGAGTCCAGTACAGCTTGCAGCCTTCCCGTCCAGTAATTGCAAGGTGAAAACAAAAGTGAGCAGCTGGCAGCATAGATTGCCAGGGACCTCAGGCCACAAGCAGCCCAGAAGAAGGAAGTACTGTCACTGTGGAGCTCCAGGTTTTTACAAGTACATGTGGGTGTCAAACATGTCAGGGCCATGAGTAGGAGGGTCTACCCTGGGGAGAGACATTTCTGGATGTAGTGGAATGTCCCCTATGAGCCCGTAGGTCTTAATTCAGAAGTAAGTTCCCAAGGAAAGCAAGAGTCCAAAATTGCCAAACCTGTTATTTCCTGGATGTGAAGGCAGTTTATCCAGTTTATGTAATGTTTAACAGTTGCAGGGCCCAGCTGTGGGTACCTGGGCGAGGCATGGAGGGCAAGGCCCCCCAGCCAGAGACTCACGTTCTAGTTATCTTCTGTGGGCCTAAGGTCACTCAGGAAGAGACAAGGAGAGCAACAGAGCCTGTGATTTGTGGTCCTGAGACATGGAAGTGCTTAATCCACATTTTGGCTTCTGAGAATCTGGTTGGAGATGACTAGCTGGGAAACCTAGGACTGCCCACTCCTGGGAGAATGAATGAGGTCATGTTTGTAGAGGGCTTTGAGCTCATGGGATGAAAGCAACTTCCTAAATGCGAGGTATTATTAACTGAAGGTACTATTATTTTAATCTGAGAGGACAATGTATGGTAGGTAAAACAGAGCAATAAAAATATGCCATGGGCCGGGCGCGGTCGCCAGCGCCTGTAATCCCCGCACTTTGGGAGGCCGAGGCGGGTGGATCACGAGGTCAGGAGATCGAGACCATCCTGACTAACACGGTGAAAGTCCATCTCTGTTAAAAATACAAAAAATTAGCCAGGCATGGTGGCAGGCACCTGTAGTCCAGCTACTCGGGAGGCTGAGGCAGGAGAATGGTGTGAACCCGGGAGGCGGAGGTTGCAGTGAGCCGATTTTGTGCCACTGCATTCCAGTCTGGGCGACAGAGCGAGACTCCATTTCAAAAAAAAAAAAAAAAAAAAAAAAAAAAA
>NW_016807991.1:4598954-4609947 GCF_001698545.2 Rhinopithecus bieti | reverse complement strand
AAAAAAAAAAAAAAAAAAAAAAAAAAAAAAAGGCTCGAATCACAAATAAAACATGGTATCCTCAGAAAGAAATCCTTGTTACATCAATGGTCTGGGCTTCAGGACAAGCAGTGAGGCAGCAACCAAGAAGAGAAACAGTCTTAGCAGTATTTCCTCCGTTCCCGGATAACAAGGTTGTTGTGAATGTAAGTCATTGAATCAGTCCTGAAACAGGCACACAATAGCCGGACCATAACAAACAGCTGCCAGTTACCAAGCACTTCCTGTGAGCCAGGCAGCTCTCTACGACTTGAATGTCTATTAACTCATTTCAATCCTCCCCCAAATCCAGAATCTCATTTCACAGGTGGGGCCTCTGAGGGATGGTGGAGGGGAAGAGTGTCCAGTTGTGGAGTGAGGCAGTGGTTAGCTCACCCGTGCTACCTCCCTTCCTGTTGCAGCTGTCACTTCCGTGGGACTCTCAAAGGGCCCCCTCCCCAAAAGATCTATGGAGGGCACTGAGAGTTCCGCTGGAGATGCCTGAAATGCGTGAACCCTCCCCGCCTCCGTGGGGATGGGGAGAAAAGGACACCAGCTCTCTTGGGTAATGGGTTTGGGGGAAGGGTGGCGAACTGGCATTCCCAACCTCCATCTCTGCAGTGCATTAAATTCTTTTTCCGGCGGGGCACAGTGGCTCACACGTGTAACCCTAGCACTTTGGGAAGCTGAGGCGGGCAGATCACTTGAGGTCTGGGGTTCAAGACCAGCCTGGCCTATATGGTGAAACCCCTGTCTCTACTAAAAAAAAAAAAAATACAAAAATTAGCCGGGCGTGGTGGTGCATGCCTGTAATCTGTAATCCCAGCTACTCAGGAGGCTGAGGCACAAGAATTGCTTGAACCCCGTAGGTGGAGGTTGCAATGGGCTGAGATCACGCCACTGCACTCCAGCCTGGGCGACAGAGCAAGACTCTGTCTCAAAAATAATGACAATAAAAAATAAAAATAAATTATTGTTCCTTTCTTCCTCCTTTCCACCTCTTATTTCCCTAAATTCAAACAGATCCAACAAAGCTGAAAGATGGAACCTGAGGGCTCTCAGAACTCCCAATAGGCCCAAGGTTCAGAGGGCACAAAATTCACTCAAGGTCATGAACGCTCCCTTTCCTCCGACTGACTGATGGCAGCACTGGGATTAGATTCAGGTTCGGTTGATCAAAAAGCTCATTTCCTTCCTCCCTTCCTTTCCTTTCCTTTCTTCCTTTCTTTTTTCCGTCCTCTAATTTTTATTTCTTGCTTCCCTCCTGTTTCTTCAAGATGCCAGGACAAAAGGACAAGGTGGCCAGGAGAAGCAGAAAGGTGTTGAGGGGAGAAGGAGAATGGGAAAGGGTCAATAAGAATACAGTGAAAACAAGCAGCACCAAAGCAGCTAGGCAAGGCTGGACTCACGCGCTCCCTGAAGGCTCGGGTCCAGGAGGCACTGGTGGCACGATGGTTTTCTTCTCCTTTTGTGGATTTCCAATGCTATTGCTAGCCTTTGTTTGTTTAACATAACTTATTTTTTGCTGCTGTTTTCCACTGCAAATTTATGCTTTGTGTTTCTTTTCTTGGAGACAACTTCTCGCTCTATCACCCAGGCTGGAGTGCAGTGGTACGACTTTGGCTACTACAACCTCTGCCTCCTGGGTTCAAGCGATTCTTGTGCCTCAGCCTCCCTAGTAGCTGGAACTACTGGCATGTGCTGCCACACCCGGCTAATTTTTGTGTTTTCAGTAGAGACAAGGTTTTGCCATGTTTTCCAGGCTGGTCTCGAACTACTGGTCTCAAGCGATCTGACCGCCTCGGCTTCCGAAAGTGCTGGGATTACAGGTATGAGCCACCACGCCTGGCCAGTTTTTTTTTTTTTTTTTTTTTTTTTTTGGCGACACGGTCTTGCTCTGTTGCCCAGGCTAGAGTGCAGTAGCTCAAACCCTCAACTCCCCTGGGCTCAAGTAATCCTCCAGCCCAGCCTCCTAAGAATCTAGGACTACAAGCACACAACACTACACCTGGCTGGTTTTATTTTATTTTATTTTTTGTCCAGGCTAGTGTTGAACTCCTGGCCTCAAGCGATCCTCCCACCTTGACCTCACAAAGTTCCGGGATTACAGGCATGAACCACTGCGCCTGGCCATTTTTTTTTTCCCCTACTCTTTTGCCTCAAAGAGGAAGGAGACTGTGTAGAAGGGTTTCTTCTACTCCAGGCACATCCCCGTCTTCCTGGGCGATGAGAACAGCTCTGTCTGTTGGGAACACACTAAGAGCCCAACTCTGTGCTAAATTCTTTATTTGGATTTTACATCATTTAATGCTTTTTTTTTTTTTTTTTTTTTTTTTGAGACAAGGTCTCGCTATGTTGCCCAGGCTGGTTTTAAACTCCTGGGCTCAAGCAGTCCACCTGCCTCGGCCTCCTAAAATGGTAGGATTACAGGTGTGAGCCACCATGCCTGGCCTGGGTTACATCATTTAATACTCACAACTACCCAATTAGGTGGGACTCTGCCTATCCCCAGTTAACAAATGGGAAAATGAAGGCGGTCAGGGTGGCTAAGTGATTTGCCCAACATCACTCGCTAGCTCAAGGAGCTCAGATTTGAGCCCAGATACTTGGTGTCTGCTTCCAGAGCTGGCTCTCTTAATTATCACATTCGACTTTTTAAGACCTGTCCGCCCCTGGAATCCCCTTAGCTCTCCCTCAATGATACTGAAAAGATAGAAAAGCTTATCTGTGCTGTTGGAAGCAGCAGGAAGGTGAAAGCCAATTCCCCAGTGATGAATTCATTGCTGGCTTATGCCAGATTACATTTTTCACCAAATGTCACATGTCCCACAAGGGACAAAGGCTGCACCACTCCCAGCACAGTTAATGGCATTTCCTAAAAGCAGCACTCTGACTGGTGAGTACTTTCTGTCCTGTACCTGCCAGCCCAGTGATAAGGTGGCCCTGCCTCTGCTTGCTAGGTGTGTCTAATGGTAGGTGAGTCCCCGGCAGTCTTTTTTTTTTTTTTTCTTTTTTTGAGACACTTGCTCTTTCGCCCAGGCTGGAATACAGTGGTGTGATCTCAGCTCACTACGAGCTCCGCCTCCCAGATTCAAGCGATTCTTCTGCCTCAGCCTCGCCTCCTTAGTAGCTGGGATTACAGGCGCCCACCACCACGCCTGGCTAATTTTTGTATTTTTAGTACAGACAGGGTTTTACCATGTTGGCCAGGCTGGTCTCAAACTCCTGACCTCAGGTGATCCACCTGCCTCGGCCTCCCAAAGTGCTGGGATTACAGGCATGAGTCACCAAGCCCAGCGCTGGCAATCTTTTCAAAGAGACACTTGGCTGGACACAGGAGGTTGCCTCTCTGCTAAAGAAAAGACAGAGTAAAAGCTTTCTAAGGAGGGTCCTCCTTCTCAGAGGTCCTTAGTTATCTGCCCGGACTCAAGACTCCCAGCCACTTTCTCTGGGGAGGACAGAAATGGATGGGCCTGGAGCTAGGCCACTATAGCTTCATGTCCAAAACACAAGAGACCTGTTGTGGCAGGCACTGACTTCAGATATGAGGCAGCTTTCCCACCTGGCCCGCCTTTTTTTTTTTTTTTTTGAGACAGTGTCTCAGTGTCTTTTCAGCTGGAGTGCAGTGCTACAATGCAGCTCACTGCAGCCTCGACTTCCTGGGTCAAGTGATCCTTCTGCCTTAGCTTCCTGGGCAGCTGGGACTACGAACATGTACCAGTGCCCCAGGAGGCCTCCAGCTGCGCAGGCCAGGTCTCAGCCCCATCTCTGTGGGTGCGCCCTGCAGGATGGTGAGTGGGAAGCAGATGTAGAGGTAGCAGTTTTAAGTATGTAAAATATTGATCTACTGTAATTGAAAGTAAATAATTTCTAAAATTGATAAATCAAGAAAGAGCAGTATAATCATTTTGTTCAGGCCAAGGTGGACAGATCACTTGAGCCCAGGAGTTCAATACCAGCCTGGGCAACAGAGTGGGACCCTGTCTTTACTACAAAACAAAAAATTTTAATTTGGGGCCGAGTGCGGTGACTCATGCCTATAATCCCAGCACTTTGGGAGGCTGAGGCGGGCGGATCACCTATGGTCAGGAGTTCGAGAACATCCTGGCTAACATGGTAAAACCCTGTATCTATTTAAAATTAGCTGGGCGTGGTGGCGGGCACCTGTAATGGCAGCTACTTGGGAGGCTGAGGCAGAAGAATTGCTTGAACCTGGGAGACGGAGGTTGCAGTGAGCCGAGACAGCGCCATTGCACTCCAGCCTGGCCGACAAAGTATGACTCAGTCTCAAAAAAAAAAAAAAAAATTGGTATAGCTGTGTTCCAATAAAAATATTTTTTGAGACAGGGTCTCAGTCTGTCACCCAGGCTGGAATGCAGTGGCTCCATCTTACCTCACTGCAGCCTTGACCTCCCAGGCTCAAACCATCCTCTTGCCTCAGCTTCCTGAGCACCTGGGACCACAGGGGAGCACCAGCATGCCTGGCTAATTTTCAACAAAACTTTATTTACAAAAACAGGCAGCAGCCTCAGGGCTAGTTTGCCAACTCACAGCTAGGAGAGGATGGAAGATTCCCCATTTGGGTCATGATATTACTGCCCCAAGGGGAGATTTTCTTGAGTCACTGCAGCCGCCTTTGTATGGGTGAGAAGAAAAACAGTCTGTTACCCCAGTATGGCTGAGCCTTACCTGATAAATCTGAGGCGTCTCTGGGCCAACCTGACAGTATGTGCTACTTTTCATGGATGAAGGATATGACCCCCACCCCGTTTCCTTCACTGCCCAGAGCATGTTCATTCCAGCCATTGCCTGTCCAAGCTTAGCACCTCCCCAGACCCCACTGGCTCCCAACGGATGCCCTGAATGGGCGTGGCTATGAACTTGCTTTGGTTTGCACTGTTCTCTCTTCCAAAAATTCCCTTTCTTCCCCTTCCTGTTTATGCAAATCCTTCCCAGGTTCAATTTTTCCTGCTCTAAGGAGCCTTCTTGGAGTATCTCCTTATGACCTATGGTTGCTCGTTTGGGTCAGAGTCGCTGTCTGAGGTCACAGAAAAGAGAAAAAGAGCCAGCCCTTGCTTGGAGGACTCTACCTTGGTAAGAGAACTCCACTGAGCTCACTCACCAGAAGTTGGGGAGAGAGACTGGGTCACATACGCAGTGGAATCAATGTGTCAACCCACAATGCATTGCTCAGGGATACACACATATAGGATTAAATGACAATGAAAACCAAGGGACTGATTAATGCAAATTGGAGGACACTGAGTCTCTGGTGGAGAAAGGAGGAGATCCATCTGGGAAAGTCATTCAAGGGTTTCAAAGGTCTTGGACTTCTTAAATTCTGTGTCGGGTACATGGGTGATTGCTTATTATTCTTTAAATTGTGCATATTCTAGCTTGGCCAATATGGCAAAACCCCGTCTCTACTAAAATTACAAAAATTAGGTGTGGTGGCATGCACCTGTAATTCCAGCTACTTGGGAGGCTGAGGCATGAGAATTACTTGAACCTGAGAGGCACAAGGCTGCAGTGAGCCGAGATCTCCACTATACTCCAGCCTGGGCGATAGAGCGAGACTCCGTCTCAAAAAATAAAAAATAAAAAAAAACAGAATCCCTCTCTGTCACCCAGGCTGGAGTGTAGTGGCATGATCTCGACTCACTGCATGCTCTGCCTCCTGGCTTCACGCCATTCTCCTGCCTCAGCCTCCCGAGTAGCTGGGACTACAGGCACCTGCCACCGCTCCCGGCTAATTTTTTTGTATTTTTTAGTAGAGACAGGGTTTCACCATGTTAGCCAGGATGGTCTCGATCTCCTGACCTCGTGATCCGCCCGCCTTGGCCTCCCAAAGTGCTGGACTTACAGGCGTGAGCCACTGCGCCCGGCCTGTTTTGTTTTTTTGAGATGGAGTTTCACTGTTGTTGCCCAGGCTGGAGTGCAATGGTGCGATCTCGGCTCACTGTAACCTCCACCTCCTGGGTTCAAGCGATTCTCCTGCCTCAGCCTCCCAAGTAGCTGGGACTACAGGCGTTAGCCACCATGCCTGGCTAGTTTTTGTATTTTGAGTAGGGACAGGGTTTCACCATGTTGGTCAGGCTGGTCTCGAACTCCAGACCTCAGGTGATCCACCTGCCTCAGCCTCCCAAAGTTCTGAGATTACAGGCATGAGCCACCATGCCTGGCCTCTGTTTTTTTTTTTTTTTTTTTTTTAATTGTGCATGTAAATTATAAACACACTTTGGGTGTATGATTGTTTTTCCTCAAATTAAAAAATAAAACGCAGAGCTGGGCACGGTGGCTCACACCCATAGTCCCAGCACTTTCGGAGGCCGAGGTGAGTGGGTGGATGGATTGCTAGAGCCCAAGAGTCTGAGAACAGCCTGGGCAAAAAAGCAAGAACCCATTTCTACAAGAAATAAAAAAATAGCCGAGTGTAGTTCACGCTTCTCAAGAGGAAGGACCTCAAATATTCTTCCACAGTGTAGAGAAAAATACTCTGTCCGTGGTCAAGGCCTGCTAGCTATTGTGTGTGCCTGCTAGTGTGCTGACAGTCAGTGCCATTGTGTGTGTGTGTGTGTGTGTGTGTGTGAATGCACTAATGGTCAGTCCACCTACTGTTAGCCTGCTAGGGCACTGTCATTACACCTATTGCGTGTAATGCCTTGTGATGGCACATTCCAAAGAGGGAAGGGTCTGACAACCACTGTGAGGCCGCCAGGGAACCCACAAATTCCCCCAAGTCTTCATCCTCCTCTGAAGATGTCTCCTAGTTCACTGTTTCCCAGCCACTGGTGAAATCCTCAATACAGCCCCCTTCACAGCCCATGCAGTCTCTCCACTGCTCCCCCTGTGTGTGACCCTGGGGCGAACCTCTCCTCCTTTGGAACCTTGATCTCCCAGTTTATCTCCCAAATTAATAATTTTTTTTATTTGAGTAGCTGCAATATACAAACCATAAAGCCATAAAGATGTCCTCTCTGGCACTTTGCACCATATGGAACATGCCAGCAGACAATGAGAGGGCTGGAGAGCTAAGCATCGGCAATTAAATGCTTAGCCTGGAAGCACAGCGCACGCTGCATAACCACCTTTCTGTCAATGATGGGCTGCATCTGTGAAGGTGGGCCCACTCAATTAGAATGCCATATTTCTACTGTATCTTTTCCATGTTTATTTTATTTTATTTAATAAATTTATTTTTTGAGACGGAGTCTTATTCTGTCCCTCAGGCTAGAGTACAGTGGCCTGATCTCGGCTTACTGCAACCTCCGCCTCCCCAGTTCAAGCGATTCTCCTGCCTCAGCCTCCTGAGTAGCTGGGATTACAGGCACCTGCCACCATGCCTGGCTAATTTTTGTATTTTTAGTAGAGACAGGGTTTCACCATGTTAGCCAGGCTGGTCTCAAACTCCTGACCTCAAGTCATCTGCCCGCCTCAGCCTCCCAAAGTGCTTTTCTATGTTTAGATACACAAATACTTAACCACTGTGTTACAATTCCCTACAGTATTTAGTATAGTATCATGCTGTATAGGTTTGTAGCCTGGGAGCAATAGGCTATGCCACGTGGCCTAGGTGTGTAGTAGGCTAGACCATTTAGGTGTGTGTAAGTACACTCTAGGATGTTCACACGACAGAATCGCCTAATGACGCATTTCTCGGAGTGTATACGGGTCTTTAAGCAACACACGACTGCGGTACACCTTTGTTCATGGTTCACTGTCCTGAAGAATCATGTGGCCTCTTCTAATTCGAAGTGGGCAGCAAAAGAGAGCCTCTGCATACCCGAAAGTAGAGGATGGGGGTCAGGTGAATGTTAGCACCTCATTGCCTCCACAGGCAGCCAGGCTGTGAGTCAAAGAGGATAAACCTATTTTCACTTGGTTATCTTTAAATCCCAGAGTCTGGCTGGGCGTGGTGGCTCACGCCTGTAATCTCAGCACTTTGGGAGGCCGAGGTGGGTGGATCATTTGAGGTCAGGAGTTTGAGGCCAGTCTGACCAACATGGTGAAACCCCGTCTCTGCTAAAAATACAAAATTAGCTGGGCATGGTGGTGCATGCCTGTAATCCTAGCTACTTGTGAGGCTGAGGCAGGAGAATCGCTTGAACAGGGGAGGCAGAGGTTGCAGTGAGCCGAGATCAGCCCATTGCATTTCCAGCTGGGGCAACAAGAGCGAGACTCCATCTCAAGGGAAAAAAGAAAAAATATCCCAGACTCACAGAGGAAATTTAAATGGACCAGGACTCAGCAGAAGGGAGAGAAATGTTAAAAGAAGCCAGAGTTTCTGATGAGATCATGCTTGAGGCTTTAGAAATTGTCAGGACCACAGGAAGCCCGGGTATAGTGAAAAAAAAAAAGTGAAAGAGAGAGAAAATAAAAAAGAGAGCAAGAAACAAGTGCTGGGACGAGAAGAGTTTGTTTACCATAAAGCCCCGATCTTTTTGCTGGGATAGGTCCCCTTCTCCTTCAGAAACACTGCAGCTCCAGAGTGAATGATGGACAGATGCTATTTCCTGACCCCACCAGCCCAAGCCACATAAATCATTCTTTGGGCCAGGCATGAGGTGCTGTTAATAAAACACAGAGCCAGTGTTCTGCATAAAGAGGAAGGAAGTATTTACTGAACACTAGGGCACTGGTTGTACACAACCGAATTGGGAAACTACCAGAATATGCCTCATCACCAACAACATTCGTGCCACACTCTCCCGTGCCCAACACGCCCTGGGGCCTGGGAACAGTCAGAGAAACTCTTGTGTCCTTCCTTTGGGAGCTTCCAGATCAGAGCTGACCCACTGACCGCACTGTGTACACAGTCCAGTCATCAGAAGGGATTGAGCAAGGAAACAGGGTGTCCATCCAGCCCTGAAGGCAGGCAGCTGCCTACGCACAGGCTTCATGGCAGTGTTTGCAGAAGGGCAGGTTACTCATCTGCTAGAGGTCTTAGAGGGAAGCTTAATACCAAAAAGACCTTCCATAGACAAGAGTTTCCCAGGGCCTGTTGAGGAAATAGTCCCAATACAGGCAAGGAGACTGATAATACAGAGGGAAGTGAGGAGGAAAAGGAATATTAAACCTGGAGAGAGGCACGGTGAAGGTGGCGGTGGTGGTGTGACAATGATGGAGATGTCCCCATGCATTGCCCTTTGTCACTGGTACTACCCCAGGAGAATCACTCTGCTAGCTTGGTGGGCAGTAGGGCTGGCACCCAGGCAGGCTTTCCCCATGGAGGCTGGTGAGACGGGTGATCTATGGGTAAAATGTAGGGCTTTGAACCTGGAAGAACCTGGAGCCAGTTCCTGCTCCCTGTGCCTACCTGAGTTCCAGTTTCCTCATCTGGGAAGTAGGAACAATAATACTTATCTCTTAGGGTTGTTTTGAAGATTAAATGAAGCTCAGATGGGAGGATTGCTTGAACCCAGGAGGTCAAGACTGCAGTGAACTGTGACCACACCACTGCACTCCAGCTAGGGTGACAACGCATTCCAAAGTGCTTGGACAGAGTCATTGCTCAAAAATGACTATTCTTGGCTGGGCTTGGTGGTTCATGCCTGTAATCCCAGCACTTTGGAAGGCCGAGGTGGGTGGATCACCTGAGGTCAGGAGTTCAAGACCAGGCTTGCCAACATGGTGAAACCCTGACTCTACCAAAAATACAAAAACACCAGCCTAGGCTACAGAGCAAGACTCTATCTCAAAACAACAACAACAACAACAACAACAACAACTAAATAGTCATTCATTTAGTGAGCACTTTCTATATGGGAAGCAATGTGCCCAGCCCTTCTGGGGGATGAGAAGAAACCTGAGACCAGGGGTATGCTGGTAAACTGGCTCTGGAGAACGGGAGGAAGCTGTGATTCGCAGCATCTGATGGTTTCTGTTGTAAATACTCCCATTACGCTACCAATAATTTAACAACCTGGCTGAAAACTTCCGGAACTATGAGCCCTGGAGAGCTGGCCCCAACTCAGTGAACTTGAACGTCCTCTCTAGTTAGCAAATGGCACTTATGTGAGAAGTTGGCAGAAGGCCGGGCGCAGTGGCTCATGCCTATAATTCCAGCACTTTGGGAGGCCGAGGCGGGAGGATCGCTTGAGCCCAGGAGTTCGAGACCACCCTGGGCAACATAGTGAGACCCTATCTCTTAAAAAAAATAAAATAGCCGGGTGTGGTGGTACACTTTACTCCCAGCTACTCAGGAGGCTGAGGTGGGAGCATCACTAGAGCACAGGAGGCTGCTGTGGGCCACGCATGCCCCCGCATTCCAGCCTGGGTGACAGAGCAAGACCCTATCTCAAAACAAAGAACCAAAACCCCAAAACAATGGCAGACAAACTCTGACCCGCAAATACACACACCCGCAAATACACACACCACACACGTCCACAGATGGCTAATCCAGACAACAGGGGCAAGAGGGCCAATTAGGGGCCCTGCTTTCTTCTAGTGCAGTGGCTTGGTGGTAGTACTTTGTTAAGAAGGAGCAGGGCCAGGCTATCTTTTTCTCTGACCCTTTAGCAGCCACCACACATGTGATAGGGGAGACGTGTCCCTGGCATTTTGAGTTTCAACGAACACAGAAAGGTGATGTCTCAGGAAATCGAAACCCCTGGGCTCTGCCTCCCACCTGGTGTGGGAAGTACATGGGCCTCGGTTTCATCCTGGGCAGACTCTCAAATACATATCCTGACTTGGAAATCCAGAAACTCTGACTTAAAAATTCTTTTTTAGGAAGCTAATCTCTTTTTAAAAAAGGTGTTTTTTTTTGTTTGTTTGTTTTTGCTTTTGAAATAGGGTCTCGCTCTGTCACCCAGGCTGGAGTGCAGTGGTGCGATCTCAGCTTACTACAACCTCTGCCTTCAGGGTTCATGCAATTCTCCTGCCTCAGCCTCCTGAGTAGCTGGGACTACAGGCACCCATCACCACACTCAGCTAAATTTTGTATTTTTTTTTTTTTTTTTTTTTTTTTTTT
>NW_016807991.1:4595040-4598114 GCF_001698545.2 Rhinopithecus bieti | reverse complement strand
CACCATGTTGGCCAGGCTGGTCTTGAACTCCTGGCCTCAAGTGATCTGCCCGCCTCAGCCTCCCAAGTGCTGGAATTACAGGCATGAGCCATCATGCCGGTTTTTTTTTTGTAATTAAAAAAGTTAACATTCATTGAGCACCTGCTGTCTGTCAGGAACTTTGTGAGGGCTGCACAGGCTTTGGCTAACTTAATGTTCAAACAGCTCTTAGATGTTCTCATGGATGAAGCATAGATGAACTCAGAGAAGCCAAAGAACTTTCCCAGATACACAACCAATAATGGAAGACCTGGGTTTTGAACCTTGCTCTGTTTGACTCTAGAGCTTTATGAAGTTGATCCTTCAAGTCCATGAGTTCCATATCCATGGATCCAATCAACCATGCATCAAAAATACTAGAAAAGAGGCTGGGCGCGGTGGCTCACATCTGTAATCCCAGCACTTCGGGAGGCCGAGGTGGGCGGATCACCTGAGGTCAGGAATTGGAGACCAGCCTGGCCAACATGGTGAAACCCCATCTCTACCAAAAATACAAAAATTAGCTGGGTGTGGTGGTGCATGTCTGTAATTCCAGCTACTCGGGAGGCTGAGGCAGGAGAATCGCTTGAACCCAGGAGGCAGAGGTTGCAGGGAGCCGAGATTGTGACACTGCATTCCAGACTGGGTGACAAAGCGAGACTCTGTTTCAAAAAAAAAAAAAAAAAAAAAAAAAAAAGCAATTAGAAAAGAAGCAATGAAAAATAACAATACAACAATAAAAGATAATACAACTATTTGAATTGTATTTGGTATTATAAGTAATCTAGAGATGATTTAAAGCATACCCGACATTGTGCATAGTAGGTTGTATGCAAATACTATGCCATTTCATATCAGGGACTTGAGCATCCAAGGGTTTTGGTATCTGGAGCCAATGCCCCATAGATACAGAGGGACAACTGTTTATGTCTTTTGCCTTTGTAGGCTGGGGGCATCTTGCACATAAATATCAAGTTATAGAGAAAATAATTCATGCAATAGAACTTCTGAGAACAAAGAGCCACCTGTTGGCAGCAGTTCTCAGAGGCGGCATCATGGAAGAGGTAGGATTTCAGCTGAGTGGAATTCACCTTGGCAGACAGGAATGGAAAGGGCACAAGTGGAAGGGTTTTTTTTGTGAGCAAAAACATGAGCAGGAGCCACATGCAGTGGTTCATGCCTGTAATCCCAGCACTTTGGGAGGCTAAGATAGGCGGATCACTTGAGTCCAGGAGTTTGAGACCAGCCTGGGCAACAGGGTGAAACTCCTTCTACAAAAGCGGTTTTGTATCTACAAAAAATACAAAAATTAGCCGGGAGTGGTTCTGTATGCTGGTAGTTCCAACTACTCAGGAGGCTGAAGTGCGAGGATCGCTTGAGCCTGGGAGATGGAGGCTGCAGTGAGCCATGATTGCATCACTGCACTCCAGCCTGGGTGACAGAGCAAGACCTTGTCTCAAAACAAAACAAAACAAAACAAAAACAAAACACTCATACATGAGCCGGACTGATAAGCTGCATTTGGGGTACAAGCAGGGGTTTATTGGGAAGCAGAGAAAGGAAAGGGCTCAGGGATGAAGCATCTGTCTTCTGTAAGATAATAGGGAGCCACTGAAGGCATATAGGTAAGGGAGTAACATGATGACAGCTGTATACTGGTGAAGCTAACCTGAGAATAATTTAGAGAATGAACAAGGGGAAGGAAGACCAAGAGGTAGGAAAACCAGAGAGGAAGCTAATGAAATTGCCAGACCTCTTTTAATACACAGATTTCATCTTGGAATATAAAGGATAACAGGGCCTAGGCACGGTGGCGAACTCATGTAATCCCAGCACTTTGAGAGATCGAGGCAGGTGGATCACTTGAGGCTAGGAGTTTGAGCCTGGCCTGGCCAACACAATGAAACCCCGTCTCTACTAAAAATATAAAAAGTTAGCTGGGCATGGTGGCGCATGCCTGTAATCCTAGCTAGCTACTTGGGAGGCTGAGGCATGAGCGTCTCTTGAATCAAGGAGGCGGAGATTGCAGTGAGCCGAGATCGTGCCACTTTACTCCAGCCTGGGCGACAGAATGAGACTCTGTCTCAACAACAACAAAAAATAATAACAATAAATAAAATAAAGATATGTATTTATTTATATCTTTATAAACAAAGATATTTATTACATATTTATTATTATGTATTATTATTATAAAAAATAAAATAAAATATAACGGGGCCAGGCATGGTGGCTCACGCCTGTAATCAAGTACACTGGGAGGTTGAGGCAGGAGGATCACCTGAGGTCAGGAGTTCAAGACCAGCCTCGCTAACATGGTGAAACCTCGTCTCTACTAAAAATACAGAAATTGGCTGGGCATGGTGGCATGCGCCTGTAGCCCCAGCTACTCAGGAGGCTAAGGGAAGACAATCGTTTGAACCTGGGAGTGGAGGTTGCAGTGAGCCGAGATCAGGCCAGTGCACTCTAGCCTGGGTGACAGAGCGAGACTCCGTCTCAAAAAAAAAAAAGAAAAAAATAGCCCAGGCGTGGTGGCTCACACCTGTAATTCCAGCACTTTGGAAGGCCGAGGCGGGCGGATCACAAGGTCAAGAGATCGAGACCGGCCGGGCTAACATGGTGAAACCCCGTCTCTACTAAAAAAATACAAAAAACTAGCCGGGCGAGGTGGCGGGCGCCTGTAGTCCCAGCTACTCCGGAGGCTGAGGCAGGAGAATATCGTGAAACCGGGAGGCAGAGCTTGCAGTGAGCCAAGATTGCACCACTGCACTTCAGCCCGGGCGAAGGAGCTAGACTCCGTCTCAAAAAAAATAAAAAAAAAAAAAAAGAATTTTAAAAACCAACATGCCTTTTTACAAAAGTCAGGATAGATCTAATGATAAACAGGGACTGAAAGTGGCAAGACAAAAGTAGACATTTCATGTAAATATGAATCAAATGAGAGAAGAGGTCAAAATATTACACAAAACACATCTTAAGTCAAAAACTGTCGTATTTTATGAAATATACTTGAAGTCAAACTCCAAATAGACAAAGAAGATTTTTTTTTTTTTTTT
>NW_016807991.1:4585742-4592636 GCF_001698545.2 Rhinopithecus bieti | reverse complement strand
GGCGGAGCTTGCAGTGAGCTGAGATCCGGCCACTGCAATCCAGCCTGGGCGACAGAGCGAGACTCCGTCTCAAAAAAAAAAAAAAAAAAAAAAAAGATCGAAACCATCCTGGCTAAAACGGGAAAACCCCGTCTCTACTAAAATACAAAAAATTAGCCGGGCGTGGTGGCGGGCGCCTATAGTCCCAGCTACTCGGAAGGCTGAGGCAGGAGAATGGCGTGAACCCGGGAGGTGGAGCTGGCGGTGAGCCGAGATCACGCCACTGCACTCTAACCTGGGTGACAGAGTGAGACTGGTCTCAAACAAACAAACAAAATGATAAACAAACAAACAAAATGATAAGATAACAGGATATGGCTAACAATGTAATAAATATATACCTCATGGTGCATAAAAAAGATCTAAAGCTTCCAATAGCTTACTGTGAGAACCACAACAGTGAGTGGTATCTCTGTTTATTACTTTGTCAGGCTCTATACACAGTCTTTGAAATACCCTAATAGGATAGTAGTTATCACATAAATAAACAAGCAATTAGCTCAGAAATAAATGTGTCATTGTAAACAAATTGCTTGTCTGTGGTGGACTTTGGCTGGCACTCAGACTTTAGCTGGACACACTATTAGCATGCATATGGCACTTCTAACCTACTTGCTAAGAATCTGATCTCCTTCTCATTTCTCTTTTCTCAGCAGCCCTTTGGTTCCTGTGCCTGGGAGGAGTTAGGTGACCGGTTGATCAGTTCAGTTCTGCAGCCCTGACCTCAGCTCCAGTTTCAGAGGAGTAGAGGGAGGGTGCAAGGAGTCTCCAACTGAGAAGAGCTTAGTGGTTTTCTGATTCCGACTTGAGCACAGTTACAGACGAATTTCCTGTGAGTGCAGTTGATTGCATGCTCACACTGATATTGAAACAGGTGAACATGTATGTGCACTTGTGTTGAGCTTCAGAGCTCAACCTCAAGTCAGCTTGTCCTCTTATGCCAGCTGTAGGAGATGGTTCACCAAGGGGGGGGGGGGGGAGAGAGAGAGAGAGAGAGAAAGAGATAAAACCAGCATAGCACCAGCTTCCCATATCAAGACCCAGTGCATAGGGAGCCAGGGATCCCTGGGTTCTGAGCCATGGCTACCACTTGTATGGTCCTGAGCAAGCCGCTTAGCCTGTAGAGGCTGCAGCTGCCTCATCTGTCAGGGGAGGGGCTGCACATTTAAGATTCCTTCCAAATCTGACCATCTAGCTAGGACAGGCATTTTCAAGAAAACCTGTTTGTTTTTTCTTCTTTTGATCTAAGTAACCGCAGCTGAGTATTTGTTTTGTTAAAGAAAGGTTTGGGGCTGTCACCATGCTGCCTCTTCCACATTCTACCTTCTCTAGGTAGCAAGAGGCAGATGCTGGGCTTTGTGTCTGCTTAGTCTGGTCTGTTTCTCCAAGAAGGGCAGCTGGAGTCCATACTAGGCTGAAATGTTCTTTTTTTTTTTTTTTTTGAGACAGGGTCTTGCTCTGTCACCCAGGCTGGAGTGCAGTGGTGCAATCCAGCTCCTGGAATCCTCCTGCCTCAGCCTCTTGAGTAGCTGGTACTACTAATTTTGCACAGCTATATTTTTTTTTTCCCCAAGATGGCATCTTGCTCTGTCACCCAGGCTGGAGTGCAATGGTGCCATCTTGGCTCACTGCTACCTCCACCTACCAGTTCAAACAATTCTCTTGCCTCAGCCTCCTGAGTAGCTGGGATTACAGGCGCATGCCATCACGCCCGGCTAATTTTTGTATTTGTAGTAGAGACGGGGTTTCACCATGTTGGGCAGGCTGGTCTTGAGCTACTGACCTCGTGATCCACCCGCATGAGCCTCCCAAAGTGCTGGGATTATAGGCATGAGCCACTGCGCCTGGCCTGCACAGATAATTTTAAAATACTTTTTTGTAGAGATAAGATCTCACTGTGTTGCGCAGGCTGGTGTCAAACTCCTGGGCTCAGGCAATCCTCCCACCTCAGCCTCCCAAAGCACTGGGATTACAGGTGTGAGCTACCAGGTCTGCCCTGCTGAGCTGAAATGTTAGCCTCACATTCTATTTTTATTTTATTATTATTACTATTATTTTTGAGACGGAGTCTCCCTTTGTGGCCCCAGGCTGGAGTGCAGTGATGCAATCTGGGCTCACTTCAACCTCCACCTCCCTCGTTCAAGTGATTCTCCTGCCTCAGCCTCCCGAGTAGCTGGGATTACAGGCGTGCGCCACCACGCCTGGCTAATTTTTGTATTTTTAGTAGAGATGGGGTTTCACCATGTTGGCCAGGATGGTCTTAAACTCCTGACCTCAGGTGATCCATCCGCCTCGGCCTCCCAAAGTGCTGGGATTACAGGCGTGGGCCACTGCACCCGGACCGCACATTCTTTTTACACCAACTTTAGGATGCAGAATGTGTAGTCCCAAGTGGAATGAGCTCAAAGCCAAAAGAAAGGGAGGACCAACGAGGGAAAGAATGAAGGCAGAAGTGAACATGTAGAACACAGCTTACAAGGTCTGGTATTTGATAGAAACAACAAAAAAATAGAACAGGCTCTCCCAATTTCTTCAAACTAGTCTGTAAACATAAATAGTGTCTTGGGCCCCTCATTTCTCCAATGCCAGATGCCTCAGCAACAAGGCCAGAACCAGAGTGAGGCAGGTGAGGCACTTGCATGACACTGAGAGTGATAACTTTTTTTTTTTTGAGACAGTGTCCTGTTCTGTCACCAGGCTGGAGTGCAGTGGCGTGATCTCGGCTCACTGCAACCTCCACCTCCTCAGTCCAAGCGATTCTCCTGCCTCAGCCTCCCAAGTAGCTGGGAGTACAGGTGCACGCCACCACACCCAGCTAATTTTTGTATTTTTAGTAGAGATCGGGTTTCACCATGTTGGCCAGGATGGTTTCGATCTCTTGACCTCGTGATCTGCCCGTCTCGGCCTCCCAAAGTGCTGGGATTACAGGAGTGAGTCACTGCGCCCAGCTGAGAGTGAGAACTTCTTCAAGTTGACATTCTGGGTGCTCCACTCACCTCCGCTTATCCCCACCACGTTGGGCAGTGTAAACATCATCTTTCATTTTAGTCTTAACTTGAAAGATAGATTAAGAGGCTACAAACTGGACTGGAGTCTGCATCCATTTGAACAACTCTTCTTTGTTGGCAGCCCAGAATGGAGGATGAAATTAACAATGAGGAATTCACACTTGGTAAAAAGCAAAATATGAAAGCCTGATTGCGGATTTCCTAATGGACAAGATTATTTTCCTCTACAGAAAGCCTTAGGTTGCCAGAGGAACTGTCTGCAGGGCCCCAAAACATTTAGGATCAGACTATTCTGTCGACGTTAGCCTAGCCCACTGATCTGGAGCAGGATGTGACATTCTCTGCTGGTGGTTTTGGCTTCAATCCACCGAAGCCACATGTCGAGGACTAAAAGAGGGATCGGGCCCATGTGTGGCTGATTGGGCCCTATCTTCTGGAGAGAGCTGGTACTCATTAAGAACAGCCAAGACTCTCATCCTCCTGTCCCAGAAGCAGGGACCTTTCTTAGCTCTTTCAGGTCACCGGAGACACTGGTTTGCCTCTCCAACCCTGCTGCCTCAGGAATGCTGTGCTGCAGGGCTGTGTCTGTCAGTTTCCACCTGCAGGCTCCCTCACTCCTTTCCTGCACTAAGCTAATCCTTGCATATGTTACAAGGGTGGAAATGGCACATCTGGGCTGAAACCAGGACAGCAACATTAACAAAATGAAAAGTTCAAAGGGACAAGCTCACCTAAAAATTTCTTGTCCCCATGCTTCCCCTACCCTTCTCCTTTCTCCCTTAGACCCAACTTACAGAAGAAGAGCTTGAATGTGATAAAAATACTTGGCTTGGCCCCTTGCCTTCCAGGGTTGTTTAGAGAAAACCCCTGAGACCCTTGGATGTTGTGTTGTCTGCTGGGATTCTCCCAAGGGCTGCATCCACAGTGTGGAAATGGATAGGGTGCTGCAAGGCTATTTCCACAAAGCACGTGTGGTATTTGCATGTGATTTCCCTATGCACACTGTGCAGCTCCTCCCCAGACCATTTTTCAAGTTGAAAACATTTTTATGGCTCTCTTGATGTCAGTCACTTCTGGATTTTTCCTCCTATCCGAGCTGCCTTCTCCCTCAGGCACTCTCCCTGGTCCAGATCTTTGGCAAGCGAGCCAAGTGGAGTGAGGGAAGAACCATAGAGGAATGCAGGACTCAGCCCCTCTAGAGTCAGCTGCTCCCAGGGCTTAGCTGCTTATCTCACCCTTGCCCTGGGGTGTTTCCGAAATTGTTCACACTAGGTGATTACACTGTAGACTGTGAGACTCTAGCTCAATTAATTCACAAAAAGTCTCTTTGATCTAGAAGTTTCTAAACTACCTTCTATCCCTTTCTCTTCTGCCTCTGGTCAACATTATTTTAAAAATGAGTCTTGGCTGGGTGTGGTGGCTCACGCCTGTAATCCCACCACTTAGGGAGGCCAAGGGGAGCAGATCACCTGTGGTCAGGAGTTGGAGACCAGCCTGGCCAACATGGTGAAACTCTGTCTCTACTAAAAATACAAAAATTAGCTGAGTGTGGTGGCTGGTGCCAGTAGTCCCAGCTACTTAGGACGCTGAGGCAGGAGAATCGCTTGAACCCAGGAGGTGGAGGTTGCAGTGAGCTGAGATCGCACCATTGCACTCCAACCTAGGCGGCAGAGTGAGACTCCGTCTCAAAAACAAAACAGACAAAAGAGTCTTGATTCACTTATTGCATCTTTGCAATAACCATTGGAGACTGGGCTATTTCCAAGGAGGAAATGGAGACAGTTTCTAAGGGCTTAGTTCAAAGTTACGTAGCTGCTTAGGGTTTTGATTTGTCCAACTCAAAGTCGAATGCTCTTTCTGTGCCTCAGTCTCTTAAACTGTAAAATTGGGGTGTAAATAGCATGTATTTGATAGGGCTGTTGGGAGGGTTGAATGCTTTAGTATGTGTGAAGTGTTTAAAACAGCCTGGCACATAGAGTGTTCCATAAATATCCACTAATTTTATTGTGCTATGCCTTGTTTTTCTTTACCATTCTAAGCATCGGACTCATGACTCCTTCGTGGAAGGAGGAACCAACTTCTAGGCTTGGGGAGTATTATTCAAGATGGAGAAGCTGGCTTCCCAGGGTCAGGCCAAGGTGGGACCAGAACAGACACCCCATAACCAACAGGACTGGGCTGCCTAACTGAGCCACATCCCTGCCTAGCCCTGGCTAAGCAGAAGAAACTCTCAGACATGGATAAATCCCCAAAGGGAAACATGTCCCATTTACGAAATGCTGAGGGCAGGACGAACCAAGGCTTCTGAACACAGCCAAGGAGCGTAAGGCTACATTTTACTCTGTGATGTGTTAAAGGCCTTGTGTTTTGAGGCGGTTCTAGATTCTTCATGACTTGTATCTTACCTTTACCCCGCAGTTACAAGGTAGGGCTTGTGTGTGCTGAAAGGAGTATGGAGGAGGACGACAGTTCCCTCCCACAGGGATGACTGAAAGCCTTGGAGTAGTTAGGACCAGGGACTGGAGAGAGGGCTTTGAACTCTGCCAGAGAGCTGTGGTGCTTGGGAGAAGCTGCCCGGGCAGGGACTTGCCCTGTAACCCAAGCCTTCCTTAGCAGCAGCCAATATAAATGACAGGGACGGGTTCCTACCATCTTGGGGACCCTGGAGGAAACCAAGGCAATCACCATCAGGTCTGTTGGCTGCTGCTGAAAATACGGCAATGAAAAATACAATATGTGCCGGGCGGAGTGGCTCACGCCTGCAATCCCAGCGCTTCGGGGGGCCGAGGTCAGGAATTCGAGACCAGTCTGGCCAGCATGCCGAAACCCCATCTCTATTAAAACTACAAAAATTAGCCGGATGTGGTGGTACATGCCTGTAGTCTCAGCTACTCGGGAGGCTGAGGCAGGAGAATCCCCTGAACCCAGGAGGCGGAGAGGTTGCAGTGAGCTGAGATCGCGCCACTGCGCTCCAGCCTGGGCGATAGAGTGACTCCGTCTCAAAAACAAAACACAAAAAGCAAAAACAAAAGATAACCAGGAAAGACCTAGACTTCGTAAAATAGCTTTACAAACCTAATCAAGGGAACCAGACACCCCAAACTGTACTTCGAACACTGCTGAAAAAGTTGTGAAACTCATGTTCTAGCAGTTGAAATTTTCGCTGATCAGTCCACTCTCTCAGGAAAAAAACACCAGACCCACAGAGAAAATAGAAGGTTTAAAACACAAATGTCTGTAATTAAGCAATGGAATGACGTCTTCCGCTGGCCCAAGCTTCCCACTGTTGTGTGTGTTTTTATCAAGAGGAGCCCCCGGTTCTGCCTGGCTCGGTTCGCTTTCGCCTGCGTCGACTCTCTTGGCACTCAGGCCTTTCCAAAGTTTCCAGGGTGCTGTTTCCAAGATACAGACGGAGGCTGAATGTCTTGATCTTATCCTGAGTCGATGTTCTCCTAACTTTAGGGCTACAAGGAGCCATAAACAGCACGTATAGAGTTGGGAGCGTTTTGAACAGACGCACGTGAGAGGGAGGCGGCATCTTCCTAGCCGGTCACCAGCATTAATATGGGGCAGGAGAGATGCGAACACATCGTGGGACCCCTCTCCTAGCCCCCACTGCATGAGGTTTCCGACGACCGCCGCCTGCAGATGCTGAGGGGTGGGGCTGGAAAGGCCTCCTCCAGGCGCGGGAGCTGCGGAGCGGGGACCGCCCGCTTTGGGACGCCCTGGACAATGGCGAGCGAACTCCCGGCCAGGCCTCGCGGACCGCGGGAGGGGGCGGCTCCCTGCAAGGTAATCCGAGCCGGATAAACAGGCGTGGACGAGCGACGCATCCCGGCCAGCGCAG
>NW_016807991.1:4580059-4585282 GCF_001698545.2 Rhinopithecus bieti | reverse complement strand
GGTGAGGCGCGGAGGGCGGCGCGGGCACCGGGGCCGGGCCGGGGCTGCAGCTGCAGCGGCCGCGGCCATGGGGGCCCTGACGAGCCGGCAGCACGCGGGCGTGGAGGAGGTGGACATCCCGTCCAATTCCGTGTACCGCTACCCGCCCAAGTCCGGTGAGGGCGGGCGGGCGCCGCAGCCGCGAGGAGGGAGAGGGGCATGGGCAGGGGCAGGGGTCCGGGTCGGGACGGCCTGAAAGGGCCCTGCGGGTCTTCTGGGACCCAGTGGTCGCGGCCGCTCCAAAACGGTCTTCGAGCGAGAGAGGTCTTCGAGAAGGCCAAGATTTCCCCCGCCCCGGGCGAATTAGCTCAGGGGGCGTCCTGCGGGCCCTGGCAGGGTCACCGAGGGCACCGAGCCCCTCCACCGGAGGACGGGAGTGGCCTCCATTGTAATGGGCCCCGTGACGGGGACGCGTGCCCGCAGGGACTGCGGCTCCTGGGGAGCGGGGCTGCGGCGTCGCAGGCGAGGTCAGCGCCCCGCACGGACCCGGCCGGCCCGGCCCACAGCCCGCTTGCCTCGCGGGGTCCGAGGGCCGCGGGGGAGGCGACCTCGGCATCCCAAACAGGTATCTGCGCCAGGTGCTATCCTTGCGCTGCCGTCTCCGGGCCTCTGGAAAGGTTAGAATTAGGTTTCTCCTGGAAAAGCTTCCATTGCTTGCTGGAGGATGGAAGCCAAACATGTATTTGGAGTGCGGGTGCTTTTGCAGAGGCTGTCAGAAGCGGGGGAAAAAAAAGTAACAGTAATGTTTGGTAACCTGAGTATCAGAGTCGCTCGGATTGCCCCTTTGCTAGCGTAGTGGCAAGCCTGGGTTTTGGAGTGGGACCAGCTCTGGGACAGAGCAGAGGTATTGGAAACGTATGGAAGTATTATGTTTGTTATTAGAATCATCCCTTCACTTAAAAAGATAAATGTCTCCAGCCTCTGGGTTGTGGTATCAGCATTGGAGGTGGAGGAGGATTTTGACAGCAAAACAGAGAATCACAGGAAGGTAGTTCAGTTATGTGAGCACCGGCCAGTGTGAATTGCATGACCTAGCTGGTGTTTACTTTTAATTGCAAGTAATTTTACTTTAATTAATTACTTTTAATTTTATTCTCAAGACGTATGGGGATGAATGGCTGCCACATTCTCTCTGGCTTAGGACCTGATGAAGATTTTGGTGATCTCGGAATAAGGTGTCAGAATTGGAGCAGAGCCTCGTCTCTTTTTGGTAGAATAGAGACATACTAATGAGATGAGCTGGTTTCTCAGCAGTGTGTCCGGTGTCTGCCAGGTGAAAGCAGGGGCCAGACGATGAACCTGCCCGCATCCCCGCAGAGTGTCTGCCAGAGCTGTGTTTCTCACTGCTTTTGTGCCAAAGAATGATTCCTTGCAAAGATTAATGTAATAATTGTTTTAGAAAGATCTGAGATAAAGCTGTGGGTCATTAGTATTTTAATCAAGCTCTGACTGATTATGACTACATAAAATCACTGCTAAACAAGGCATAGATTTTGTTTTTTAATAGACAAAATATTCTTAGGGTGGCATGAGGAAAACTTTTAAAATAGACAAAATATGCAGCAGTATTTGTGGGCTCTGTTTTTCTTAAACCACATGGCTTTTATTGATCAGAATATGGAGCATACTTTGCTGAGCCTGGAATTTCCAATAGTGTTTGCTGCCTCAGGAAAGTATTCACCGCTCCTTCACATGTGGAACTTAACGTAGGTAAACCTCTGGAACGCTGTTCCCCAAAGCATATTTGTACAAGTATGAATCTTGGGTGATGATAATAAAAAGATAATAGACCAAACCAAAATTTTGTTAATTAGCACACTCAACACTTTGTCTTAAATCATCTCCACTCTACCAATCTTTTAACAATTTAACTGTAAAACTGTAATTCATGTTAAATCAGAAGTTATCCATGAGAGAAGTCTTTACAGCAAGTGGACCAAATTATTTATGTTGACGCTAAAACACAGAAAATAGGATCAGAACATCCATGTCTCTGTCAGTAAACCTTTGTGTATTTGAAACCTTACGTGAGCTTACATACATGCTGTAGATAGAGGCATCGCCTTTCTTCTGATCTTTGAATTGACCTGGCTCTTTGTGGGATTACAGTGTTAGTCCTGACAGGAACCTTCAAGAGAGTTTGGCCATGACCACCATGCCTAGCTAATGTTTAATTGTGTGTGTGTGTGTGTGTGTGTGTGTGTGTGTGTGTGTGTGTGTGTGTGTGTCAGAGTCTCCCTCTGTCATACCCAGGCTGGAATGAAGTGGAGCGATCTTGGCTCACTGCAACCTCTGCCTCTAGGGTTCGAGCAATTCTCCTGCCTCAGTCTCCCAAGTAGCTGGGATTACAGGTGCTCGCCACTACACCGGCTAATTGTTTATATTTTTAGTAGAGATGGGGTTTCACCCTATTGGCCAGGCTGGTCTTGAACTCCTGACCTCAGGTGATCCACCTGACTCAGCCTCCCAAAGTGCTGGGATTACAGGCATGAGCTACCATGCCCAGGCAAATTTTTTGTAGAGGCAGTATCTCACTATGTTTCCCAGGCTGGTCTTGAACTCCTGGTCTCAAGCAATCCTTCCGCCTTGGCCTCCCATTCATTTCACTGATAAGAAAATGGAGACCCAGAGAAATGAATTGGTATGGCCAGGGTCTCTCAGGCAGTTAGTGTTCTTCATACTATACCATCTGCCTCTACCTCTCAAGGAATTGGGTTTTGAACTTGTACTCAAAAAACAAGACTTAAAACAATCATTCCATGATTATGGAATGAAGGCTATTTCGTGTCATAACTGAAGTCCCTGTAGAGGAATCAGCCTGGGTTGATTTTGAGAAGTCTCCTTATTCTGAGTACTAATAGTGGAACAAAGCAAGTAGCAGAGTCAGCTTTATCCAGATGACATACCTTGTAGTTTGGGCGTTGAGTCCACTGTCTGGCTCACTGGAAAGCGGCTAGAACTGCACTGCCTGTGGAACAGTTGTTTCAGAAAGAAACACCATCATCTGTCCTTGTAATGATGGTCACAGTGTCCAGCCGAAATTGCTTTTTACTTAGTATTTTTAATGGAACTTCTTAGTTTTGTATGCACATTGAAATAGAAACATTTAAATCCTATCAAGAATGGCTGATTGAGACTTGGGTTTGTAGCTTTTTTCTATCCTTAAATAGAGGTAGATAGAAATAAATAGCCTAAATTATTTGGAATTATTTATTTTTGAATAGGTAATATGGTCACATGGTTCAAAATTTAAAAGAATGAAAACACATGCCGTGAAAGCCTTGTTCTCCCCGCTGTTGTCCATCCACCTGGTTCTCCTGCCTCCCTCTAAACCTCCCATCCCATGTAACCACTTTTGGTTTCTTTGGAATTCTTTTAGAGTTTCTTGTGTAAATGCAAGCATAGCATGCTATTAGACTGTTCTATACCTTGCTCTGTATGCTTTCAGAGATATTGGAGATCTTTTTATATTGTCTCATATTTGACAAGTTTCTCTGTGCTTTTTAACAACTATATAGTATTCTTCTGTATGCATATGCCATCTTTTTTTTTTTTACATAGTCTCCTATTGATAAACATCTGTGAGTTGTTTCTTCAGTATCTTACTATTGCAAACAGTGCAAAAATGAATAATGTCATGCATTAGGTGATTTTTAGATTTATTAATAATTGTGTGAATATTAATCATTTAAGTAATAGAAAGTATGGTGGGAGTTTCTGTATAGCATTTCTGTATTAGCATAGAAAGCAATTTAGAGCATGATTCTACTCCATTCGGATGTACTTTTGTAATTTTTGAGTTAGAGGTCATATATCCTTCTCTAAGATCTTTGCATCTTTAAAAGCCCAAGATCATTTGTTTAGCAAAGAAAGGTACGACTTTGTGGAGATGGTTGCTTTTATGAAAGCTCATCTTTTGACAGAAGTATCCACCTTGGTAAAAGTCCACATTGATAAAAGCCTGTTTTCTCTATCCAGGAAGAAACAGGCATACTATAAAGATAATTTGATTTATAGAAACCAGTACCTCATAAATCTAGTTTGTTTCCCTCCACATATTTGGGCAAGTTGGAAAATAGGAATAATTTGTTTTGCTGAAGTCTTTAAGAAGTAAACCTACTACAAAAATTCAGAATAGTAATCAGAGTCCTGACCAGCTAGCTTGGTTAAACCTGGGTTTTTGCTTTTAAGGCCTTCAACTGACAAGATGAGACCCACCCACACAATCAAGGATAATCTCCTTTACTTAAAGTCAACTGATCGTAGATTTTTAAAAATTAAATTATTTTTAGAGACAGCATCTCACTCTGGCACCCAGGCTGGAGTGCAGTGGTGTTATCAAAGCTCACTATAACCTCAAGCTCCTGGGCTCGAGTGATCTTCCTGCCTCAGCCTCCTCAGTAGCTGGGATTACAGGCATATACCACCATGCCTGGCTAATGTTTAAAGTTCTTGTAGAGACAGTATCTCACTATGTTCCCCAGGCTGGTCTTGAACTCCTGGTCTCAAGCAGTCCTTCCACCTCAGGGTCCCAAAGCGCTGGGATTACAGGAGTGATCTACTGCACCCAGCTGTAGATGTATCACATCTGTCTACATTATCATTCTCCAGCATTATTTTAGAGTACATATATTTTGGTCAAATGGGTCTTTCCTATTGCAAGAACAGTTTTTTTTTTTCTTTTTTTTTTTGAGACACAGTCTCTGTGGCCCAGGCTGGAGTGCAGTGGCACGATCTCGGCTTATTGCAAGCTCTGCCTCCTGGGTTCACGCCATTCTCCTGCCTCAGCCTCCCGAGTAGCTGGGACTACAGGTGCCCGCCACCTCGCCCGGCTAGTTTTTTTTTGTATTTTTTAGTAGAGATGGGGTTTCACCGTGTTAGCCAGGATGGTCTCGATCTCCTGACCTCGTGATCCGCCCGTCTCGGCCTCCCAAAGTGCTGGGATTACAGGCTTGAGCCACCATGCCCGGCTGCAAGAACAGTTTTAAAGGCATGGGTAATAAGTCTTTGTCAAATAACTATAAAAGTTTTATGTAAGTTTCTCTCAGCTTTAGGAGTATCAATTTAATATTAGATTTGAAACCATACACTTAAAATACGTAACTTATGGTTGGGTGTGGTGGCTCACACCTGTAATCCCAGCATTTTGGGAGGCCGAGGCAGGTGGATCACGAGGTCAGGAGA
>NW_016807991.1:4571380-4576964 GCF_001698545.2 Rhinopithecus bieti | reverse complement strand
GCCTCCTGGGTTCACGCCATTCTCCTGCCTCAGCCTCCCGAGTAGCTGGGACTACAGGTGCCCGCCACCTCGCCCGGCTAGTTTTTTTTTGTATTTTTTAGTAGAGATGGGGTTTCACCGTGTTAGCCAGGATGGTCTCGATCTCCTGACCTCGTGATCCGCCCGTCTCGGCCTCCCAAAGTGCTGGGATTACAGGCTTGAGCCACCATGCCCGGCTGCAAGAACAGTTTTTAAAGGCATGGGTAATAAGTCTTTGTCAAATAACTATAAAAGTTTTTATGTAAGTTTCTCTCAGCTTTAGGAGTATCAATTTAATATTAGATTTGAAACCATACACTTAAAAATACGTAACTTATGGTTGGGTGTGGTGGCTCACACCTGTAATCCCAGCATTTTGGGAGGCCGAGGCAGGTGGATCACGAGGTCAGGAGATCAAGATCATCCTGGCTAACATGGTGAAACCCTGTCTCTACTAAAAATACAAAAAAATTAGCCAGCATGGTGACAGGAGCCTGTAGTCCTAGCTACTCAGGAGGCTGAGGCAGGAGAATGACGTGAACCCAGGAGGTGGAACTTGCAGTGAGCCGAGATTGCGCCACTGCACTCCAGCCTGGGCAACAGAGCGAGACTCTGTCTCAAAAAAAAAAAAAAAATGTAACTTACTACAAAATAAGGAATTATTTGGTTGGCACAGTTTAACACTTTAACTAAAATATCCAAAACAGTTTAGAAAAAGAACAAAGTTGGAGGACTATCACTACCCTATTTTAAAAGTTACTATGCGTATAATTACTATAATGCCAGAGTGATCAAGGTAGTGTGGTATTGGCACAACTAAGAGCATATAGATCAATGGAACAGAGTTATGAACCAGAAATCCTTACATTTATTTTCAGTTGATTTTGACAGAAGGACCGAGACAATTCAGTGGGGAAAAGATAGTGGTTTCAACAAATATGCTGGGATGAGCAAAAAAGAAAATGAACTCAGACCTATTCTTTACATCACCAATATTAACTCAAAATGGATTATAGAGTTAAAAGAGAAACCAGAGAATGGGAGAAGATATTTATAAATCATAGGTATGACAAGAATTTGTGTCTAGAATATGTAAGGAACTCTTATGCTCAATAATAAAAGACAACCCAATTAAAATGGTCACAGCACTTGAATAGACATTTCTCCAAAAAAGATATACAGTGGACAATAAGCACATGAAGAGATGATCATTATTAACTTTCAAGGAAATACAAATCAAAACTACAATTAGATACCACTTCATACCCATTAGGATGGCTATAATTTTCAAAAATGATAATGACAGGTACTGGTAAGGATATGGAGAGATCGAAACCCTCATACCCAACCGCTGTGAATGTAAAATGGGGCAGCCACTTTGGAAAACGGTTTGACAGTTTCTCAGATGGTTAGTTACTAGATGACTCAGCAGTTCTACTCCTAGGTATACGCCCAAGAAAAATGAAGAAAATACATTCACATAAAAAGTTGCACATGAATTACTCATAATAGCTAAAAGGTGGGAATAACCCAAATGTTCATCAACTGATGAAAATAACTACTGATAAATAAAATATGGTAGGTCTGCACAATAGAATATTATTTGGCAATAAAAAGAAATGAAGATTTGATATGTGCTACAACCTCGATGAACCTTGAAAATGTTATACTCAGTGAAAGAAGCCAGGTGCAAAAGGCAATCTATTGAATCATCTTGTTTACAAGAAATGCCCAGAAGAGGCAAATCCACAGAGACAGAAAGTAGATTAGTGGCAGTGGCGCAGTGGCTGCGCCTGCAGCTGCCAGCGGCTGGGGAGTGGGAGAAATAAGCTGTGACTGCTAATGGATTTCTTTTTGGGGTAATGGCAGTGTTCTAAAATTAGATAGTGGTGAATAGCTGTATAACACGGTCAATATACTAAAAACCATTGGATTGTACACACTAAATAGGTGAATTCTGTGGTATATAAATTGTATCTCCACAAAGCTATTTTCAAAATGGGGCCAGGTATGGCGGCTCATGCCTGTAATCCCAGCACTTTGGTAGGCCAAGGCTGAAGGATGGCTTGAGCCTGGAGTTCAAGACCAGCCTGGGCAACAGAGTGAGACCCTGTCTCTATAAAAAAATTCTTTTCTAAATTAGCTGGGCATGGTGGCATGATATCAGCTACTCGGGAGGCTGAGGCAGAGGATTGCTTGTGCCTAGGAGTTCAAGGCTGCAGTGAGCTACGATTGTGCCACTGTGCTTCAGCCTGGGTGACAGATTGAGAACCTGCACTAGCAAAAAAATAAAAATAAAAATGCATCATAGGCCTAAATGCAAAGTGAAAACGATGAAACTCCTAGAAGAAGACATAGGAGAAAAATTTTATTTGATTTGGATTGGGCAAAGAGTTCTTAGGACACCAAAAGCAAAATCCATACAAATAAAAAATAATAATTGGATTTCTTCGAAATTAAAAACATTACCACCTCCAAAGACAGTAAAAAGTCGAGAAGACAAGCCACTTTCTGAAAGAAAATATTTGCAAATCACGTAAAGGATGTGTATCAATATTAAGAACTCTTACAACTCAATATTATGGTGACAAACCACCCAATTAAAAAATGTGCAAGAGGCCAGGCGCTGTGCCTCACACCTGTAATCCCAGCACTTTGGGAGGCTGAGGCAGGCGGATCATGAGGTTGGGAGATTAAGACCATCCTGGCTAACACAATTACCCTGTCTCTACTAAAAATAGAAAAAATTAGTTGAGCGTGGTGGCCGGTGCCTGTAGTCGCAGCTGCTCGGGAGGCTGAGACAGGAGAATTGCTTAAACCCAGGAGGCAGAGGTTGCAGTGAGTGGAGACTGGGCCACTGCACTCCAGCCTGGGTGACAGAGCAAGACTCTGTCTCAAAAAAAAAAAAAAACAAAAAAGTGCAAGATTTGAATAGATATTTCACTGAAAAAGATGTAGGAATGGCTGATGAACATGTGGAAAGATGCTCAACAGCAGCAGCCATTAGGGAAATACAATTAAAACTGCAATGAGATACCATTTCACACCTATTAGGGTTAGGATAACTAAAATAGAAAAGGCAGACAATGTCAAATGTTGAAAATGCAGAGAAATTGGAATCTTCATGAAGTGCTGTGGGAAATGTAAAATAGTACAGCCGCTTTGGAAAGTTGGGCAATGTCTTAAACAGTGGAACATAAATTTGCCTTATGATTCAGCAGTTCCACTCCTATGAATCTGTCCAAAAAATGAAAACATATGTACACTCAAAGACATGGATGCAGATGTTCTTAGCAGCATTGCTCATAATAGCCAAGAAACTGGAAATAATCCAAGTGTACATCAGCTGGTGAATGGATAAACAAAATCCATTGTTTATTTCATGGTACAGTCATATGATGAAACACTGCTCAGCAATTTAGTTTTTTGTTTGTTTTTGCTTTAGACACAGGGTCTTGCTCTCGTACCCGGGCTGGAGTGCAGTGGTGTGATCATAACTCCCTGCAGCATTGACCTCCTGGGTTCAGGCACTCCTCCAGCCTCAGTCTCCCAAGTAGCTGGGACTTACAGGCACATGCCACCACTCCCAGCTAATTTTTTAAATTTATGTTTTGTAAAGATGGGGTCCCACTCTGTTGCCCAGGCTGGTCTTGAACTCCTAGTCTTGAGCCATCCTCCAGCCTCGGCCTCCCAAAGTGCAGGAATTACAGGCATGAGACAACACGGCTGGCCATATTCACTAATTTAAAAGGATGAACTACTGATACATGCTACACAACATGTTTTAACTTCAAAAATATTATGCTAAGGGAAAGAAACCAGATGCAAGACTATATATCGTATGAGTTTGTTTATATGAAATGGGTAGAAGAAGCACATTTATAGAGATAGCAGAATAGTGTTTGCCTAAGGCTGATAATAAGAATAGGAATTAATTGTAAATGGGCATGATGGAACATTTTGGGGTGATGGAAATGTTTTCCGCTGGATTGTGATGATAGTTGCCAAAATCATTGAATTGTTCAGCGGATGGATTTTACACCATGTTTATTATACTTCAATAAACCTCTTAAACATAACAGCACAGAGGGGTTTATGCCTTTTGGATAAAATGAATGCAAGAGCTTGATAACTGAAAGGGTGGGGTTCTTGGTAGCAAAAGGCATTGAACGTAGGCTTTTTTTTTCTTTTTTAAATAAATGGAGATGGGGTCTCACTGTGTTACCCAGGCTGATCTTATACTCCTGGGCTCAAGCGGTCCTTCCACTTTGGGAGGTCAAAGCCGGAAGATCACCTGAGGTTGGGAGTTTGAGACCAGCCCAGTCAACATGGTGAGATCTCATCTCTACAAAAAATTTTAAAAATTAGCCAGGCATGGTGGTGGGCACCTGTAGTCCCAGCTACTCAGAAGGCAGAAACAAGAGGATCGCCTCAGCCCAGGAGGTCAAGGCTGCAGTGAGCTATGATCTGGTCACTGCACTCCAGCCTGGGTGACAGAGTGAGACCCTAACTTTAAAAAAGAAAAAAAATCTTTTTTTTTTTTTGAGACAGAGTCTCGCTTTATCGCCCAGGCTAGAGTGCAATGGCGTGATCTCAGCTCACTTTGCAAGCTCCGCCTCCTGGGTTCACTCCATTCTCCTGCCTCAGCCTCCTGAGTAGCTGGGACTACAGGCACCCGCTGCCATGCCTGGCTATTTTTTTTTTTTTTTTCTTTTCTTTTCTTGTATTTTTAGTAGAGATGGGGTTTCACCATGTTGGTCATGCTGGTCTCGAACTCCTGACCTCGTATCCACCCACCTCAGCCTCTCAAAATGCTGGGATTATAGGTGTGAGCCACCATGCCGGGCTAAATATCTCTTTTTAAGAAATGTGAATGATTAGGAGGAGAGACTGAAAGCATAGAGATTTGGTAGGAGACTCTTACAAGATAACCTACTGTAATTGAACTTGGAAAGGGCTAAAGTCTTGACCCAGGATGCTTTGCATAGAGCACATGTTCAATGTTTTTGTTTCTTTGATGACTGACGTTTTTAGCCTGGGTGACCAGAGAAGTGAGATACCATTGACAGAAATTGGAATTGTGGAGCAGAAACTGCTTTTGAAGTGAGTCCTAAATGTTGGCTGGTTGCTTTACTTTGCCTCAAGATCTGGGGAAATTAGACAAAAACCCACTAATTTCCCAAAACCACAGAACAGAGGATTCTAATGCCCCATGGAAGGGTTCTGTGGATTCCCAAGGGACTCACGTTATGATCATTTTGACTCCTGTGATCCAGTTTGCTGCCTTTGCCCCATTACAGATGTGACATCAGTCCATTCTTCAATTTCTCCAGAAAATTCCATTCACATGATCTATTCAAAATATAGATTGTACTAATGATTTGTGGGGAATGACGAGTTGGGGTGTACGTTACAGAAATGCAAACAACTCCAGAGGAATCATAAGCGTCGTTACCCTAAACTGTACTTGAGAGTTTTACTGATTCTTTAAGTTCTCCAACCCCTGCCTTTCTTTGTCCTAATGTCTCCTTCCTCTTTCCTTTTTTTTTTTTTTTTTTTTTTTTTT
>NW_016807991.1:4569129-4571181 GCF_001698545.2 Rhinopithecus bieti | reverse complement strand
TTTTTTTTTTTTTTTTTTTTTTTTGACTCTTCATTCTTATGTCTTAGAAGAAAAACAAATTACAAGCAGTTTAGGTTCCATCAAGAAGCAACAAAACCACCCGTACATACCCTTAGTGTGCTGCTCTCTATTCTAAGTAGCTCATTAAGGTATATCCTCCAAAAAGATAGTGCCTTCCCTAAGAGGAGTTCTGGTGCCAGCTCTTCAGATAAAGTGCTCTTGATTCCTCCTCCTTTCAGAAGAAAAGATTATTGAGTTTGAGGCAAAGATGGGCTATCTGGATGAAAAGATATAGCAGATGATTGAAGATCTGGACTGAAATGCTGAGGATCAGAGACAAAGGTTTGGGAGTTGAGTATGGGAAGAGAGAAGCCAAAATTTATCAGTTGCCCACTGGGCTTAGCCAGCTTCTATACACATGTGATCTTACTTGATCTCAACGATAATCTGTTGAAAGAAGTATTATCATCTCTATTTTACAAATAAACAAAGCTCAAAAAGTTTAAATAATTTGTCCTAGGGCACAAAGCTGATAGTCAGCAGCATCAGGATAAAATCTAGCTCTCTTGTAAGTCAAAACCTTTGCTTCGATTCTGTGAAGAAGAGAGAAAGTGTGAAGGAAGAGGAGAGGGCTGAACCCTTAAGATATGTCCATGTTTATGGTGAAAAGTGAAACAAGTGAGAGGCAGAAGAGACACAAACTATCCGGGGTTTTGAGGAAAGAGAACCTCAGAAATGAGTGTTGAATTTTGCAGAGGTAAATGCAGTGTGAGACAAGACTTAGTTTGGTTGGTGTTCCAGAGAACAGTTTCAGTAGAGGGGTGGAAACTATTGTGAAAATTTGAGGAATTATTGGATGTGTGGTGTGAAGGGACAGGATGAATCGGTGGACGGATGAGTGGTTGGGTGGGTCAGTGAGTGTTGTTTTTTTTTTGTATTATTGTTATTATTATTATTTTGAAATGGAGTCTCACTCTGTTGCCCAGGCTGGAATCCAATGGCGCAGTCTCAACTTACTGCAACCTCTGCCTCCCAGATTCAGGCGATTCTCCTCCTGCCTCAGCCTCCCGAGTAGCTGGGATTACAGGCACCCGCCACCACGCCCAGCTAAGTTTGTATTTTAGTAGAGATGGGATTTCACCATGCTGGCCCAGGCTGGTCTTGAACTCCTGACCTCAGGTGATCCACCTGCCTCAGCCTCCCAAAGTGCTAGGATTACAGGTGTGAGCCACTGTGCCTGGCCCGAGTGACTGGTTATTAAGCCATGGCAGATGGAACTTTTTTGGTATTTGTTATTTAAGTTGGGGAGACCAGTACATGCTTGTAGGATGAGGTAAGTAAGAAGCCAGTGGAGAGAGAGGAACACAAGTGTTAAACCAGAAGGATGGTTACGGATGTCGTCTCAGGTGAGGTAGAGGCAGCTGGGAATGAGAACTCAGGTGAAGAAGTTAACCTTGGAAAGGAGGAATGTCTCCTTGAGACTGGAAGAAAGTATGGATAGAAATACGGGGAAGTTGTTAGGTGTTGAAACTTTTGTAATGCATAAGGGTTTTGAGAGAGCGCCACAAAGAAGGAAGAAGGATACAGGATTGGGGTTGGGATGTGATGCATGCCTGTAATCCCAGCTACTTGGGAGGCTGAGGCACAAGAACACAAGGGTTTAGGTGCATTGATGTGTGTCTTTCTCTAAATGCTGTGAAGCTACCATTGTTAAGACTATGTTGTACTGGTTCAGAATAGAAGAGTCCAGATCTAAGTATATTTAGCATGATAAGAATAGAATTTAAATTAGTGGGGGGAAATGGAATATTCAATAAATTTTTTTTAAATTTCTTTTTTAGAAAAAACACCCACAAAGTCTACATCTATGAATTCCATTTGTAAAAAACAGGAAGCAACATAAACTGTAAAGAGAATGTTTATCAGTAGGGAAACAGTTAATTAAATCTGGACATTCAATGGGAATACAGTATAATGGTTAAGAGCACAGGTTCTGGAATGAATATAGCTGAATCTGGGGACCTGACACTACCTCTTTTTTTTTTTTTTTTT
>NW_016807991.1:4558389-4568973 GCF_001698545.2 Rhinopithecus bieti | reverse complement strand
TTTTTTTTTTTTTTTTTAGATGGAGGTTAGCTCTTGCTGCCCAGGCTGGAGTGCAATGGCGCAATCTCGGCTCATGGCAACCTTTGTCTCCCAGGTTCAAGCTGTTCTTGTGCCTCAGCCTCCCAAGTAGCTGGGATTACAGGCATGCACCACTATACCCGGCTAATTTTTGTATTTTTAGTAGAGATAGGGTTTCTCCATGTTGGCCAGACTGGTCTCGAACTCCTGACCTTAAGTGATCTGCCCGCCTCAGCCTCCCAAAGTGCTGGGATTACAGATGTGAGCTACTGCACCAGGCCTCTGTAACATTTTTATCACCTCAAAATAAAACCAATTAAACAGTTTGTCCCCAATTTCCCCTGCCCCCATCCTCTGGCAATCACCAGTCCAGTTTCTCTCTCTGTGGATTTACCTATCTGGATATTTCATATACATGGAATCATACTACAGTATGTGACCTTTTATGTTTGGCTTCTTTCTCTCAGCATGATGTTTTGGAGGTTCATCCATGTTATGTTGTAGCATGTATCAGAACTTCACTTCTTTTTATGGCTGAATAATATTCCGTTGTATGGACATATGTTGGACACATTATATATCACATTTTGTTTACCCATTCATCTGTTGTTCGACATTTGTTTGCACCTTTTGATTATTATAAATAGTACTTCTGTGAACCCGTATGATGTGAACATCTATTATTTCCTTGTATTTTATTTCTTATAGTTATTTTAGAAGAACCAGTGAAGGAACATGAACAATAGCTGAGACCAAGAAAGTCCTGGTTTTTGTTGATTGTATACAGTAAAATATGTGGAAATTAAAGGGTTTAATAAAATAAAATCTGTATTTTGGATTTTCTGTTGCCATACTTTCCCCCCTTACAATGTATTCATTGAGGAAACCTGGTCATTTGTCTTGTTTGAGTTTTCTGCAGCCTGAGTTTTGCCAGTTGCCTCCCTGAACTGTCATTAATCATGTTCTATTTTATTCCCTATAAGCTGGTGGTTGGGTTCAGCGGCTTGATCAAGTTCTTTTTTTTTTTTAAAGCTTTAAAATTTGAAGCTACTTACTTTGGTAAGACTACTTTGTTGCATTTTCTGTCACTAGCATGTATCTGGTTGTCTTTTTTGTGGGGGAGAGGTTTGGTAATGAATGATCTATTAATTTATTAAGACTTACATTCTAATCCTATCATTCCTTCTTTGTTTATTAGCTAGAACATTTCTATAAAGAGAAACTTTCCCTCATCTATCTTTTCTTTTTCTTTTGAAATAGGGTCTCTGTTGCCGAGGCTGGAGTGCAGTGGTGCCAACACGGTTCACTGCAGCCTTGACCTACTGAGTTTAAGTAATTCTCCTGCCTCTGCCTCCTGAACAGCTAGGACCAAGGCCCTTGCCACCAAGCCGGCCAATTTTTTTTTTTTTTTAAGACGGAGTCTCACTTTATTGCCCATGTTGGAGTACAATGGCGTGATCTTGGCTCACTGCAACCTCTGCCTCCCCAGTTCAAGTGATTCTCCTGTCTCAGCCTCCTGAGTAGCTGGGATTACAGGCGCACACCACTACACCTGGCTAATTTTTGTATTTTTAGTAGAGATGGGGCTTCACCGTGTTGGCCAGGCTGGTTTCAAAGGCCTGACCTCATAATCCACCCACCTCTGCCTCCCAAAAGTGCTGGGATTACAGGTGTGAGCCACTGCGCCTGGCCCAGCTAACTAAAAAAAAAAAAAAAATTTTTGTAGAGCCAGTGTCTTGCCACGTTGCCTCAGCTGGTCTCAAACTTCTGGGCTCAAGGCCTTCCCAAGTGCTGGGATTACAGGTGTGAGCCATGGCACCCAGCTTCCCCTCCTCTATTAATTATTCACTGCCCCAGAGGTACAGTTCATATAGGAAAGGCAAGATAAATGCTTGAGGCTTTCCCTTTAATTGCCAGTTTCCAAAATAGTGAATTGGTTTACTAGAATCCTTCAATGGTAACCTTTTTTTTTTTTTTAAGATATCATTATGAACTCAGTGACTTACACTTATTTTATGCCTTGCCCTTATTATCCTGATGAAGTTTAATATATTCCATCTTTGTTCTGTGGGAACCTCTTTAAGTCAGCTCTTGAGTCCCTTGGATATGACCCTAGCAGGTTTAGAGAGCGTCCTTTTTATCTGGTATGACAAGATGTTCTAGTCCCATCTTGTGTATTTCCTGCCATAGACTTGGAATGTGGCCTCCAAAGAGCCCTTGTTCCTGTTAGTGGGAAATGACGTTTGGAGATTACAGGCTGGGTGCTAGAGGTACCCCTCCTACTTTGTTGGTCTTTGTTTCTAGGCCTTTTCAGTGGCCCGAGTTAGGAAACATTGTAAAGATAAAATACACATCATGCATTTTTATTGAAATTTCTAATACAAATTCAGGACTGTATGGTTTTTATTTAACCTTGGCTTTCTTTAACTTTCTGTCTGATTCTGAATACACTAGGTATGATAAAACTGAAATATCACATAATTACTCATCTGCTTAATGACACATTCTCAGAAGAAAATACTGCCACCAATAATATGATTACTGTAAACTGAGATTTTTTTTTTTTTTTTTTTTTGAGACGGAGTCTCGCTCTGTCGCCCAGGCTGGAGTGCAGTGGCCGGATCTTAGCTTACTGCAAGCTCCGCCTCCCGGGTTTACGCCATTCTCCTGCCTCAGCCTGCCGAGTAGCTGGGACTACAGGCGCCCGCCACCACGCCCGGCTAGTTTTTTGTATTTTTTAGTAGAGACGGGGTTTCACCATGTTAGCCAGGATGGTCTCGATCTCCTGACCTCGTGATCTGCCTGTCTCGGCCTCCCAAAGTGCTGGGATTACAGACTTGAGCCACCACGCCTGGCGAGATATATTTTTTTGCAGTTTTCTTTCCTGTGGAGATGTACAGTTAAATTCCAGTCTTTTAAAGTTCTTGGGAATAGTTTCTCTTTCTGTAGTTATTCCACTATACATACACTTAGGTTCATTTGTTTCACTTTACGTTTGATTTTTAGAGATTGCTTTACAGAAATTTTAATTTTATAATTATGCAAATTGTTTGCATAGTTCCAGTGGTAGATACACAAAACAATGTGTATTCAAAGAAATCTACCTTCTGTCTGGTCCCTTCTACTACGTTCCCTCCTTCCTATAGATAAGCGCTTTAAAATTATGATTTATCCTTACATTGCTTGTTTTAAAAATATTAATTGATATGTTTATATCTTCATAGCCACTCTTCCTTACATGCGTGGTAGCATAATATAAATTAAGCCTATTTATGTTTATTGATATGATTGATATGTTTGGCTTAAGGCTGGCCGTTTTATGTTATGTATATAAATATATATAAAACGTATAGTTTTCACTATGGAGTCTGTTTTGTTTGCTCTTTTTTTAAGATGTATTTTTTGGATTTAGGAAGGTCTGTATTTTTCTGTAATGGCTACCCTTATTTAATCTTTATATATTACTGTTAGGTTATTATTATTATTATTGTCTGTTAGTTTCCTACTGTGAATAATACGGATATAACTAGTAACCTCTTCACTCACCTCTCCTCTTTACTCCAGCATTTGAAGTATCTCCTTTGACTCTCACTTACACCTAAAGTTTGTCAGCAAACATATTCTGCTTTTTCTCTGCTATCCATCCCCCTTTTCCTTTATTTTTTGAGAGCTGTACTGTATTTTCTTTCTTTCTGGTTTTTTTTTTTTTTTGAGACAGAGTTTTGCTCTGACATCCAGGCTAGAGTGCTGTGGCACGATCTTGGCTCACTGCAACCTCCACCTCCTGGGTCCAAGTGATTCTCCCGCCTCAGCCTCCCAAGTAGCTGGAACTACAGGCACAAGCCACGACTCCCGGCTAATTTTTGTATTTTTAGTAGAGATGAGGTTTCACCATGGTGTACAGGCTGGTCTCAAACTCCTGACCTCAGTTGATCTGCCCACCTCAGCCTCCCAAAGTGCTGGGATTACAGGTGTGAGCCACCATGCCCGACCTGTTTTTCCTTTCTTGAGACAGTCTTACTCTGTTGCCCAGGCTGGAGTCCAGTGGTGTGATCATAGCTCACTCCTGCCTTGATCTCCAGCTATCCTCCCACCTTAGCTTCCCAAGTATCTAGGACCACAAGCACTTGCCACCATGCCTGGCTAACTTTTTAAATTTTTTATTGTAGAGATGAGGTCTCGCTATGTTGCCCAGGCTGGTCTTGAACTTCTGGGCTCAAGCAATCCTCCTGCCTTGGCCTCCCAAAGTACTGGGATTGCAGGCATGAGCCACTGGGCTTGGCCTGGAAGCTTATTCTTTTTTTTTTTTTTTTTTTTGAGACGGAGTCTCACTCTGTCGCCCAGGCTGGAGTGCAGTGGCCAGATCTCAGCTCACTGCAAGCTCCGCCTCCGGGGTTCAGGCCATTCTCCTCTCTCAGCCTCCCAAGTAGCTGGGACTACAGGCGCCTGTAACCACGCCCGGCTAGTTTTTTGTATTTTTAGTAGAGACACCGTGTTCGCCAGGACAGTCTCGATCTCCTGACCTCGTGATCTGCCCGCCTCGGCCTCCCAAAGTGCTGGGATTACAGGCGTGAGCCACTGCGCCCGGTGGAAGCTTATTCTTTAGTAGACTCCTCAGATGAGTTCAGGGGCTTTTCTTTCTTTGAGTACCTTAAAATGCTACTTGTCTTCTGACATAAAGTGTTTCTGTTGAAAAGTCTGAAGACACCGATTTTCTTCCCCTCTAGGATTTTGGCTTTTTGCCTGGATGCCTTTCTTTCTTTAGAGGTCAGTCGTTTTACTGAACTTGTCCTAGTGTTGATCATTCTGCCTCATACCTTTTATGTTTTTTTTTTCTTGATATTTATGTGTTTATTATTGTGGCAAAAAAAAAACGCATAACATTAAATTTAATCATGGCGACCGTTTTTAAGCATACAGTTCATTAGTGTTACATATATTCACACTGTTTTGCAACAGATGTCTAGAACTTTATTTTGTGAAACTAAAACTATGTGCTTGTTAAACATTAATTTCACCTTTCTCCTTCCCACTCATACCTCATGGTTTACGTATAATCTTGGAGATACGTGTATGATGTGACTTCTTAAAGCCTGCAAAGAATTCTGAATATGAGTTTTGATTAAGAAATTTTAGCTCACTAATAATGGAACACTCGAAGTTTATCTACTAGTGACATGTTTTTTTCCCATTAGCAAATAGGAATGGTGTATTTTAGTTGAGTTCTGCAGATTATCTGTGAGTGACATGTTTTTCCTAGTAACAGATAGGCAAAGAAGTACTTTAGTAGAGTTCTTTCCCCCCACCACTTCTGATTTTGAAGCACAGTTCATTGTGTTAAGAAGTAAAACTATGGCCAGGCGCGGTGGCTCAAGCCTGTAATCCCAGCACTTTGGGAGGCCGAGACGGGCGAATCACGAGGTCAAGAGATCGAGACCATCCTGGCTAACACGGTGAAACCCCATCTCTACTAAAAAATACAAAAAATACTAGCCGGGCGAGGTGGCGGGCGCCTGTAGTCCCAGCTACTCGGGAGGCTGAGGCAGGAGAATGGCGTGAACCCGGGAGGCGGAGCTTGCAGTGAGCTGAGATCCGGTCACTGCACTCCAGCCTGGGGGACAGAGCAAGACTCCGTCTCAAAAAAAAAGAAGTAAAACTATGCATAAGTTGTCTAGCAGTCATCTTGTTTGGGGACTGTTGATGTGTTTGGTCTTGGTATCTGATGATCTAGTAGCTGTACATAGTTGTGCACCAATTTGTCCCTCTAGAAAGACTGAGCAAATAGAAAGCTTTATTCAGTCTGAAAAAGACTGATTTGCTTTTTTCACTTGTCTAAATGAAAGCAAGTTGCTACAGGAGTTCATTTCAAAGGAAGAAAAAAGCAAATTTTTGGTTATAAAATAAAATACAAATGGCCAGGCGCAGTGGTTCAAGCCTGTAATCCCAGCACTTTGGGAGGCCGAGACGGGTGGATCATGAGGTCAGGAGATCAAGACCATTCTGGCTAACACGGTGAAACCCCATCTCTACTAAAAAATACAAAAAACTAGCCAGGCGAGGTGGCGGGCGCCTGTAGTCCCAGCTACTCGGGAGGCTGAGGCAGGAGAATGGCATAAACCCGGGAGGCGGAGCTTGCAGTGAGCTGAGATCCGGCCACTGCACTCCAGCCTGGACCACAGAGCGAGACTCCATCTCAAAAAAAAAATAATAAAAAAATAAAATAAAATAAAATACAAATAAATTTATTTTTCCTTTTAACAGATGAGGATGGCTGGGCTCAGTGGCTCACACCTGTAATCCCAACACTCTGGGGGCTGAGGCAGGCAGATCTCTTGACCCCGGAGTTTGAGACCAGCCTGGCCAACATGGTGAAACCCCATCTCTACAGAAAAACAAAAAACAAATAAAAAATAGATGAAGGTTTGGGGAGCTCTTTTTAATTCATACAATCTTGCACATTTTATGCATCTTCCCCTTAATAACCAAAAGTTTAGAAATTAATATTGCCAAATAATTATTAAATGAGTGATTGAACAGGTGTTCAAGCTAATTTTAAGTAAAAGTAAGAACAGTTTTGCCAACTATGTGATTTTGAGGAAATCATTCCCAGTTATAAGGATACAACTGATATAGCTTTTGTGGGTTTTTTTTTTTTTGGACAGGGTGTTGCTCTTTTACCCAGGCTGGAATGTAATGGTGCAATCATGGCTTATTGCAGGCCTAACCTCCTGGGCTCAAGTGATCCTCCCACCTCAGCCTATTGAGTAGCTGGGACCACAGGCTTGGGCCATCATACCCAGCTAATTTTTAAATTTTTTTGTAGAGATGAGGGTCTAATTGTAATATATTGTGAACATTTTTAATGTCAGTAGATATAGATTTACAACACCACTTTGAATGGCTTCATAATACTCTACTGACTGAATATACCATATTATTATTATTATTATTATTATTATTTTTAAATACACAGAGACAGAGCCTCACCATGTTGCCTAGGCTGGTCTTGAGCTCCTGGGCTCAAGTGATCCTCCCACCTTGGCCTCCCAAAGTGCTGGGATTACAGGTGGGAGCCACCACACCCAGACTATTCTTGATTTTAATGCAAGGCAAAACTACAATTAGCTCTACACATCTTTTGTGGTCATTTCTTTTCTTTTAATATTATGGCATACAAGGTCATTTCTAATCGAACCCTGTTGCCTGCTTTAACTCTAAAATTTAGCCCCCAAATCATTAGTGGTCCTCTCTCACTAGGTTCAATCACAGCCACCTCTAAGCCAATCATGCATGGATTTTTACCAGATCCCTCCCCTGAGCCCTCACAAGTACTGGAAATTCAGTGGTCCCACACTGAGGTCAACCTAGACAACTCCAGACATCAAACTCTCTTCTCCCCTTTATTCATGATTTGGGCAAGCCATCCATCCATGTAACATCTTTAACTTTTCCAATTTTACCTAATATATGATAAATGTATAATTCCTGATGCATAGAAAATATAGCTTATTAAAGTTCATCAGTAAATGACTTAAATTATTTGGGATTGCTGCTTCTACTTAAGGCAACTAGGTACCTCCCCTTCCATAAATTATGCATTTGGAAAATAGGGCAAGTGCGAGACATAAATAATTAATAACTAAGCTTTCCTAAATGATGAATTCCACTGCTGTATCACTGCAGATGGCTGCCCTTTGTCTTTTTAAGTTTTGATGGGTGACTTTCAGGAGTTCCTCAGTGATTGCTTTGATTTGGGCTGCATTATTACTCTCAAAGAATGTTTTTCTGCTTGTTTAATTCAATAGTTGCCTCACTTTGTGGTGAGTGATTTTATCCATATTGTTTTGTTTAATAGATGTTTCTAGACTAAAGCTTCTTGTGTGGAAAGTTTTAAAAAATCAATGTTTGGTTCAGTTTTTGCTAGAATTTTCTTCTCTGTCTTCCTTCCTTCCTGTGGCTTCTCCACAGGCTCAAAGTACTGGATCTCCTTTTTTTTTTTTTCAGTTTGCTATGAATCTTTTTTCCTTTTTTCTTTTCTTTTTTTTTTCTTAGGGTCTCACTCTGTCACCCAGGCTGGAGTGCAGTGGCAATCATAGCTCGCTGCATCCTTGAACTCCTGAACTCAAGTGACCCTTCTGCCTCAGCCTTCTGAGTAGCTAGAACTACAGGCACGTGCTACCATGCCCGACTAATTTCTGTATTTTAAATTTTTTTTGTTGTTTGTTTTTAGTAGAGACAAGGTCTTGCTAAGTTTGCTAAGTTGCCCGAGCTGGTCTTGAGCTCCTGGCCTAAAGCAATCAGGAGGCCTCAGCCATCCAGAGTTTTAGGATTACAGGTAAGACCCATCACACCCTGCCTGCTACACATTTTCAACAAAAATTACAACTGATTTAGGGAGTTTGTGTATATCCTCACTGTATTATACATAAGCAAGCCTTTTTTTTTTGAGACGGAGTCTCGCTCTGTGCCCCAGGCTGGAGTGCAGTGGCACGATCTCGGCTCACTGCAAGCCCGGCCTCCCAGGTTCACGTCATTCTCCTGCCTCAGCCTCTACAGGGGCCCGCCACCACGCCCGGCTAATTTTTTGTATTTTCCTTTTTTTTTTTTTTTAGTAAAGACAGGGTTTCACCGTGTTAGCCAGGATGGTCGTGATCTCCTGATCTCGTAATCTGCCCACCTCCGCCTCCCAAAGTGCAGGGATTACAGGCGTGAGCCACCGTGCCTGGCCAAGCCTTTTGCCACTTACTAAGTTCCTGGTGGCCGGGCGCGGTGGCTCAAGCCTGTAATCCCAGCACTTTTGGGAGGCCGAGACGGGCGGATCCCACGAGGTCAGGAGATCGAGACCACCTGGCTACACGGCTGAAACCCTGTCTCTACTAAAAAAAATACAAAAAACTAGCCAGGCGACGTGGTGGGCGCCTTTTAGTCCACAGCTACATCGGAAGGCTGAGGCAGAGAAATGGCGTAAACCCAGAAGGCGGAGCTTGCAGTGAGCTGAGATCCGGGCCACTGCACTTCCAGCCTGGGAGACAGAGCGAGGACTCCGTCTCAAAAAAAAAAAAGTTCCTGGTATTAATTTCAGAAATGGGGTATATGAGAATATTGATAAAGGTATATTATGGGCTACGTCCTTTACTTTGGACAGCTTACCTTCATGGGAGAATTAGATAATAGAAATCAGGGCTGAGAGACATTCATTTAATCATCAAACTTCAAACGGATTCCCAGATGGAATTTTCAGCATAACCTAAGCCTACTTTGGTGACTTCTCAGTTCTATCATATCCTGTCAGTTCCTTGGTTTGTCTGGATGAGGCTGATGGGAATTTTGGCCCCTGACTGCTGATTTCATTTGATTATTATATTGTACTGAAAATATTTCTGCCTCATGGCTGATTAAGAAGGGGCAGAGGGGCCCTGCCAGGACTGATGTCCCAACAGTTCTGGCAATTAGCACTGTTAATGAATTTGAGGTGGAGAGGGTATGTGTGTAGCCTTCTTTCATAGCATTAAATTGTCCCCTTATTTTACACCATAGTCTATGTAGTCATTGGTAGGGAAAGCCAGGGATAACTGTATTATTTCAATTCATATTTTTCCTATGAAACAATCATGTTTTGCAGCAAGTTAAAGTGTGAAGAACCTTCATCATAGAAGATTATGGAGGTATAGCAGTAGTGGTAGGTGGGAACTGAGACTTCTGTGTGTAGGTATAAGCTGGCTTATGAAAATCTAGGCAAAGAAATGTATGTGTCTGTGGATACAGGAAAAAACTCAGTTTCTTCTATACACTCACAGCCCAAGCAGCACAGAAAACTTCTGTGACCTCTGGTCAGCAAAATGTGTGGGGATTCTCTTCACCAGCAACCACTCAGTTCTGCAGAGGACACCAGCTGGGTGTCCTCCAATTCATTTCAATTCTGATACTACTTGAAGATAGTGTCCAATCCCACAGGTTGAAGGTGCAATCTCACAAGACTGCCCCCCGCTTCTGATGCCCATTGCAAGCCCCAGGTTGTTTTACCTGTGCTCCCGACTAACCAGCCAGAAAGCAGGATTCCCATAACCCCCTCCTTGGGTTTGATTAACTTGCTAGAGAGACTCACAGAACTAGGGAAACACATTTATGAGTTTATTATCAAGGATATTACAAAGGACACAGAGAGAGATACATAGGGTGAGGTTATGTGGGAAGGGGCACAGAGCTTCTATGCCGTCTCTGGGCACGTTACCCTCCAGAAGCCGCCGAGTATTCCCGTTTGGAAGCTCTTCAAACCCACTCCTTTGGATATTTATGGAAGCTTCATTATATAGCATGATTGATTACATCATTGGACATTGATGATCAGCTTAACTTTCAGCTCCTCTCCCTTCTTCAGTGGTTGGGGGATAGGCTGAAAGTCCCAACCCTCTAATCCTGCCTTTTCTTTCCAGTGACAAGCACCCATCCTGAGGCTACCTAAGGGCTGCCAGGCACTGGTTAATTCATTAGCATATGTAAAGACAAAAAAAGACTTTACTTTGGGTTTTCCAGGATTTTTTTTTTTTTTTTTGAGATGGAGTCTCG
>NW_016807991.1:4538867-4554756 GCF_001698545.2 Rhinopithecus bieti | reverse complement strand
AAAAAAAAACAAGGTCAAGAGATTGAGACCATTGTGGCTAACATGGTGAAACCCCATCTCTACTAAAAATACAAAAATTAGCTGGGCATGGTGGTGTGCGCCTGTAGTCCCAGCTACTCGGGAGGCTGAGGCAGGAGAATTGCTTGAAGCCAGGAGGCGGAGCTTGCAGTGAATCGAGATCACTTCACTCCACTCCAGCCTGGGTGACAGAGTGAGACTCCATCTCAAAAAAACAAAAACAAAACCGAAAATAGCCCTTTCTTCTATTAATAACATGAACTTGATGTTTGCATCTATTTCTTTTTCCTTTCGTCTGATGTAAAGATAGTTTATATATTTAAAAAATTTTTGGCCTTTTCAGTCCATAAAGATGATATAAATATAAGTAAATCAGGGATGTCCAATCTTTTGGGTTCCCTGGGCCACATTGGAAGAAGAGGAATTGTCACATTGGGCCACACACGAAATACACTAGCAGTAACAATGGCTGACGAGCTTAAAAAAAAAAAAATTGCAAAAAAATCTTATAATGTTTTAAGAAAGTTTACGAGTTTCTCTTGGGCCACATTAAAAGCTGTCTACCCTTGGGCCGCAGGTTGTACAAGCTTGAAGTAAATTCTGCTTTAGGTTCAGCTTGCAATTTATGCTGTCTGGCAAACTTTTCCCAAGTTTGCCTGTGCTGACCTATGAATGTCTGAGCTCTTCCTAAAATGCTGGGTAGCAGCCTTGACCTTAAAGTTGAGGCTTTTTCCCAAAGAAGATCAAGTTGGGCACAGTGGCACGTGCCTGTGGTCCTAGCTACTCAGGAGGCTGAGGCTGAGATGGGAGGATCACCTGAGCCCAGGAGAATTTGAGTCCAGTTTGAGCAACATAGCAAGACCCGCATCTTAATCAATCAATCAGTAAATGTCACTTTAAAAAAAAAAGGAACATAAACATTGGAGTTTTGGTTGTTGCTTTTATGTAGTAATCATTAAGTATGCTTAATGTTGCACAGAGCAAATAAATTTTTTTTTTTTTGAGACAGAGTCTCACTCTGTTGCCCAAGCTGGAGTGTGGTGGCGCAATCTTGGCTCACTGCAACCACAGTCTCCCAAGCGATTTTCCTGCCTCAGCGTCCTGAGTAGCTGGGATTGCAGGCTCCTGCCACCACACCTGGCTAATTTTTGTATTTTTTTAAATAGACATGGGGTTTCACCATGTTGGCCAGGTTGGTCTTGAACTCCTGACCTCAGGTGATCCACCCATCTCGGCCTCCCAAAGTGCTAGGATTACAGGTGTGAGCCACCGCACTGGCAAATGTTTTTAAAAGACATAATCTTATATTAGGAAAGCAAATCAGAGTAACTTCATATAGCTACGTAAAAATATAGTATAGAGAATAAATGCAGTATGTTTCTCTTTTCTTTTCCCCATAGGTTATTTGATAATAATAATAATGGCTAACATTTGAATACCTAGTTTTTGCCAGGGCTGATTGTTCTAAGCTTTTCATCTGTGTTATCTCATTTTGTCCTCACATCATAATGAGAAAGGTCCTCGTTCAACAGGTGAAGAACATGTGGCACACAGAGTTTAAAGACTGCACAGCCTGTCAGGGATCAGGATTGGAACCTAGCCGTCTGGCTTCAGAGCCTGAACCACTCTGCCATTTTGGCTAATTAGGCCAGGTGTACTCAGGAACTCTGCCCACAACCTGTTTGTGAGTCCATTGTGTAGATCTTCAAGTGCAATTTCTGAAATATTGATATCTGAAAGTGGAATGAGGCCAGCACAGTGGCTCACGCCTGTAGTGCCAGCTGCTCAAGAGGTTGAGGTCCATGGATCTCTTGAGCCTAGAAATTGAAAACCAGCCAGGGCAACATAGCGAGACTCTCATCTCTACAAAATATAAAATAAAAAAAATTAGCCAGGCATGGTGGTGCATGCCTCTAGTCCTAGCTACTCAGGAGGCTGAGGTGGGAGGATTGCTTGAGCCCAAGATGCCAAGGCTTCAGTGAGCTATGATCACTGCAGCCTGGGCAACAGAACAAGAACCTGTCTCAATAAATAAATAAATGAATAAAAGTAGATGAGTGGCAGTGATATGTTCTTTTGGAGCACCTCTTCAGAGTTGGTTTTCCATGTGTAATTCCATCTGCTGAGTTGACCTCTGGGTTTTGCCATTACTGCACAACATGCTTGTTTAGGGGAAGGCCCAGAGATTGAAGATTGACATGTAGCTTGAGTTCTAAACAGCTGACTTCGACTCTCTAGCAAAAGATCTTGGGTGTCAGCACATGAGTGTTAGGTTACAGGGGAACAAGAAAGAGAACAACCTTTTAAAGCCATCCAGCAGCATGCAACAAGAGCGGCTCCTCTTTGCAGAGCGAATGAATATGGGCAGTGAAATATGTTAAAATTAATTGTTATATTAAGGTATAAATGCCATAGACTTCCTGACTTCTGCAATTACCTGTCATTTCTGAATGAGCAGACTAAAAAGTGTATCATTTGACTGAGCTGTACTTCGCACTACAGATCTACTACTTAGGATAATCCATCAAAGCCAATTTTTTTTTTTTCCTCTAGAGATAGGGTCTTGCTCTGTCGTCCAGACTGGAGTGCAGTAACGTGATCATAACTCACTGCAGCCTCAAACTCCTGGGCTCAAATGATCTGCCTGCCTCAGTCTCCTGAGTAGCGGGGAATAAAGGTGCATGCTACTACACTGGGCTAATTTTTAAAATTTTTTTGTAGAGACAGGGTCTTGCTTTATTGCCCAGGCTGATCTCAATCTCCTAGCTTCAAGCAGTCCTCCTGCCTCAGCCTTCCAAAGTTTTGGGATTGCAGGCGTGAACCACCAAGCCCGGCCCAAAGCCAAATTTATTATCAAGTCTTAAGGGTCAGATTTTTTTATCAGTTATTTTATTTATTTATTTATTTTTATTATACTTTATGTTCTAGGGTACATGTGCACAACCTGCAGGTTTGTTACATATGTATAAAGAAACTAGAGTGTATGAATATACAGAAAGATGGTGGAAGAGAGTTGGAATCTAGATTGTAAGTTTTATTTATATCTTATCATTAAACTCTTTGCAACCTTGGCAAACGTATCACTCAGGCACTCAAATTACCTGCTTGTAACATGGAGATAGTTCTGACTTTAGGATAATGTAATGCTTGGAAGATTCCTTGGAATTGCTGGACAAAAAGCAGCATGCAGCAATGTTAGCTATACTTGGTACTTTTCCAGTTGGTTCTTTCTACAGCTACTTGTCGTTCTAGGTAGAGGGATCTTCACTGTTTTGTTTGTTTGTTTTTTGAGGCAAGGTTCACTCTTGTTGCCCAGGCTGGAGTGAGCCAATTGCAGTGAGCCGATTGCAGTGAGCCGAGATCCTGAGATCACACCATTGCACTCTAGCCTGGGCAACAAGAGTGAACCACCATGCCCAGGTAATTTTTTGTATTTTTAGTAGAGACAGAGTTTCACTATTTTGTTCCAGGCTGGTCTCGAACTCCTGACCTCAGGCAGTCCACCTGCCTCGGCCTCCCAAAGTGCTAGGATTACAGGCATGAGCCACCTTGCCCGGCCTCTTCACTGGTTTTTAAATACTATCTTAAGTAGTAAATTGGGCTTCTGAAGGTCTTTCTGCTCTGGTCCCCTATATAGAGGAACTAAATTGTCTGTAAATCAGTTTTAAAATGTTCAATAAAGACCATCCCTTCCCTTCCTAGGTGGTGGAAGAACTGGTGTTGCTTTTCTGCTCCTTTATTGAGTTAGATCTTGTTTTGTTGGGATAATTACTGCCCAAACTCTTAAGTTATTAGAGGCTTAGAAATTAGTCAAGTAATGCCTTGACTCCTACCTGCCCTTTTTTTTCCTTTTGAAACAAGGTCTTGCCCTGTTGCCCAAGCTGAGGTGCAGTGGCACAACTACAGCTCACTGCAGCCTGGACTTCCTAGGCTTAAGTGATCCTTCCACCTCAGATTCTCCAGTAGCTGGGACTACAAGCACACACCACCATGCCTGGCTTTTTAAAAAAAATTTTTTATAGATAGAATGTCTTACTGTATAGCCCAGGCTGATCTCTAACTCCTTCGCTCAAGTAGTCTTCCTGCCTTGGCCTCCCAGAGTGCTGGGATTATAGCTGTGAGCCACTATGCCCCACCTCTACCTGCCTTTTGTAGACAGGAGTTCAAATCGCTCCTCTCATTTTATTTATTTATTCATTCATTCATTCATTCATTCATTCGTTCATTTTTGAGACGGAGTCTCACTCTGTCTCCCAGGCTGGAGTGCAGTGGCCGGATCTCAGCTCACTGCAAGCTCCGCCTCCCAGGTTTATGCCATTCTCCCGCCTCAGCCTCACGAGTAGCTGGGACTACAGGCGCCGGCCACCTTGCCTGGCTAGTTTTTTGTATTTTTTAGTAGAGACGAGGTTTCACCGTGTTAGCCAGGATGGTCTCGATCTCCTGACCTCGTCATCCATCCATCTTGGCCTCCCAAAGTGCTGGGATTACAGGCTTGAGCCACTGCACCCAGCCTGCTCCTCTCATTTTATAAGGAAAGTAGTTGAGTTTCAGCCTAGCTCCTAATAGTCTGTATCCTCTTGTGTGTTCTGTAGCTGGGCCCCATTGACACAGTTTCTTCTTCCTCATGCTCCCTGCAACCAGGGCTACACAGCTGGCATTATTATTTTTGTTTATTTATTCATTTATTTAGAGATGGAGTCTTGCTCTGTCGCCAGGCTAGAGTGCAGTGGCACAATCTTGGCTCACTGCAACCTCTGCCTCCCAGGTTCAAGCGATTCTCCTGCTTCAGCCTCCAGAGTAGCTGGGACTACAGGCACGCTCCACCACGCTCAGCTAATTTTTGTATTTTTAGTAGAGATGGGGTTTCACCATCTTGACCAGGATGGTCTCAATCTCTTGACCTCGTGATCCACCCACCTCGGCCTCCCAAAGGGCTGAGCTACAGCACTCAGCCACTGGCATTACTTTAAGAACTAAAGGCCGGGCGCGGTGGCTCACGCCTGTAATCCCAGCACTTTGGGAGGCCAAGGCGGGTGGATCACGAGGTCAGGAGATCGAGACCATCCTGGTGAACACGGTGAAACCCCGTCTCTACTAAAAATACAAAAAAATTAGCCAGGTGTGGTGGCGGGCGCCTGTAGTCCCAGCTTCTCGGGAGGCTGAGGCAGGAGAATGGCGTGACCCTGGGAGGCGACGGAGCTTGCAGTGAGTGGAGATCGTGCCACTGCACTCCAGCCTGAGAGACAGAGCGAGACTCTGTCTCCAAAAAAAAAAAAAAAAAAAAAAACTAAAATGTTGGCCAGGGCATGGCGGGCTTATCCCCTTCATTCCCAGGCACTTTGGCTGAGGCTGAGGTGGGAGGATCACTTGGGCCAGAAGTTTGAGACCCAGCCTGGGCACATGCAAAACCTGACTCTACATCAACAACAAAAAAAATTAGGCCAGGATGGTGGTTCACACTATATTCCATAAGCTTTGGGGTGGCTGAAGGCTAGAGATGCTTGAGCCCAGGAAGTCAAAAAGCTGCAAGTGAGGCCATGATTGTGACCACTGCATTCAGCTGGGGACAGAGCATGGACCCTGTCAACAAAAAAAAAAGAAAGAGAAGAAGAAGAAAGAGGAAAAGGAAAGGAGGAGAAAGGAGGAGGGAAGGAAGAGACTGGCACGGTGGCTCACGCCTGTAATCCCAGCACTTTTGGGAGGCAAGGCAGGTGGATCAACTTGAGTGGTCAGGAGATCAAAGGACCAGCCTGGCCCAACATGGTGAGAACCCCTGGGCCATCTACTTAATACAAAAATCAGCTGGGCGTGGTGGTGGTGCCTGTTAATCCCAGCTGCTCGGGAGGTGGGGGCAGGATAATTGCTGAACCCAGGAATGAGAGGTCTTCAGGGTAGCTGAGATCGCCACCACTGTACTCCAGTGCCCTAGGTGATAGGACTGAGACGCAAGTCTCGGGAAGAAAGAAAAAAATGCATACTATTGTACTTTTCGTTCTTTCTCTAGTACAAGATAACCAAAAGTGTACTCAAATCCATTTCTGTAAATGACCCTTTTATACATGTCAGGAAGAGGGCAAGTTTTAAAGGAACTTGATAGTATATCCATTGTACCTACAGTTTTGGCAATATAGAGGCTTCTTGGGCAAGAAAAAGAACATGGATTTTCTGTTAGTGCTGGGCTATTCATTTCATTCAACAAATATTTATTAGTCAAGTACTGTGCTGGGAACCTAGGAATGCAAGAGATGGAAAAGACAGGACCCCCTGACCTGAATTGATGCTGGGCTGCAGAGTGGGGCAACTGGGTGTGCCCCCACTGTGGGGGACTGGTGATAATTGTATGAGAGGAGACTAGAGTGTTCCCCTGAGCCAGAGGCACTGGGGATTGCCCCTCCTCTCAGGGTAGGGGGCTTTCTGGGAGGTGAACTCCCCTTATAAACCGGAGGATAAGTAGGATCTTCCTAGGTAGGGGAAAGATGAGGAGAGGTGTCTGAAGCAGAATTAATTAATAAGCAATACAAGGGAAGTAATAAAGACGCCTAAAAACGTGTGACTTTTGGTGCTTCAGAGTGGTGGAGCGTAGTCAAATAAGGATTGAACGCTGTGAGGTGATGGCTGGATGGGGAGTTTGAGGTAGGAAAGACAAATGGGTTCATATCTGGAAGAGTCTGAGATTACTGAATTAAGAAGTTTTTATGGGCCGGGCGTGGTGGTTCACACCCTGTAACCCAGCCTTTGGGAGGGGCCGAAGGGCGGGCGGATCACGAGCAGGAGATCGAGACCAATCCTGGCTAACACGGTGAAACCCCGTCGCACTAAAAATACAAAAAATAGCCAGGCCATCGTGGCGGGCACCCTGTAGTCCCAGCTACTGCAGGAGGCTGGGCAGAGGAATGGCATGAACCCAGGGAGGCGGAGGGCTTGAAGTGAGATTTGCGCCTCTGCACTCCAGCCTCCACGCGACAGAGGCATGGCCCCATCTCCAAAAAAACAAACAAACCAAACCCTTTTTTTTTTTTTTTTTTTTTTTTTTTTTTTAGACGTGAGTCTCGCCTGGGTCACCCCCGGGCGGAGTGCAGTGGGCCGGATGCCAGAGCTCACTGCAAGGCTCCACCGTCCCGGGTTTTACGCCATTCTCCTGCCTCAGCCTCCCGAGTAGCTGGACTGACAGCACCCGGCCACCCTCGCGCCGCTTGTTTTTTGCGTATTTTTTAGTACGAGACGGGGTTTCACCATGACAAACAAACCTTTTACAGACCAGGCGTGGTGGGTCACGCTTGTAATCCCAGCACTTTGGGAGGCTGAGGCAGGGAGGTCACCTTAGGTCAGGAGTTTAAGACCAGCCTAACCAACAAGGTGAAACCCCGTCTCCATAAAAATACAAAAATTAGCCAGGCATGATGGCGGGTTCCCGTAATCCCAACTACTCAGGAGGCTGAGGCAAGAGAATTGCTTGAACCCAGGAGGCAGGGGTTGCAGTGAGCCGAGATCGTGCCATTGCACTCCAGCCTGGGTGACAAGAGCGAGACTCCATCTCAAAAAAAAAAAAATTTTTTTTTTTACTTTTCCTTCTATGGCAGTAGAGGTCATAGTCATGAATGGCTTTGCTACTGACTGACTTTATCGTGTTGGTTAAGGTGCTAGCCAATCAGTGAGCCTCAGTTTCCCCATCTATAAAATTACCTTGCAGGAATATTTTAAGGACTCAAAAAATGATGGCGGGACTTGATGGCTCACACCTGTAGTCCCAGCACTTTGGGAGGCTAAGGTGGGTGGATTGCTTGAGGCCAGGAGTTTGAGACCAGCCTGGCCAACATGGTGAAATCCTGTCTCTACTAAAAATACAAAAATTAGCTGGGCGTGGTGGTGCATGCCTGTAATTCCAGCCACTTGGGAGGCTGAGGCATAAGAATTGCTTGAACCCAGAAGGCGGAGGTTGCAGCGAACTGAGATCATGCCACTGCACTCCAGCCTGAGCTGGAAGAGACCCTCTCTCAAAAAAAAAAGATAACTATTACAATCTAATTTGCATTTTAGAAAATTAACTTTATAAATTAATTCACAGTGTAGGTAATGAATCAGAAAGACAGGGAATAAGAAGACCAGTTAGGAAGTAATTTATTTATTTATTTATTTATTTATTTATTTTTGAGGTGGAGTCTCGCTCTGTCGCCCGGACTGGAGTGCAGTGGCCAGATCTCAGCTCACTGCAAGCTCCGCCTCCCGGGTTTACGCCATTCTCCTGCCTCAGCCTCCCGAGTAGCTGGGACTACAGGCTCCCGCCACCTCGCCCGGCTAGTTTTTTTTGAATTTTTTTAGTAGAGACGCGGTTTCACCGTGTTAGCCAGGATGGTCTCGATCTCCTGACCTCGTGATCCGCCCGTCTCGGCCTCCCAAAGTGCTGGGATTACAGGCTTGAGCCACCGCGCCCGGCCAAAGGAAGTAATTTATTTTAAGAAAAAATATATGAAATACCTGAATAGGATTAACAGCATTGCAAATAAACATGGTGCAGACTTTCTACCCTAGAACCATGGACCAGTTTGTAACCTTGCAGGGAAGGCCCCAGGGCTGATGATCGTTGCTGTGACTTATTTGAAGCCTTAATTGGCCACATTTTGGTACTATGCCAAGGCTGAGCTGCTTCCTCCAACCCCTGGTGAGATCCCTAGAACTATTCAGAGCCTGAAAAAAAATAGTAATGCTCTAATAGCTCACAGTTAAGGAAGCTTTGCTGAATGATGTGGTGGCCACTGAGGTGTGGACGTGATTTTATGTCAGAGAGCTCATAGACACGTGTGGCCTCATTGCTGTAACCTTTGAAGACCCATCTTTAACATCTGATTACATTTGATTTATGACTTGTGTGTTCTTGGACCATATGTGATCAGACCAAAATAAGATGTGTCTAAAAAACAGTAAAATAAAATGAATACAGTGCAGATTAGAGAATTGCAGGCAGTGTGAGTTAAAGCAAAGGACACTAAGGAACAGCCTCTGTGAGAGGCCACCACTTACCCCAGATGCTGTGCATGTGTTACGTTTGGAGATTTATTTGTGCTTTGTACTTGGAGTAACTGGCCTAATAGGTCACAGAACAAGGACCCTGGCATTTACTGCCCTACAGTCCTAAAGCCCGTGGTGGGATCGGGCATCTTTCTCCTGCACACTCATGCACGTGTGTGTGTGTGTGTGAGAGAGAGAGAGAGGTTGAGAGAAACTGAGATTGGGTTATATGCCTTTTGCATGCTATCTTCTTTCCTTCTTCCTTCCTTTATAGTTATACTACAATTGTTTTTGTCCTTTAGCCTGGAAATATTGATTAAATTTTTAGCTGTGCATACCCTTTGGCCCAACTGTTTCACCTCTCTGAATCTCTCCTACAGAAATATTTTGAAGAGTGTGAAATGATTCCTATTTACAATGTATATTGTAGCATTACTTGTAGTAGTGCAAAATTAGAAAATATCTAATTGCCATTATAGTGGAATGATTAAATAAATTATAATGTGCCTATGCCGTGAACTGTTATTCAGCAAAAATGAGATGGATCTGTGTCCACTGAGATGACAGTATGTCCACAACCACATCACTTACTGAATAAAGCAAGTTGCAGTATATAATGTAGAGTCCGATTTCATTTCGGATAAAAATAATATATATGTACATGTGTGCATTTATGTACATATAGCTACAAAATATACTATTATAATGCATTTGGAACTGTTACAGTGGTAACTCTTGGGACATATCAAGAAGGGGGGTATTCACTTCTTAATTCATATTCTTTTCTAAAATTTTCTTTATTTTTTTTGAGAAATAAGCTTGTTCCTACACCCAGGCTGGAGTGCAGTGGTGCAATCATAGCTCACTGTAACCTGGAACTCCTGGGCTCAAGCAATCCTCCTGCTTCAGCCTTCCTAGTAGCCGGGACTACAGATGCATGACACCATGCACAGCTAATTAAAAAATTTTTCTTTTTCTTTTCTTTTTTTTTTAGAGACCAGGGTCTCACTATGTTGCCAAGGCTGGTCTTGAACTCTTGGGCTCAAACAATCCTTCTGCCTTGGCCTCCCAAAGTGCTGGGATTATAGGTGTGAGCCACTGTGCCTGACTGTTCATATTCTTCTATGTTGTTTGAATTTTTTCCAGTGAACATGTTTTCATTTTTAAATGAAAAGTATTTTAATTTTCTTTAAAATAGAGGTGGGAATACTTCTAAGTGGAGGAAGGAAATAGGTTTAGAAGAATATTTAGAAGTAGGAAAATTAAGAGAGTTCGCAAAATAATGGTTTTAATTTTTAGTGAACTACAGGAAAGGTAGGGTCTGCTCAGTGGGGTTGGGATGTGTGCCAGGAAGTGTCTAGGGGCTTGTGGAGAAAGACGGAAAACCAGAGTAAGCATGGGGAGGAGCAGAGCCAGGGAACTCGGTCCTCTTGATGCCCACATGAAGTAATTCACCTTTAGAAACATTTCATTCGAAATGGTATGAGATTCAGTATGGATGTGGCCTGCTTTTCAGCAACCTGACAGTAAAAGAACTAGAGGATGAATATTTATACTTTTAAAATGGTTTAGAGCTTTAAAGAGTTTCACTTAAGGCATTCTTATAATACATGTCTCCCTACTTCCAGGCCCTCCCCAGGGGTGACCACCCTGCTCATCAGACATTGTTGTACAGTCTCCAGAACTCCTTTCATCTCACAAAACAAACTCTCTCCCCATTGTACACTGACTTCTCATTTCCCTCTCCTACCAGCCCCTGGCCTCCACCGTTCTGTTTTCTGCCTCTATGAGTTTGACTACTCTAGGTACCTCATATGAGTTGAATCATAGAATATTTGTTCTTTTGTAACTGGCTTATTTTTCTTGGCATGTCCTTGGTTCATCCATGTTGTAGCATGTGTCAGAATTTCCTTTTTAAGGCTGAATAATATTCCATTATATAGATACACTGTATATCCGTTCATCCATCAATAGACAGACACTTGGGTTGCTTCTGCCTTTTGGCTATTGGGCTAGGGAAAAAATGCCTAGTTTTTTTGTTTTTTTGACAAGACGGAGCCTCGCTCTGTCGCCCAGGCTGGAGTGGAGTGGCGCGATCTTGGCTCACTGCAAGCTCCGCCTCCCAGGTTCACGGCATTCTCCTGCCTCAGCCTCCCGAGTAGCTGGAACTACAGGTGCCCGCCACTATGCCCGGGTAATTTTTTTTTTTTTTTTTGTATTTTTAGTAGAGACGGGGTTTCACCATGTTAGCCAGGATGGTCTCGATCTGCTAACCTCGTAATCTGCCCGCCTCGGCCTCCCAAAGTGCTGGGATTACAGGCGTGAGCCACCACACCCGGCCTGAAGTGCCTAGTTTTATGAAATTACATAGGCTTATTGTAGGTTCAGTTTTGAAATTTAACTTGTTTTTATGTTCTTACAAAAAATGCTTTATTCCATTTATATTACTTTATGTCCTTAATAAAGATGAGGACATTATTTCAGATGCCCCCTTCTAGGGAAAGTAGCTCCCAGTCACTTAATAAATGAATACTGAATACACAAAGACTATTTTGCTGTGTGTAGGTACCATCATAGTCATATTTTCAAATACCAAGAAAGTATAACCAGATTGTAGATTTTATTCAAGAGTTAGTTTTAACTCTCTCATGATTCCAGAGATGACATGAAAAAAACTGATTGCTTTTATAGAGAATAGTATAGGGTTGCATTTTTTTAGGTGTATAAGAGCATAAAATATGAGGCCTAACAGTATGTGGAAGGTTAACTATACCTTTGGAAAATAAGTAGCAAAAGAAAGAGAACTTTGGAAAACTATTAATAGGTCCAAGCATTTGCTTCATGGCCCTATAAAGGGATTTTATGGGGCTTCTGTTCCAGGAGTTTCCTGCCCTGAGACCTCTGTTTTATGGAGTTGGATTTCTGTGGTAGGTGGATCTTCAGAGGGACAGGAGTCTCAGTAGCATGAGCAGGTGGCAGTGGGATGGAGGCCAGTGAGCTGCGTCACCAAGTGCAGTCACACTTCACGCTAAGATCACCAGTGATAAAAGGGGCACTCCCAGAGAAGTTGAATCAGTGTTTATACCAATTAGTATTGATATGGCTGTTCCCGCCAGCTGTTCTTTTTTTTTTTAACTTTCTGTTTTGAATACAAAAACAGCTGCTTTTGGCTGGGCACAGTGGCTCACATCTATAATTCCAGCACTTTGGGAGGCCAAAGTGGGAGGATCACTTGAGCCCAGAAGTTCAAGACCAGCCTGGGCAACATAGTGAGACCCTCTCTACAAAAAATAAAGTAAATAGGCTATGTATGATGGAGTATGCCTGTAGTCCCAGCTATTCAAGAGGCTGAGGTGGAAGGATCACTTGAGCCTGGGAGGTAGAGGCCACAGTGAGCTGTGATCAAGCCACTGCACTCTAGCCAAAATCAATTTGAAATATAAGTGCACTGGGAGAAGGAGGAAGAGAAAGTAGAGGAAGGAATAGTTTCTTCTTTGTTCGTGTTTTAATCTGGTCTCTGTACTAGTTGAGAAGATAGTTTTCTTTGAAGATCATTACACGTTGCCAACTTTGATCTTCTTTCCCCTCTCTGTTACACAAATCACTGACTGCCTCACTCCTTCTTTCCCTCAATCATTTGCATTCTATTGAATACCCATTGTCCTCCAGGCTGATGTTAGACACTAGAAATACTGATGAAATGCAATCCCTGCCTGAAGGAGTTGTACAGCTAGGAAACATGAACATGTTGGAGGAGGGCTCATGAGCAGAGGCACAGAGACGTCTAACCAACAAGTGGTTTGTGCATGCAGATGATTCAGCATAAGCAGGTATAGCGTCCAGAGGGTGGGAGGAGACTTCGCAAGAGATAAGGCTGAGATGCCAGGCCTGGACCAAGGGATCTGGTATGCCTCCCTGTGAGCTTCGGATTTTTGTCCTGTAGGTGTGGGGAACTACTAATGGGCTTTAAACTGGAGCTCAAGGAAGACACATTTTAAAAGATCTCTCAGATGAAGTGTGGAAGGTAGAGAGTCATGAGAATGGATACAGGGTAACCAGTTGTCCAAATGAGATTTGATGGAGGTTTGACCTCAGGCTGCAGTAGGAATGAAGAGGACGCTTATGCATAAGGCAGAACCTATGCTGGTAACCAATGTGGGACAGAATCTGGGGTGTGGTAATTAGAGTATATTCAGGCCCCTGCAAAGGACACAGCCCGCCAGTGCTAGTGGATTTTCCCACTTTATGTGGCAGACCCATTCTCGCGGAGTAGACATTAAGCCTTTTGAACTTTTCCTCTAAAGACCTCTGTGGCAGTTCTGGAATCATTTAGTGTGGTGCATCATTTTTCCAAGCTCTCAAGAACCCCCCTCCCCCAGCACATATCAGACCCAAGGCTCTTGCCAAGATGTTTATTCTGTGTCATAAGAGAATGTCCCCATATCAACAGGCTCTCCCTCATCCAACTTTCTGTTCCAACACCGTCAGGAACCCATCCCACACATCCTCCAGGTCCTGCTGGTGCCTTTGTTGGCCAGTTGCCAAGCACCTCTGGCATGATAAGTCCCCTCCTCTCTTTGCAGGTCCACCAGGCCCCAGTTGAGTGATACTCAGATAATGGCCCTAATTATGGTTGGGTGACCAGGAAGGAAGGTGGGGGCAGGTTCTCTGTAGGGTAAGCATTGTCTTGTAAGGAACTCACCTCATTTGAGACCTCTGTGTAATCATGAGGGTTGGAGGAGCAGGTTCCTCCCATCTTCAAGGGGGAGGGAGTGGGCTATTTGCAAGCCTAGGAAATCTGGGGTTCATGTTCCTCAAATAAATATACACAGACATTCCCATCTCAAGTCTTAGAGTTCACTCCTTCCCTACCAGGGCCTGAATCTGGCACAGTAGACTAGTATAGGCTGAGAGTTAATCTTTCTTTTTGATTCTGTCACTCTTAAAATTAGGTCTTGTGCCTGTGGGAAATGATTGTCTTTAAATGCTGCCAAAGTAGCCTGGCATGGTGGCACATCTGTAATCCCAGCACTTGGGAGACTGAGGTGGGAGGATGGCTTGAGACAGGAATTTGAGGCTGCAGTGAACTATGTTCACACGACTGCACTCTAAGCCTGGATGCCACATTGAGACCCTATCACAAATAAATTAATAAATAAGTAAAAGTTGCCAAAGGAAGCTTACTGACTATCATAGCTGGCTTTATTTCTTTATTTTTAGTTTTTCTTATAAAGATAGAGTCTCGCTATGTTGCCCGGGGTGGTCTCAAACTCCTGGCCTCAAGTGATCTTCCCGCCTCAGCCTTCCAAATTGCTGGGATTATGGGCATGAGCCACCACATCCAGCCTCATAGTTGGCTTTGTATTTTTTGTTGCTACACCTGAATCTCATTTTCCCTTTTCAATGAACCAATCCTCTTAATAACAGTCACCCAATTTCACAGTCCTTACTGTAACTGTTTCTCCCATACCTCCTGTACCAAAGACATCAAATTAGCCTGGATATTATACAGCCCTGTGTCTCCTGTTCCCCTTCCCCACAGGGGAATGTCTGCAGCATGCTGGGGACCATCCACATTCCACCCACCTCCGTGATGGGTCCTCATTGCCGTCTGGCTGGTGGGTGATCCACCCCCAAATTCCATCCATAGACAACATCTGATACCAACTGGTTTAGGTTGGGTTCTCTGGGAGCAAAGCCTGAGATTGAGATCTTTGTGAAAGCTATTTATTGAGGGAATGCTCTTTAGAGATGAGGAAGACAGATGGCGCAGTGGAGCAAAACCAAACATGAGTGTGGTCTTAGCCAAGACCCGTTTTGGCCTGGTCCCACGGGAAAGCTTTGGAGTACAGCTTGTACCACAGAGTTGCTTCATCTCAAGGTAAAGGGGCCAGCTTTTTGTACAGCCCTGTCAATCAGTCACTGACTGTTGGTGGCTGCCCTGGAGTGAGAGAGGGAATCAGGAAGACTCTCTTGGATCAGGTGGCTCTGGTTCCCAGTTCTTGGAGAAGGGGTAGCTATGGGGCTGTGTGTAGCCAACACTCTCCACAGTAGGGGTACAGAGACCTGGGGAGGGGGTTGGGGAAGGTTGGGACGCCAGCACATGACTACACTCCCGTACATACTTCGGCCCTTGCTTTTTAATTTAATGGTATATTATATTGGAGATCATTCTAGATCCATTTACCTAGGGCTGACTTGTCCTCTTTAAAAGTACTTATTGAGGTATAACATACACACAGAAAGATGACAAGTCATCCATGCACAGTTGATTTTCAAAGTGAGCCCTCCGCTGTGGCCAGCATTCAGATCAAGAAGTAGCACATGGCTGGCACCCCCAGAAGCTCCCCTTCTGCCCCTTTCCTGTCATTACCTCTAGCCTAAGGTAACTGCAATCCTAACTTCTGTCCTGGTTTGAACTTTATATAAGTGGAACTGTGTTCAATGTGCTCTTTAATGTCTGGCTCCTTTCACTTAGCATCTTTGTGACATTTATTTATCTCATAGTAGCTTAGCCCAGGAGGGTCCTTGGCTTTGCTCAGGAAAGAATTTAAGAGAGAGTAGTGGAAGAAAACAGCTTGATTGAGGTGGCAGTGTTACAGCTCCGTGACTGCTCCTGCAGAGCAGGGCTACCCAAATGCAGTGTGTTGAAAGTAGCAGCTCTGGCCGGGCGCGGTGGCTCAAGCCTGTAATCCCAGCACTTTGGGAGGCCGAGACGGGCGGATCACGAGGTCAGGAGATCGAGACCATCCTGGTCTACACGGTGAAACCCCGTCTCTACTAAAAAATACAAAAAACTAGCCGGGCGAGATGGCGGGCGCCTGTAGTCCCAGCTACTCGGGAGGCTGAGGCAGGAGAATGGCGT
>NW_016807991.1:4533310-4538623 GCF_001698545.2 Rhinopithecus bieti | reverse complement strand
AAAAAAAAAAAAAAAAAAAAAAAAAAAAAAAAAAAGAAAGTAGCAGCTCAGAGCAGGTTTGTAATCGTATTTATACCCACTTTTAATTACATGCAAATTAAGGGACAAATTATGTAGAAATTTCTAGAAGGATAGTGCCTTCTGGGTCATTGGGTCGTTGCCATGGAAAGGGGTGGTAACTTCCAGGTGTTGCTGTGGCAATAGTAAACTGACATGGCACACACTGACTGACAGGTACGGGAGGTATGGGCTATCTTATGGAAAGCTGCTTCTGCCCAGTCCCTGTTTCAGCTTGTCCTCAATTTAGTCCAATGTCCGAACCCCACCTCTGGAGTTGAGTCTCGCTTCCTGAGTCAAGTCCTGCATCCCCTACCTCAATGGCGTACGGCAACAAGAAGGAACAAACTGTTCCTGTGCTGTGTACGGTTCATTTTCATTGCTGTATAGTATTTCATTGTGTGAATACACCATAATTTATCCACTCTGTTGTTTGCAGGCATTGAGCTTTTTTGGGCATTTTGGCTATTACACATAGTGCTGCTATGAACGTTCTATTATTACGTGCATTTTGTTGCATATATGTGTGCATACCTGTTAAGGCTATAGCTAGGAGAATTGCTGAGTCATAGAATATGCTGTAGTAGATACTGCTAACCACTTTTCAAAGTGATTGTACCAATTTTTTTTTTCCCACTAGCAGTGTTTAGAATTCCCAGCACCTAGTATTTTACATCTTTTTAATCTTAGCCAGTGTGGTAGGTTTGTAGAATTTATTTTCATTTTCCCAATAACCGATGAAATTGGAGAGACAGGTGATCTCCTGGTAAATTGGAGAGACAGGTGATCTGGTTACATGGTATCTGGAAAAAGATCTAGGGGTCTAAATGCTTTTCATACCAACTTTCCCAGTCTCCTTTTTCCAGCCTTACTATACCCCACTTTTAGGAGGACCCACACCTCCATTTCCTAAGCCTGTCTCCCATTCCCTCTGCTCTTGTGGTTTTTTTTTGTTTGTTTTGTTTTGTTTTGTTTTGGTTTTGAGACAGAGTCTTGCTCTGTCTCTCAGGCTAGAGTGCAGTGGTGCCATCTCGGCTCAGTGCAAGCTCCGCCTCCTGAGTTCACGCCATTCTCCTGCCTCAGCCTCCCGAGCAGCTGGGACTACAGGCACCCGCCACCACACCTGGATAATTTTTTGTATTTTTGGTAGAGACGGGTTTCACCATTTTTTAGCCAGGATGGTCTCAATCTCCTGACCTTGTGATCCTCCTGGCCTCCCAAAGTGCTGGGATTACAGGCATGAGCCCAGCCTGCTCTTGTGATTTTATATTTTGTTCTCTCTCTTTTTAAATCTCTTTACTATTGTTTCGGTAACAATTCAGAAGAAAGCAGAGGAAGGAAACCTAATCGTGTCTGGTACTGTATTATACAATCATGGAAGAGGACATAGGCCATTTCCATAGAGACAATTTTAAATGAGTTGTCTTTGGGTTTAAACTATCCACTTCACAGCCCACTAAGAAGCGTCCTGCTTTTGGGGGTCTTTCAGCAGAGCCTGCAGAGTCATCTCAGGCTGTAGTGAATTTACTGCCCTTCCCACCATCAGACCCTGGCTTCACCATTTCTGATGTATTTGAAAGTCTTCTATGGTGGCTGAGTGCGTGGTGTTCCATGCGAACTGAATGAGGCCTTTGGCTATTTTATTTAAGCATTGTAAAGAGTGTTGTGTCATTTTGGAAAGAGCAAAACGATAGGGGTAGGAAATAGATCCATGATTGCCCAGGACTGGGGTGCATGGAAGAGTTGACTAGAGAGGGCACAAGGGAATGTGGGGTAGTGGAAATGTTCTTTATTTTGTTTGTAATGGTGGTTACACTGTTGTGTGTTTTTGTCAAAATTCACAGAACTGTACACTAAAAACGCTGAATTTTACTGTATATAAATTATACCTTGATAAACAAACAAACAAACAAACAGAATGTGCCTTGGAAAGAGGAGATTAATAGAAATGCGATTGCCTTCTCCGTGGCCTGGTTCCCGTGTAGTCCAGGGAGTCCCTGTTTGTGGATGTGTACCACTGAGAAGTGGTAGCCGGGTCCCCCTGTCCCCCGAGGCTGTCTGCGGATGTGGAGATGGGAGGGATAGCAGGGCAGCATTGCTCCTGCATCAGCTGCCCTCAACCAGGCGCTAAACTCAGGTCTGAAACTGTGAGTGTGGCAGCTTCACTGCAGGATGCAGGAGAGCCTGCCCAGGAGCTGTGCCTCAGACCTGTGCTTTGTTTTCTCGCTCAGCTCCTCATTGTTGCGGATCAGGCTTCAGAAGTCACGTTTGTTTGTTAAACAATCAGGGTCACAACAGACAAAAGGAGAACTTGCTTAACTCTCACGTTACCTTAGACAGTGTCTTCCATTTCCCTTGTGATCATAAACCGAGAATCTCAGAGAGCCTTTTAGTCACTGTGGTAGAAACTTACATATATGTGTCCGTGGGTGGGGGGTGGCGGGGTTAACTGTTTCCAAGAGGTTAAATTCCAGTAGAATACAGGGCAGATCTACAATAATTCTTCTGAGTCACAACCAAGTGAGATATATCCTAGTTGTATTTACTTCAAGTGCTTTGGGATTTATAGATGAGATACTTACCTAATTGCTTATGTTTCATTTGTGCATTATTTTTTCCAAGCATTTAAAATAGCATTATAAGTTCTTTAATGAAGATGTTATCACTAATGCTAATCACTAAGGATTCCTAATGAAAACATATTTTCATAGCACTGTATGGTTTTCAAAACATTTTTATTTGATCTTAACGACCTTATGAGATAGATAGAAGCTATAAATCTCATTTTATAGATAAGAACATTGATGCTCAGAGATGTTAAGTTATTTGCCCAAAGTCTTGTGTATCAAGTGAGAGAAGGCTGAGTGCTGTGGCTCACGCCTGTAATCCCAGCATGCTGGGAGGCTGAGGCAGGAGGATCACTTGAACTCTGGAGTTTGAGACCAGCCTGGGAAACAGAACGAGGTCCTGTGTCTACAAAAAAATAAAAAATTAGCTAAATGCGGTGGCAGCAGCTGCTACTCGTGTGGCTGAAGTGGGAGAATCACTTGAGCCTGAGAGGTTGAGACTGCAGTAATGGCCATTGCAGTCGCCCTGGGCAACAGAGCGAACACTGTCTCAAAAGAAAAAACAAAAAAAAAAAAAACAAAAAACAGTGGGAGAGCTGAAGCAAGAACCTGTGTCTCCTGGCTCTTGATGTCATACTTGTTTTATTAAATCATTTCGTCTTCATTTTCCAGTCTTTCATGCAACTCATTGGCAGAACCAGAGAGTTTCATCTCCTAGTCAAGCTTACTCAGTATTACTCCACAAACCCTTAATTTAAAAACACATGGTGGTCTGTGTTTTTCAGTTATTTTGTGAGCATTAATTGTACCAGTCTGCCATTTAGTCTGAGGGGCAAATACTCAAAATGTATAGAGTCACCATGGGCACATGCTGTACTCTTCTGAAGATCTGGTTGTTTGTGTATTCATTTTACAGACCTCTCTTTCTGCCTTCTGCATGTGCTGGTGTAATTACCAGGGGTAACACGAAGCTGATTCCTACATGGATTTTGCCCTCAAGTTTATAATTTCATGGAGAAGATCAGACATGGACATAACATAGCTATAATACAGAGCAGGGAGTGAAAAATGAAGTATAGACATAGTCATATAAAAGCTTGGAGAAAGGAGCTTTATAATGTAAATTTTGCTGACTTGAAAAGTACCACTAAATGCTTGAACTTTTGGTTCGTTGTTTGATGCCATGTTTCTTAACAAACCAGAGTACAAAGAACTGCTGTGGTATTCAGTAGTGGAACTAAAGCATCTGTGTTGTAGGAATTTCCTCGAAATTTCTTTGAAACATACTGAAACCAAGTGTGCACACTCTTACCTCTGTTTCCTGTTGTCATTGTGCACCCCATCTGACGGGAAACTATACTTACTGGTTTTGCATTTCAAAGAAAATCTGGTTAACTTTTCAGCTCTTAAAGAGATGCATAGTGGCCTTAACTGTTAATGAAACTGTTATATAAAAGTCTGTATTGTATTGTCAAAGACTTATGAGTCAAATAGCTTAACAGTTGATTACACGTAAATTGTGTACCTAAGCAGCACACTTCATTCTCCAAGATGGTCTTTCCAGGGCAATCAAATAAAATAGTAGCCCTGATTATTACAGAAATTAATCAGACATACACTTTTTCTTTAAATTTTATTTTATTTTTTTAGACAGGGTCTCCCTCTGTCACCCAGGCTGGAGTGCAGTGGTGCAATTATAGCTCATTGTAGCTTCAGCCTCCCAGGCTCAAGCAATCCTTGAGCCTTCCTAGGAGCTGGGACTACAGGCACATACCACTACACCTGGCTAATTTTTTACTTTTTTGTAGAGATGGGGTCTCACTATGTTGCCCAAACCGATCTCGAACTCCTGGGCTCCAGCGATCCTCCCGCCTCAGCTTCCCAAAGTTCTGGGATTACAGACATAAGCCACCACACCCAGCCCACTTTATCTATAGAAGGCAGCACTGAACTTTAGGATAAAGGTTGGTATAATTATAGAATAGAATGTAGTCCTTAGCCATATTTTCCTCTTATTAAAATCTTTTTTTTTTTTTTTTTTTGAGATGGAGTCTTGCTCTGTCGCCCGGGCTAGAGTGCAGTGGCCGGATCTCAGCTCACTGCAAGCTCCGCCTCCCGGGTTTACGCCATTCTCCTGCCTCAGCCTGCCGAGTAGCTGGGACTACAGGCACCTGCCACCTCGCCCGGCTAGTTTTTTTGTATTTTAGTAGAGACGGGGTTTCACTGTGTTAGCCAGGATGGTCTCGATCTCCTGACCTCGTCATCCACCCGTCTCGGCCTCCCAAAGTGCTGGGATTACAGGCTTGAGCCACCGCGCCCAGCCCTCTTATTAAAATCTTAAATGCTGGTAACACCAGAGGTTTATGTCCTCTGCTAATCCATATTGTAACTTTTGTTTTTCTTTTTGTAGAAACAGTCCCACTATGTTGCCCAGGCTGGTCTTAAACTCCTGGCCTCCCAAAGTGCCGGGATTACAGGTGTGAGCCACTGCATTCAGCTGTGTAAACTATTTTTTTATATTTACTTATTTATTTATTCATTTATTTATTTGAGATGGGGTCTCACTCTGTCACCCAGGCTGGAGTGCAGTGGCATGTTCATGGCTCACTGCAGCTTTGACTTCCCTGGACTCAAGCAATTTCCCTGGACACCGTGCCCAGTATAAACTTTTTTTTTTTTTTTTTTTTTT
>NW_016807991.1:4505568-4532956 GCF_001698545.2 Rhinopithecus bieti | reverse complement strand
CAGTATAAACTATTTTTAAAAGAGAGAGTGGCCAGGCATGGTGGCTCACGCCTATAATCCCAGCACTTTGGGAGACTGAGGCAGGCAGATCACTTGGGGCAGGAGTTTGAGACCAGCCTGGCCAACATGGCAAAACTCCGTCTCTATTAAAAATATAAAAATTAGCTGGGCGTGGTGGCATGTGACTGTGGACCCAGCTATTCAGGAGGCTGAGGCAAGGGAATCACTTGAACCCAGGAGGTGGAAGTCATAGTGAGCCGAAATTGCACCACTACACTCCAGCCTGGTTGATGGTGAGAATCTATTTCAAAAAAAAAAAAAAGAGGGAGAGAGAGCAAGCAGTTAGCCTGAGTACTTAACAGCAGTAATGGTAATAAATATCAGTGGGTCACATCTACCCTTTACAAAGTTATTTGTCTCCACAATTCCACTGTGAACACTGGGGCTGGGATTCTGCAGCTCCCTCCATTGCTTGCTGCAATTGGCCACCTGCTGCCAGTGGAGGGTGCTGGAAGGTCTACAGAGCAGGAGGAGAAGGACCCACTGCTTGTGCCTGGCTGTTCCTATGACCACCATCCCAGCAATGCCTTTTCAGCCCACCAGCTGCAGTTTGTTACAACCTTGAGTTGTTTTTATTTGTTTGTTTGTGTTCTCCCCCCAACAAACCCAGAACCAACTGGGCGGTACCCTCACCTCAGAAGTCTGAGTCCCAGCTTCAGAGGGTCCCTTCTCCAGGCTTCCAGGATCTCAGAACCCAACCTCTCCCCTTTGTTCCCTCAGCCATGGGGATGGAGCTCCGTGCTCCCTTTTCGTGTTTTAGTTCTTTGATATCCATTTAACCAGTTTCTTGTATTTAATTCTGCCTATTAAAATAGCTTGTGTAGTACCTGTTTTCCTGACTAAACCATGATTAATGCAACTTTGACTCTGACAAATTTTGAGGTCGTTGTTATGGAGTTCATTTCACTGATAAGGAAATGGAGGCTTAGTAGGGCAAAGCAGCTCGTCTAAAGTCACCGTAACCAGCAGCACAGGAGCTGAGACCCTCGCCTTCTGCTCGTAGATCCTGGGCTCTTTCCATTTCATCTCTGCATTTCTCTTGCTGAATTAATTTTTTTAATAATTTATTCTTACAGAAGAATCACAAAAGATAGTAGAGTTGCCATGTAGCCTTTACCCAGCTCCACCTAAGGTTAGCATCTTACATAACCGCGACACATTTATCCAAACTGAAAATTAACACAGTTACATTACTATTTTTAAAACTAGACTTTATTAGGATTTTACTAGCTTTTCCACTATTGTCCTTTTTTAGTTCTAGGATCTAGTCCAGGATACTTTTGGTTCTCATGTTTCCTTCATCTCCTCCAATCTGTGCTAGTTTCTCAGTTTTTCCTTGTTCTTCATGACCTTGACAATTTTTAGATGTACTGGCTAGGTATTTTGTAGAACTTCCCTTGATTTGGGTTTTTCTAATGTTTTCTTCTATAATATCAAAAGACCAGGGTTATAGACTTTGGGAAAGAAAACCAGAGATATAGTTGCATCATATCAGAGGTACATAATATCTTATTACTTATTACTGTTACTGTTATTATTTATTACTGTTGATATCAGCCCTGTTTACTTGGTCTGGGTGGTACAGGTTTATCCACTGTGAATTTCCCCTTTCCATGATGTATTCGTTAGAAGCCAGTCACTAAATCCCCTTGCTGAACTTTTGACTTACCACTTAATTATGGAGCCATGCTTTCTTCACTAACGTAAAATAATTTTTGTGTTAATGACCAGACTGAGAATTATAAACTTAGGAGCCAAACTAACACTGTTGGAAGATACTAGCATGCATTGCTTTGGGGGAAATTACCTGTTGCATCTCTTGCACCATCTTTGCTTGCACTTTGTTTAAACTTGAACTTGGCTATTTTTAGTCTCAGAAAGCTTGTGGTTAATGCTAAGACACCTATTTATTCTTCAGGGACTGTAATCACCTCTGACAAGCCCTGAAAGATGATCAGAAGCCCAGGGTCTTAATGAAATGCAGGAAATAAGTAAAAAGAAGAAGAACCACAGAGAAGAGGTTGCTGAGAATAAGGAAAATTGGAGGTGATGAAGGATGTGGCTCAAGGAGTGGAGATTTACAAGGATGGGCTGAGAAGTGATGGGTGACCACACTGGGCAGTGGAGTGATCCCAGGTAGGAAGCTGTGGGATGCAGTACAAGAGAACATAAGTCACCTTGGAGTTGGAACATGATAGAGTATGGGTGTTCACCATCTAGAACCTAAAGTTCTAGTCATTGCATTTCACTATATCCGGTCTTTAAATGAGTTTAGACTTTCATAAAAGCCAAAGAAAGTAGTTCACTTGGTTTACAGAACCTTGGCTGCCCACTGCTATTGAGGGATGACTGAAGAATAATCAGAGCTCTCAAGACTCTTAGAAGCTTAGCAATGCAAAATGGAACAAGTGCCACCTTATTAAACTAGCTGCAGAATAGGTTTTTCCATTAGGGTTTCCACACATCTTTACATTAATAACTCAGAAAATAAAACTATCAGGGCTGGGCACGGTGGCTCACACTTGTAATCTCAGCTATTTGGGAGGCTAAGGCAGGCAGATCATTTGAGGTCAGTAGTTCAAGAACAGCCTGACCAACATGGTAAAACCCCATCTCTACTAAAAATTACAAAAAAATTAGCTGGTTGTGGTGGTGAGCACCTGTAATCCCAGCTACTCGAGAAGCTGAGGCAGGAGAGTCGCTTGAACCCAGGATGTGGAGGTTGCAGTGAGCTGAGATTGCCACACTGCACTCCAGCCTGGGCGACAGAGTGAGACACTGTCTCAAAAAAAAAAAAAAATTAATTAAACATAAAAAGAAAATAAAACTATCAGGTATATGCTATGGATTTTTATTTTATGCTATTTTGTTCTAATTACCTAGGGCTTCTATGCCACAGGATTAGCTAAAGAAAATAAAATCCTGGCCAGGCACCATGGCTCACGCCTGTAATCCCAGCACTTTGGGTGGCCGAGGTGAATGGATCACGAGGTCAGGAGTTCAAGACCAGCCTGGCCAACATGATGAAACCCCGTCTCTACTCAAAATACAAAAAATTAGCTGGGTGTGGTGGTGGGCACCTGTAATCCCAGCTACTCGGGAGGCTGAGGCAGGAGAATGGCTTGAACCCGAGAGGCAGAGGTTGTGGTGAGCCGAGATTGCACCACTCCACTCCAGCCTGGGTGATAGAGCGAGACTCCATCTCAAGGAAAAAAAAAGAAGAAAAGAAAATCCTATTAGAGTTATTGATTGAGTAGTGGCTCTCTTCCCAGGGCTGTATCTGCAAATACATAGCCTAGCCAGAGTAACCAGACCTTGCCAGGGCTTTGAATTCCATGTCTGTTTGGCTTATAAACTTGACTGTTTCTGTTGATATATTTCATACTATTCTTTTTCTCAAACCAGAGTTGAGATTTTATTTATTTATTTATTTATTTATTTATTTATTTATTTATTTATTTTGAGTTATAGTCTCATTCTGTTGTCCAGGCTGGAGTGCAGTGGCGCGATCTCAGCTCACTGCACCCTCCACCTCCTGGGTTCAAGCAATTCTCCTGCCTCAGCCTCCCAAGTAGCTGTGATTACAGATGTACACCACCATGCCCGGCTAATTTTTGTATTTTTAACAGAGATGGGGTTTCACCAGTTTGGCCAGGCTGGTCTCAAACTCCTGACCTCAGGTGATCTTCCCACCTCAGCCTCCCAAAGTGCTGGGATTACAGACGTGAGCCACTGCCCCTGGCCCAGAACTGAGATTTATAGCCTAGTAGACTTCAGAGCATGTTTTCCTTGCAGGAATATGAGAGAAGTCTTGACAACTCTTGTAATTAATCTTGAATCTTACATAAGTAGTTTTTTGTTTCGTTTTGTTTTTTGTTTTGGGATGGAGTCTCACTCTTGTTGCTCAGGCTGGAGTGCAATGGTGTGATCTGGGCTCACTGCAACTCTGTCTCCTGAGTTCAAGTGATTCTCCTGCTTCAGCTTCCTGAGTAGCTAGGATTACAGGCACCCGCCACGATGCCCAGCTAATTTTTTGTATTTTTAGTAGAGATGGGGTTTCACAGTGTTGGCCAGGTTGGTCTCAAACTCCTGACCTCAGGTGATCCACCCACCTCAGCCTCGCAAAGTGCTGGGATTACAGGTGTGAGTCACCGCGCCCGGCCCATAAATAGTTTTAGAGTCAATGTATTTTAATGGGACATGAAAGGACAGCTTGGAGTTTTTCGGCTTGAAGACCAGTTTATAGCTTCGTATTTTTTGTTTTTGAAATAGAGAGTGGGGAAGATTTTGGTCCTCTTGTCCATCTTAGTAATTGGCCTATCAAAATGCCTATGTTTTAAAATATCTGGAAAACTTGCATACTTGGCATTAGAACATCAAATACCTTGTTTGGGAAGAAAAATATATATAAAATAATTTTAATAATAGTGTTTTATATATATGTTGTATATATGTTATATATATATTTGTTATATATATGTTTATATATATGTTATATATATATATGTTTTATATATATATATGTTTTTGAGACGGAGTCTCGCTCTGTCACCCAGGCTAGAGTGCCAGTGGCGCAATCTCAGCTCACTGCAAGCTCTGCCTCCCGGATTCACGCCATTCTCCTGCCTCAGCCTCCTGAGTAGCTGGGACTACAGGCGCCCGCCACCTCGCCCGGCTAGTTTTTTGTATTTTTAATAGAGACGGGGTTTCACCGTGTTTGCCAGGATGGTCTCGATCTCCTGACCTTGTGATCCATCTGCCTCAGCCTCCCAAAGTTCTGGGATTACAGGCGTGAGCCACCGTACCCGGCCTTGTTTTATATTTTTAAATGCCTATTTAGATTGATATTGGTGCTTGCTTCTCTAAGCATATTCTTCACATACATACAGTGTCAAGGCATCTCAAAACCTGCTGCTTAAAAGTGTATTCTTATTTGTGAGCTGGGTTATGAGTCTGCTGACCAAATGAAATCAGGAGGTGAGGCAGTGAGGATGGGTTGCTTGTCTGAAAGGAGTAATCTCTGACCACTAGTCATTATTTACCAACTCACTGGAGGGGAAAAGATGACTGTGTTGGCTTTATTAAAAGCACTCCTTTCTCCTTTTAACTCAACTTAAAATTAGCTGGTGTTAGGCAAACTCTTTTGCAACTAAAAACAACTCGTCTTCTAGAAGGTAGTTTTAGTTTAGAAGCACAACATGATTGGGTAGAAGGTTTTAGCCTGATGGGAAGGGAGGCTTCCTATCTGTGGGGGCCTGGAAGTCAAATAGGTTCGTTTGTCATTGAAGCAGTTCATATAGCCATGTAGTTGTGTTTAATGACAGAGTGGTACTGAGCTTGTTGCCTGGTCTCAGTATTCTTAAACAATGAGTCAAGACCTAAAACATAAGGAGAGATATAGAATGGATTTGTGATGGTCATTACCAAGATCTGTGCAATTTTATGATGTGTTCTTTACTCTGAGGTAGGTTTTTCATACTCATCACCTGTTAGGGGTGAACAGAGAGAATTGCTTAACTCGGCAATTGCTTAATTAAATATTTTGGAAAAGGTCAACATTAGGTGGGAGGTCATATAGTCATGACATTGATCTTGTGTACTTCCCGCCAAGAGACCTAGCAGAGGAGTTCAAAGACTATAAATGGAGTGCTATCTTAGATCGATTTCTTTGATAGCCAAATCTGAATACAAAGCATATTTGTGTTCAAGGTCATCTTGTGACACTCTCTTGCTATCTCCCTCATATCTGTAATTTGAGTACAAAGAATGTCTTGTATCTTGTCAGCTTTGTAATTACTATTCATTCTAAGCTGGTGATTGGCTACCCGTGAGAATTGGATGGAAAATTAGTGAAAAGGGGTTTACTGCAGTTAATATAGATCATTGTTGTTCTGGTCTACAGCAGGCACATCAGTCTGTCTCAGGGATGCATCTGGCTAAATAGGCAAATTTGTATTCACTTCACAGCATTCAAGCAAATACTAAGCTGCTTTCCCCAATACCGATCTAAGAAAATGTTCTAGAGCATCACCAGTCTAAAAATATCTGCTGGTAAGCCTTGGACACATTATGTATCTCAGAAGAGGGGAAGCAGAGAAAGCTGGGAAAATAACCAGGCATCAAATAAAAATGAAATAGAATTTAAACACAAAAACCCTATAAAAGAAAGAGATTATATAGTACCATAAATGAATTTTTTGATATGACCCCAGGTGTTGGTTTCTATAGTAATTATTATTTCATTCTTTGGCATAAATATTAAATGTCTACCCAATATATAAAATGTGTACTTTGCTTTTTTTTTTTTTTTTTGAGATGGAGTCTCGCTCTGTCGCCCAGGCTGGAGTGCAGTGGCACTATCTTGGCTCACTGCAACCCCGGCCTCCCAGGTTCAAGCGATTCTCCTGCCTCAGCCTCCTGAGTAGCTAGGATTACAGGCGCGTACCACTGCGTCTGGCTAATTTTTTGTGTTTTTAGTAGATAAGGGGTTTCACCATGCTGGCCAGGCTGATCTTGAGCTGCTGGCCTCAACCAACCTGCCCACCTCAGCCTCCCAAAGTGCTGGGATTACAGGCGTGAGCCACTGCTCCCAGCCTGTACTTTGCTATTTTAATTATAAATTGTCTAAAATGATTTCCTGTCTTTGGAAGCATATTTTTGGTATTTTGGATTTTTTGATTTTACTTAAGTAAAAAATTAATATAATATAAATTACATAAATACATAATTTATAATTAAGTAAATGAAAAAATAATTGAATAAATGAATGATAAAAGACAGCTCTTCCTTACAATAGAATCCCAGCTAATAAATGTAGAAAGCTGTAATTATTCTATATCCATAAATGTTTTTTATTGTAGAAGAAATGATAGAAATTAGCCAGCTGTGATGACTTGCTTGTAGTCCCAGCTACTCGGGAAGCTGAGGCAGGAGGATCACTTGAGCCTAGTAGTTCAAGGCTGTAGTGCACTATATGGTCACAGTGAATAGCCACTGCACTCCAGCCTGGAAACATACCAAGACCCTACCTCTAAAAAACAAAACAAAACAAAAAAATGTGTGTGAATTTATTTTGGTACATAATTAAATATCATTAGCTGCAGAAGACCAGTATTTTTTCTTTCAGTGTGGTCTCTAACCTACCTGCGTCAGAATTGGTTGGAATGTTTATTAAAATACAGATTACTAGTTCCTACCCCAAACTAGCTGAATCAAAATTCTAGTGACAGGGCCCTGGGATCTGCAGTTTTTTAAAAATACTCCCATGTGAGGCCGGGCGTGGTGGCTCACACCTGGAATCCCAGCACTTTGGGAGGCCGAGGCAGGCGAATAACCTGAGGTCAGGAGTTCGAGACCAGTCTCACCAACAGGAGAAACCCTGTCTTGACAAAAAATACAAGAAAATTAGTTGGGCATGGTGGCAGGCGCATGTAATCCCAGCTACTCAGGAAGCAAGGGTGAGAGAGGGGAATCGCTTGAACCTGGGAGGTGGAGGTTGCAGTGAGCCAAGATCGCACCATTGCACTCCAGCCAGGGCAACAAGAGCAAAACTCCGTCTCAAAAAAAAAAAAAAGTACTCCCATGTGATTCTTGGCCCCTCTCAAGTTTGAGAATCACTGAATTAGAAGTTAACTGGCTAAGTAGTGGACAGAGAATCAGATGCAAACTGTTACTGCCTACCTACATGGTCATTAACAAACTTTACATACTTTCTTAGTGCCTCATCTTGATATCTTTCATTATTTCTAGAGTTGCCCAAACTGTTAATTATTTTAATAAACCTGACCTATCTCCCAAGGAAGTGTTGGTTAGGTGGACTAAAAACTATTATTTGAGTAATTTATGTTAATTGAAGAAAAGCCAGAATATTATGATTAATATGAAGTAGTCAGAAAAAGAAAATACACACACACAATAACCAACAGAAGCAGGCCAGGTGCGGTGGCTCATGCCACAGCACTTTGGGAGGCTTGAGACCAGCCTAGACAACATACTGACATCTCGTCTCCACTAAAAATTAAAAAAATTAGGCCAGGCACGGTGGCTCATGCCTGTAATCCCAGCACTTTGGAAGGCCGAGGCAGGTGGATCACGATGTCGGGAGTTCGAGACCAGCCTGGCCAACATGGTGAAACTCCATCTCTACTAAAAATACAAAAGTTAGCTGTGCGTGGTGGCATGTGCCTATAATCCCAGCTACTTGGGAGGCTGCGGCAGGAGAATCACTTGAGCCCAGGGACAGGGGGAGGTTGCAGTGAGCTAGGATCACGAGGTTGCAGTGAGCTAGGATCACGCCACTGCACTGCTACCTGGGCGACAAGAGTGAAACTCCATCTCAAAAAATTAAAATAAAAATAAATAAAAAATAAAAGTAACCAACAGAAGTATACAGTATCAATACTTTCTTTACCTGAGAATTGATGGGGATAATATAGTTTTCACTTATTTATGCCATATATATATAAAACGAGGCCTGAATCTAATAGCAAATGAAAACAAAGTATATACTTTAAAAAGAAGATTTATATTGAAGTTAACTTTATTTTTATGGATGGGATGAATGGATTATTGTGTTCCCAGACTACTGGGAATTGCCTAATAATTTACACACACAATAAGATGTCCTTTCACATGTACTGTGACCATTTTTTTTACAGCAAAAATAGTACAACCATAGGGGTAGTGTAATATTTAAAATCAGAATGGTAAAAAAACAAATCTAGGACATGTGGTTGATACACACACACAGACTAAATGTGTGTGTGCCCATGTGTATGTGAATGCATGTGCACCCTTCTGCCTGCATTTGGGCCTGGTCTGGCAGTTTCATCTTTCGTCACCAGGTGGCACTTTGCCGATGTGATGTGCACATGAAATGAAACTGATGAGCACCAGGGTAAAAAGCCAAAGAGGAGCTGCTCACATACACACAGAGCCTTCGTCAGCAAACGCCTGAGGTCCACCAAAAGAGGTCTTCTGACTGAGCCAAACTCTACTTCCATTCTGGGCTTGAAATGTTTGGGATTTAAGTTATTATCAGATTCAGGCTTACTTCAGTACAGACACAGCAGCCCAGTCCCAGGAGGATGTTGTATCCAAGCATGCAGGGCACCAGATGCAAGCCTGACACCCCTTTACAGATGGAACTAAGAGAGGTTTGCTTGACTCTTCACTGTGTCCCCTGGGCCTAGTTCAGTATTCAGGACATAGTGGGAGTGCTGTATGAATGGGTAAATGTCTTTGTTTTTTGAAAATTATTTATTTTTTATTTATTTTTTTTTTTTTTTTTTTTTTTTTTTTTTTTTTTTAGACAGACTCTCACTCTGTCACCCAGGCTGGAGTGCAATGGTGCAATCTCAGCTCACTGCAACCTCTGCCTCCTGGGTTCAAGCGATTCTTCTGCCTCAGCCTCTTGAGTAACTGGGAGTACAGGCATGCGCCACCACACCCAACTGATTTTTGTATTTTTAGTAGAGACGAAGTTTCACTGTGTTGGCCAGCCTGGTCTCGAACTCCAGACCTCAGGTGATCTGCCTGCCTCGGCCTCCCAAAATGCTGGGATTACAGGTGTGAGCCACCGCGCCCGACCATTTTTTGAAAATAATTTAGTGGAGAAGTCGCCATATTTTAGAACTATCTGGCAGTAACACATCTTTGAGCATCTTGGGTGGAAGGTAAACACTGACTGACATGTCCCTTGCAGCTGTGGCTGCTGGCAGTGTTCTCTGATATCACCCTGCCCTCAGTGTACATTTGTATCTTCTGCAGGTGCTGTTAGATCTTACAGACAAAGATTTTGTCATACTGTGCTCCAAGAAACCTCTTCTAAGAAGACCTTAGATACTCCTGTTAAAGATGGAAAGGAGTGTGGTGTGTGGTGTACTTTTGTACATATTGCCACCTAAGCATAGGGCACAATTGGAGATTTTTGGCTAGCTTCCAGAACCTTCATAGAATTCAGTACTATTTGCCGTGATAGTATAACTTTCGGACTCCCCAAACTCTGCTCAGGTCCCTAGAACACTCCTAGGATTAGAAGAGCCTACAGACTTGCCCTGCAGTAGCTGAAGCAATACAATAGAATATGGCTTTGGGAGTCAGATGTACCTGGGTTCAAATTGCATTTCTGCTATTCATTAGCTCTGGGACCCTGGATGATTACGTGAGTCTTTTGAGTCTCAGTTTCTTTATCTGTAGAATGTCAGTTTCTTTAACAGACATTCTTCATTTTTTAGTCAGCTACTATATTTCTTCTGCATGTTAGACCATCTTCCAGCATACACACAGAATTTACAGGCTGGTGAGAGTGGCAGGCATGTTGTTCCTGTCGAGAATATGAAACAAGAAAATACCTAAACTGGAGCTGGATGGCGGTCTTGGCCACACGATAATGCAAATGTGAATGTTACATAATGCCACTGAACTGTATACTTGAATATGGTTGAGATAGTAAATTTCATGTTATGTGTATTTTACCAAAATAAAAAAAGACCAAGGCCAGGTGCGGTGGCTCAAGCCTGTAATCCCAGCACTTTGGGAGGCCGAGATGGGCGGATCACGAGGTCAGGAGATCGAGACCATCCTGGCTAACACAGTGAAACCCCGTCTGTACTAAAACTACAAAAAACTAGCCGGGCGAGGTGGCGGGCGCCTGTGGTCCCAGCTACTCAGGAGGCTGAGGCAGGAGAATGGCATAAACCCGGGAGGCGGAGCTTGAAGTGAGCTGAGATCCTGCCACTGCACTCCAGCCTGGGCGGCAGAGCGAGATTCCGTCTCCAAAAAAAAAAAAAAAAAAAAAAGACCAGGTGTGGTGGCTTACACCTCTAATCCCCACACTTTGGGAAGCTGAGGTGAGAAGATCACTTGAACTCAAGAGTTTGAGACCAGCCTGAGCAATATAGTAAAACCCCATCCCTACAAAATTTAAAATAAAGATAAAAGTATGTAAAGTAAAATGGGGACAAAATAATCCATCTAAAGAACCTAGCAAAATGCCTGGCACATAGTACATACTCAGTTAAATATTTCCTTACATTCTCTTTTTTCATGATTTGCCAAGCTGTAATTCCTGGTTACCCAAATTTTACCCCATGAAAGGGGCTTTCTTTTGGCAGAGTTTTCTGGTTAGATGACTAGATTAGGGGGATCTGTGCCTTGCTTTTCTGTCGTAAAGATACTCACACATAATGTTTGGTCCTCAAATCCCCGAACAGACCAAATTTCATTCTTTGTTCATGGGTCTTGATCTGAGGCCTGTTTTCATTATAAAAAGTGAAATAGGATTCTAGAAGCTGCATTAAGTTATCCTTCATAAAGCTGTTAAAGGTTTATTTACTCCAGAATGATACCTGAGAAACAGGAAGCCATTCTATAAAATCCATATTGAGCTTGAGGTAAGAGATCAGAAAGCTTCTCAGTCTCTCTCTTTCTGTGGACCTGGGGCATGTTGTGTGCAAGACAGAAAAGGAAACTATTCCTGTTTCCAGATATGCCAGGATGCTCACATCAGAAAGACTTTATCTGGTCTTCCTAGTCACCGTGCACTCCCTTACTCAGTAGACCTAGGGCTGAGAAAATTACCCTTTGCAGACTCTAAAAAAGAAAAACAGAAACTCTGTGGATATGAACTGAGAAAACAATCGCTAATGCTGAGTACAGTGGACTCGTGTATGAGTACTTTAGAAAAATGCTTGTCCCCGAATCTGTTCTGAGCTTCATCTTTCTTGGTCCCAAGAAGGCATTAGTTTGCTTTCCTTTCATACTTACCTGTTAGCATATGAGTGAGATCTCTGGTTTTAGGTTGAAATAAGATACTTACTTTTGTTTTGTGTTTTTGAGACAGAGTCTCACTCTGTCGCCCAGGCTGGAGTACAGTGGCATGAGCTCAGCTCACTGCAACCTCCACCTCCTGGGTTCTAGCAGTTCTTCTGCCTCAGCCTCCCGAGTAGCTGGACTATAGGCCCACGCCACCACACCTGGCTAATTTTTGTATTTTTAGTAGAGATGGGGTTTTGCTGTGTTGACCAGGCTGGTCTCAAAACTCCTGACCTCGAGTGATCTGCCAACCTTGACCTCCCAAAGTGCTGGGATTACAGGCATGAATCACCATGCTTGGCCTCTTTTTTTTTCTTTTTTGAAGCAGTCTCACTCTCTCCCCCAAGCTGGAGTGCAGTGATGCTATCATAGCTCACTGCAGCCTCAATCTTCTGGGCTCAAGTGATCCTCTTGCATCAGCCTCCTGAGTAGCTGGGACTACAGGTGTGTGCCACCATGCTGACTAAGTTCTTTATATTTTGTAGGGACAGTCTCACCATGTTGCCCAGGCTGGTCTCAAACTCCTGAGCTCAAGCGATCCTTCTGCCTCAGGCTCCCAAAGTGCTGGAATTACAAGCGTGAGCTACTGTGCCCGGCCAGGATACATCTTTTGTCTTAAATATAACTTAGTAATGGTGCATGTATTGAGGAGATAGTGTGGACAAACACATTTATTTGGTGTCTTGACTTTAGAAAGGAATGAGGCAATAAATAAATTTGTGTCTTCAGATTTTTTAATAACCAGCACTTTAATCCTTGGAAATCTCATCTCTAGATTAAGAAGCTGCTGCCAGAGCATCTTGGGAAAAGACAAAGGTAGAACATGTTCAAACCTCAACTCTGCTCCCTTTAAGACTTGTTAGTTACTGGAAAAAAAAAAAAAAAAAAAAAAAAATAACCTCTGCTCCCTAAAATTTGGGGACTTTAGAGAATTTATTCAACCTCTTTGCAACCTCTATTTTCTTACCTGCAAAAATGGGAACAACCATGCCTATTTCACAGGATTCCTCCAAAGATTAAATAAGATAATATAAATAAAGAGCTCAGCATAGTGCCTGGCACATAGTATTATGGGATCTTTGGGGTGTCACTTTTCTGGCCAGAAACCTGTGGCCAGTGGTGCCTTGCACAGGTTCGGCTCAGGCACACTGGCCTTTTTCCACCCACTTGGCCTGACAGACTACACTCAGCTCACACTACCAGCCTATATCCCACGCCTCCAAGGGAGACTGCAAATCAGGCATGGAGCAGCAAGGGGTGTGTGAGCGAGAGTAGGGTCCGGCCACTATGCAGTCAGACATGCCAGCTGCTGCTGTGGGGCTGGCAGCCCCAGGTGCCAGCATGGGTGCCAGCTGTCTGCGAGGCTATGGCTGGACCAGGTGTACTGCAGGCAGCTCTCCTGGTTGGCACCAGGGAATGTGGTGGCACCTGGAATCTTGGAGATGCCAGGAACCACAGGGCCATAAAGAGGAAGTCACAGCCCTGGCTTAGGCAGCTTCCAGGTCTGGGGTTCCCGAAGGGCCACAGCTCTTCTTTCCTCTTTGCCCACAACATGACAAGCAAGGAGCATGTTTCAGTTCTGTTTGTGTTATAGCAATTTTAGTCCCACCATTCCATGGGTCCAAAATTCTCATCCTGCAACCAGGAAGAATGAGATACACAGACAAATGTAGGGTGAGCAAGATGAAGAGGAGCCTTATTGAGCGATAGAACAGCTCATACCCGCAGTGGGTAGGTCCTTTCCACAACCAGGGTGTCCTGACAAGTGTCCTAGCATAGAGACCCTGGAGTGGGAAGCTCTTTTCTGCAGGAAGGTCATCCTGTCTTCTCTGCAGCTCTCAGCAGAGAGGAGGCCCTGGAGTGCATAGCTCCTCTCTGCAGCTGGTCTTATGGACATCTCTGAAGCTGTCAGCAGAGAGGGAGCACTGGAATAGGTTGCTCCTCTCTGCAGCTGATGGTCCCAACCTCTGCTCTGTTCTGGCTGAGCCTGGGGCTGTTATGGGCCTCAGAGGGGAGGAAGTGCAAGTAGACTGGTCCCTGGGCAGCCATCGGCAGGCCTAGAAAAGGCACCACAAGTTCCCACTCTGGTGGGCAGGACTGGCAGCCGGGGCCCCAGCCTTTACGCCCTCCCTGAAGGCCAGCACCAAGCTGCCCTCAGCACCCCCACCTTCCCCATGCTCATCAGTGCCCAAAGTCTGGGAGGGGCCGAGGCAGCAGGAGGCTGGGGCCGGCTTGTCAGCACTACTCCGAGCATGGGCACTCCCTGCCTGACTGTGACAGCACCTGGGCTTGGCCCCACATTGCTCTAAGATCAGAGCCAGCACCAACAGCAGACAGAAGCCAGGCGGCAGGAGCAGGCACTTCTGAGCCTGCTGGGACGGGGGGCGGGGGGGTGCTTTTCCATGTCTCCAAGAGCTTATGGAGGCCCAGGTCCACAGCCCTGACTTGGATGGCTGCAGCCCCAGGCGGGGCTGCTGCCTGTTCCCGGCTTCCACCAGCTCTATGGAGCATGCAGCCTCTACAGCACCCCCTTGCAGCCTAGGGCAGGGGCTCCAAGTCCTCACTGGGCCTGGGCCGGTGTCCAGGGCAGGGTGACATTGCCATGAGCTCTGCCTGTTGCCCAGGTGCTTCAGGGGTAGCCAGGGGCAGAGTGGATCCTGGGCCTGGGCCTCGGCTGGGTCATCTGGCCAGGAGTGTCAGACTCAGTAGTCACCCCAGTGTGGGGCAGACCTGGGGACGCATCCCCAGATGGGCTGCACAGAGCCTCCTCCTGAGGCACAGGAACCTGGCACCCTTGGCAGAGTGGGCACAATGGCTGCACCAATGGCCAGGTGCCCGAAGCGGAAGCTGTTCCCACTTCCTGTCCGGGGCCCCTGAAGCACAGCCCCAGCTCTGCCCAGGCCTGACCTTGGCGCTCCATGTGCAAGCGGGGCACTGCCCAAGGCCCAGCCCCTTCTTGGGTCTCCTCTCTGCCCTATCGCGCTGCTCTTCTGCCACACTGCTCCTCTGCTGGCAGGCAACCCGGCCAGCCCCATGGGGTGGCCTCCAGGGTGGCAAGCTGTGGAGGGGCTGTTGGTCTGCTCCCTGCAACCTCCCTGCAGCGGCCGTTGTGATGGCAGTGGCTGCTCCAGACGGCCCACCACTCTCATCAATAGTAAGCACTCAATAAATGGTAATTTTTGAAAGGAAGATAACTAAGAAATTTAGAGAGTAATGGTAGGCAAAATCGATTTACAGAAGAATGGGAGACAACTCTAAGAGCAGAAAAATATTTTCTTCAATTTGCCTCTGATCCTGCTGTCCCCTCTATCTTCTCTGTCATCTCTGAATTTGCAGATTTCATTTATCCTTTAAGATCCCAGATCAACTACCAACCTCCTCCATGAAGCCTTCAGATTACCTCAGCCAGAAATGATCACTTCCTTTATTTTTGCCTTTTGTGGCAAAAAATACTGATATGTTGAATCTCTTTAATATTACAATTACTATGTCAGCTGCCTTATAATGTAGCTTCCTGAAAGAGCAGGGCCTTATCTTCTTGGTTTTCAGTCTCTCCTTATTCCTAGTATGGAGTGTTGCATGTAGACTCTGATTGCATGAATGAAAGGCCAGCAAGGCACAAACTTTGGTAGGTAGCAGCCCACGTCCAAGGTTCTCCTGAACAGATTTGCCGTTGTTGTCTTGTGCGTGTATGTGTGTGTATAGGGAGAGCCTAAAGTGTAGGGGTGGATTTATTAACATTTGAACTCATTGATACCTTTCCTTAAGAGCCAGATAGCTTATGTTTCATTGCCACAATTATCAAATATAATATTCAAAATGGAGGATGAAGAGTGCCAGGATTTTTTTTCTTTCTTTTATTTTCTCTCTTTTGCGGCAGGGGTGGCTATGGAGGAGAAAGAGTAAAGAATAAGGGAAAAGATGCATCTTTTATTTGAAATGCAGGTAGGAGTTATGGATAACGCCCAAGTACCTGTACAAATGAAAATGATTAACTTTGCTACTCCAGAAAAAAAATTTTAATCCCAAAGTCATTTATTTTGGCTTTAGAATAGACTAGCGTTTGTGTCGGATTTTCCTGCCTAATTACTTTTGCTTAAGCTTATTTAAAAATTGTTTTAAATTCCTTTAGTATGACAGCCTAGGAAAGTTGGGGGAGGAGAAACAGGCCACAGATGGGATCTGAACTAGAATTTCAGTTTTCCCATGTCAAGGCCTCCTGATGCATTGCTTGCAGGAGGGCAAAGTTGGAGTCAGCTTTGTGGAAAACAGTTTGGCAAAATAATTTTTAAAGGCTTAAAAATATGCTTACTCTTTGATCCAGTAATTCCACTTCTAGGAATTTGTCCTAAGGAAATAAACAAGCATGCAGAAATATAGAGACAAGGATATTCACCACAGCATTTATAGCTGTGAAAAAAAGTAAAACCAACATAAAGTATTGAATCATATGGAATTGATTAAAGTATGCTGTTATCTGCACATGTTATCAAAATTATAGACTTTGAAAATGTTTGCCATATCTTTTTAGGTGAAAAAGAAACTGCAAAATAGTGTGTTCAGTTTGAAACAACACATGGATATAGAGGTGGATGGATGGATGGATAGATGGACGGATGGAGAGACATATTCCGAAGTGTTAATTTTGGTATTGCTGAATAGTAAAATTAGGGATAGTTTTGTACTTTTTTGTGTTTTTCAAGTTTTCTGCTTAAACATGTATTACTTTGTAATTAGAAAAAACTATCATTTTTTAAAGAATGTCTGGTTAATATATCAACGAAAAGGTAAATTACTAAATAATGCCCACAAAGTAGGTAATCTGAATGCAAATAATTTCTATTGAGTATAAGAGTCACATTCATACATGTGAATTATAAGCAATCATACTGCATACATAAAGTCAGATGCACCTTGACTATGGTTTAACTATATTGTTTCCCAAGTAAAATAACCATATTCAGTAAAAACCTGTGAAGGCACAATTCGATTATAACTTGGGTGTCCTGTTTTGTGATACCACACTATGGAGGCAGACTTTTCTTGAGCCAAGAGAACCACAGTTGTGCAAAGCTGCAGAGACCAGTAGGTTTTTTGGGAATTATATGTTAAAACATTTGGTTGCCCAAATAACATTTTAAAAATACGGGGAACATTTGAAATCATTCTTGATCCTCAGAAGGCAATTCCCAGTGAAATTTTGGCTGTTTCCCCTTTGTTTATCTCTTTATTATCAACAACTCAGAACTTCATATCCAAAGGTCTAAACGGGCAAATGGGGAGAAAGTGGATGGTAAATGAAGACAATCATAAACCTTTGGTGACCCCAAAATAACTCTTGGCTAATGTGTTAACTCTGCTTTATATGATTAGCTGCAGGGGAAATTTGTTCTTTACTGTTTGCAAACTTCAGCTCTGTACACATGATGGGGTTCTCTTTTATTTGCAGTCCCTAAATTCCTGGGATACCATATGGCCTCACCAAAGGAAAGGGCTTGCAGGTCTGGCTCCCTGTCGTCTGAGGTCAGATGGAAAAGCCTTTTGTGATTAACTCGGCCACAGTGTGTCCTTTGGTATTTGGAACTTCAGTGGTTTTTTATTAATTCTCCAAGTTTTGAACACTGACCCAAATAAGCTTCATATAATGGAAAAAGAAGATAAATCTAGCTCTTTGGGCCCCAAATTGAATCCCATTTTCCCACTAGCTGTAACCTTGAGCAGGTTGACTCAGTGTGTCGGAATTTCAGTTTCCTCACTTAATTAGGAGAGTTGTGCCTTCCTGCCTCACCTCTTAGGGCTATTTTTGGTGAACTGTAAAGCCCTGTAACAGCGAGGGACAGCTGTGGGTCTTTATAAACACACCACCTTCTCCTACTTTGTTTCTGACACAGTTCCCTTACGCCGCCCCACCTCCCCAAGAACCTGTGAAGACTCTGAGAAGCCTGGTCAATATCCGAAAGGACACGCTGAGGCTCGTCAAGTAAGTTCCCAGAGGCTGGGGCCAGGTCCCAGGCACCTTCCTTTGGGGAGGTTGGGGGCTGGCGGACAGACTCCCCAAGGAACTCACACAGCAGTTTCTGGCAGCCCCAGAGCCTGCTTCTCCAGGCCTCAGACAGGAGTGCAGGCACTTCTTTCTGCTGAGATCAGGCCATCCACCCCTATGTTGTTCAGCACTGGATGCAATGGACTGTGTTTGTGAAGAACTTTCACTTGCCTAGAAACGCTCAGTATCCTTATTTTATGGATATTTTTTAAAAGGGAAGAACAATTATTAAGGGAAAGTGGGAATTTTGCAGCTACTCCAACAAGCCAATGTAAAAATGGGAAATTTGAACTTAGAATGTCAAATCCTTTATCTTACCACTATATTTTATTTTTCTTCTTTATTCCCTATCTCATGTGTCTGTTCTCTAAGGAACTCATAGTGCCCTTGTTTGGTTGTTTAATCCTCATCATCAATGTTAATTATCGTCATTTGCCCTCTTGGTGCCATCCTCGAGACAGTGTAATTTTTAATCTGATACATTCCCACCGCCCGCCACCCCTAGACAGTATGTCTACCAAGGCTCTCTGATTCCCTGGTGAAAAACTTTGGTTAGAGCAAATCAAGGTCCCAGATTTTTCTGAATAGGCAAGAAAGATGACTCAGAGACCTTCTCATGCTTGTATAGATCAGCCTTATTAGCATTACGATGTTTTTGTCTGATATATATATATAGATATAGAGATATATACACATATATTGAGACAGAGTCTCATTTTTTTTTGTTTGTTTGTTTTTTTTGAGACAGAGTCTCACTCTTGTTGCCCAGGCTGGAGTGCAATGGCACAATCTCGGCTCACCGCACCCTACGCCTCCCGGGGTTCAAGCGATTCTTCTGCCTCATCCTCCTGAGTAGCTGGGATTACAGGCATGCACCACCATGCCTGGTTAATTTTGTAATTTTAGTAGAGACGGTATTTCTCCATGTTGGTCAGGCTGATCTCAAATTCCCGACCTCAGGTGATCCACCTGTCTCGGCTTCCCAAAGTGCTGGGATTAAAGGCATGAGCCACCGCCCAGAGTCTCACTTTGTCACCCAGGCTGCAGTACAGTGGTGCGATCTCAGCTCACTGCAGCCTTGACTTCCTGGGCTCAAGCAGTCCTTCCAGCCCTAAGTAACCACTGATCTATTTTCAGTCTCTCGCTCTTAATTTTTTATATTTTATTTGTCCCTGAAGTTTCTACTGGTTCCCCAGCTATGCTTCTCTCCACCCCAGGATCATCTCTGGGGAGGAGAAAGCCAAGGAGGTACCTGTCTGCTGAACAGTCCCCCCACCTGACCCAGGGGAGTTCATCCAGCAGCAGAGCAGACTAACGAGGCCTCTGGGGCCTGCCAGTTGCCAGCTACTTTGTCTACTTGGTTTGTCTCATCACATATGGCACATTCATACATTTGATGGAGACCATTCAAGGGCCTGAGCTGCTGCGAGGTCATGGCCTCTGCCGTGGCAGCCTGGCTGCAGCTCTAGAATAGGATGAAGCAGCTGTCTTACGCTAAAAGAACCAGACTTGGAAGCAGCAGAGCAATTTGCTTCCCAGGTCCACAGATGCTTGCTTGAATGAGTGTCTGAGCTTCAGGTTTTTTTTTATCTGTAAAATGGTGATAATCAACTTTACCTTTCATGGTGGTTGTCAAAATTAAGGTAACAGAAGGGAAAACACCTGGTGTTCAATAAATGTTAACTTGAAGGGTGTTCTTTGTTTTGTTTTTCTGTGATTATGGGAATAAATTCTGATTCTCAGATTTCCAGGTAAAGATGGAAGATTGAACACCTACTTTTGCTTCCTCTGAAAACCCCATCAAGTAATTATAAACATGTATTTAAAAGGCATAAATCTGGCCGGGCACAATGGCTCATGCCTGTAATCCCAGCACTTTGGGAGACCAAGGCGGGCGGATCACCTGAAGTCAGGAGTCAAAGACCAGCCTGGCCAACATGGTAAAACCCCGTCTCTACTACAAATACAAAAATTAGCCAGACATGGTGGCATGCACCTGTAGTCCCAGCTGCTCCAGAGGCTGAAGCAGGAGAATTGCTTAAACCCAGGAGGCAGAGGTTTCAGTAAGCCAAGATTGTTCCACTGCACTCCACTCTGGGTGAGAGTGAGACGCCATCTAAAAAATAAAAAATAAGGCCGGGTGCGGTGGCTCAAGCCTGTAATCCCAGCACTTTGGGAGGCCAGGGTGGGCAGATCACAAGGTCAGGAAATCGAGAGCATACTGGCTAACACGGTGAAACCCCGTCTCCACTAAAATTACAAAAAATTAGCCAGGCATGGTGGCAGGCGCCTGTAGTCCCAGCTACTCGGGAGGCTGAGGCAGGAGAATGGCGTGAACCCAGGAGACGGAGGTTGCAGTGAGGCGAGATTGTGCCACTGCACTCCAGCCTGGGCGACAGAGTGTGACTCCGTCTCAATAAAATAAATAAATTAATTAAATAAAATAAAAATAAAAAAATTTTAAAAAGGCATAAATCTGTAAGTATTTGGAGAATGGGAAGACAGCAGCAGCAACAAAATTTTAGAAGCTGGAAGCACATAGTGAATATTAAATGACTTAGTAGACCCAGGATATCAGAATCCTGAACTAGCAGAAAGAAAAGCTGAGAATCACCCAATTTATACTGTGGTATTATCCCCCAAGGGGTTCAGAAATTAGCAGTGCCAGGTCCCTCTAGAAGTTGAGGTGGGAAGCTAAAATGAAGAGGATTGGTAGAAAGTCTGCCCTCAAGGTAGGCAGATCCCCTCCCTTGTACCACACAGCCAGAACTACGTTACTACAACCTGGCCAAAGGCAGGCAGATGACTGTCCCTGGAAAGGTAAAAACGAAGAATCTCTGGACAAGAGAGACCCGGGCACAGCTAACGGCCAGTACTAAAAACAGGCTAACCAGCCTGGGCAATATGGTAAAGCCCTGTCTCTACAGGAAATACAAAAATTAACCAAGCATGGTAGTGCACACCTGTAGTCCCAGCTACTTGGGAGGCTGAAGTGGGAGGATCACCTGAGCCCAGGGAGGTCGAGGCTGCAATGAGTCACAATCACACCACTGCACTCCAGCCTGGGCAAGAGTGAGACCCTGTCTCAAAACAAAACGGGGGGTGAGTGGATCCTGGCAAACTGGGTGTTGAGCCCTCCAGCTGCCTCTCCACTCTGCCCCTAGAATGCTGGCAGCCAGGCCTTTGTCAAGAGAGAGAAAAACTGTTTTCTGGAAATTGGACCTGCCTGGATAGGAAAACCTAGGAGACTAGAGTTGGAGGTTCCTCAGCAGATCCAGATCAGCCCACAGTGAAGCCCGGGATCCCCAAGTCCTGCTGTGCACTCAGAGCTCTAATCAGCAGTTTAAATATCTTAAATACAAGCAGACAGCCACAGATTCTTAGATGTGTACGGAATGCCTATAATAGGAAAGACAGTAGCAAAACAAACCAACATTTTAAAACAGCCTAACTAGGCCGGGTGTGGTGGCTCACACATTTAATCCCAGAACTTTGGGAGGCCAAAACAGGAGGATCGCTTAAGCCCAGGAGTTTGAGACCAGCCTGGGCAACATAGTGAGACCCCATCTCTTTATAAAATAATAATAAAGTAAAAAAAAAAAATCTAATTGGAAAGAAAAGCTATGCGGGAAGAAGAAAACTTCATTAATAGTCTCAAAGACATGAGAGAAGATATCCTTTTCTTTCATGGACACAATGACACAAAGTTTATGAAACCAAAAAAATTGCTTTTAGAAATTAAAACAAGGAGCATAAATACAAATTTTCAATAGAATTATAGGAAGAAAACTTGAAATATTCTAGAAAGCAGAGCAAAAATCCAGAGAGAAGGAAAATAGAAGAAGAAAGATACAAGTAATAGAGCACCCATTTAGAAGGTCTGACATCCAACTAACGGGTTCTACAGAGAACAGAGGATATAAAAGGAAGGAAATCATGAGTGACATAGAATTTAAGAAAATTTCTCAGAAGCAGAGGGTACAAGTTTCTAAATGGAAAGGACCACCAAGTGCCCACAGAGTGGATGAGAAAGAGGACTGTCTATAAGCTTTCAGAAGAAGGATCAGCAGTTGGAACGACTTCAGACTTCTTGGGAACAACGCTGGGAGGTGAAAAATAAGGCAGCGAAAAGGCTTTCAGTGTCTTTTAGAAATTATTTATAATCTAGAATACTTTGCTCAGCCAAACTTTGAATGAAGTGTGAATGTTGAATAAAAGCTCTCAAAAGTTTATTTCCCAACACACCCTTTTTCAGGAAGCTGGTAGAACACATGCTCCACCGATATGAAAGAATAACCCAAGACAGAGGAAGAATTGAGGTACAGGAAACATGAGCTTCTACAGGAGGACAGAGGCAAAAGGGACCCACCAGGATGATGGAGGGGGAGAGATTCCAGGGTGGCGGCTGGGAGCCAGGTGCAGAGGGCCAAGTACAGATGGGAGCGAGTCCAAGGGACCTCCTCAATAAGATGAAATGAATAGACCACTTGGTGCATCTGAACGTTTTGAGAGATTTAGACAGCCCCAGAGAGCTTGGGTTGGAATTTGTGATGAGTATATAGAAAACTATGCAACTGGAAAAAAAAAAAAAAAAAAAAAGGGTGAGCACTAACTAAGAAAAAGTTAGGCAAGAAAAGAAAAATAATCATAGATTATATGTTTATATAATCACAGTAATACACAAATGTACTGGACTATTATAATAAAATTATGATGTAGCTATACTGTGGGGATGGGGGAGTTCCTATATGGAGCAGAATGAGTAAAGAGAAAGAAATCCTTGTTTCCATAGTAGGAAATCCATAGATAGTGCCTGAAACTGAAAAATCAAGAAGTAGTAACCCAAGGATATTTCTTAGAAACGTGGGTCGGGTCCAGGCGTGTGCTCAAGCCGGTAATCCCAGCACCTTGGGAGGCCGAGGCGGGCGGACACGAGGTCCAGAGATCGAGACCATGCCTGGCTAACCACGGTGAAACCACCCGTCTCCTACTGAAAAATACAAAAAACGAGCCGGGCTGGGCGCGGTGGCCAAGCGCTGAATCCCAGCACTTGGGAGGCCGAGATGGGTGGATCACGAGGTCAGGTAGATCGAGACCATCCCTGGGTAACACGGTGAAACCCCATCTCTACTAAAAATACAAAAAAACTACCAGGTGAGGCAGGCGCCTGTAATCCCAGCTACTCCGAGCTGAGGCAGGGGAGAAATGGCATAAAACCGGAGGCAAAGCCTTCAGTGAGCTGAGGATCCGGCACCTGCACTCAAGCCTGGCAGCAGAGCCGAGACTCCGCTCAAAAAAACAAAAAAAAAAAGAAACGTGGGTAAATGCCAAAGTGATCACTAAAAGGGGTGTCCTCTGAAGAGAAGGAAAGGGAAGAAGTAAGGCCTGCTATTTTTTGCCTTGAAGAAACTATTTAAACTACGTGATTAATAACTTTTATTAAAATAAAAACAAAACTGCCAAATGCACAATGGTGTAGTGGTAGCACTAGGAAATATCAGAAGTAACCTGAGTGCCCAGCAATATTGGTCATGAAGCACTCTGTGATCATTCAGAATGAAGAGGTAGACCTATGCTTACGATCACTCAGAGAAGCCCACAATATATTGCTAAATTTTTTTTTAAAGGTAAATTTTAAAATACTGATATGCTACCCTGCAAATGCTGAGTCTCTGGTTTTCTAGATGTGCTGAGGAAGTGAAGAGCCCTGGAGAAGAGGCCAGCAAAGCTAAAGTCCACTACAATGTTGAGTTCACCTTTGACACAGATGCTCGGGTAGCCATCACCATCTATTACCAGGCCACGGAAGAGTTCCAGAATGGTATTGCCAGGTAAGAACAGGAGACCAGGTGAGCCACTTCCTTCCCAGATGGGTAGAGTCCATGTCTTATCCACTCAGCAAAGGTGGAAAACATTCTTTTTCTGCAGCCAGATGAGATCTGGTTCCTGAACAGATTTTCTTCTACAAAGTCCTATCCTTTACCTTTTCCCTTCAAGTTGTGCCATCTTGGTATAGTGGCAAATGGTGGTATAGTCAGTCCTTCAGGTCCTTAACATGCTGTTAAAAATCTAGTAAGCTACCTTTCTTCGGATGTGTGGGTTGAATAGAAAAGTTCAACGTTGCCAAGCAAGAGCAAAGGAAATGGATTATAAAGGACCCTTTCTTCTCTTCGCTAGAGCCTGTTGATAATTGAGAACAGGCATGAGCAGAGGAAGTTGTCAGATCCATTTGTGCCAGATACTGACTTTTGCTTTGCCTCCCACTTGTATCAATAGCTACATTCCCAAAGACAACAGCCTCCAGTCGGAGACTGTGCACTACAAGCGAGGAGTGTGTCAGCAGTTCTGCCTGCCCTCCCACACTGTGGATCCCTCCGAGTGGGCTGAAGAGGAGGTGAGCTACCTTTGGGGAGGGTTTCCCACATCGACTCAGAAGGGCCTAGGGGCTACTTAGGACTCTGGCCAACAGCAAAGGGGCTGCTCAGACACTTGAAGGCCGTGCTTACCTTTCAGTCTTGTGACTTCATCATGTCCTTTTAAAGCTCTGCTTATTTTGCATCAAGGATATACCTGACTTTGTTAATTTTTCCATTCCCTAGGAATGGAAATAGCCCATTAGCATTGGATACTTTGAGACAGCCATGCTCAAAGAAAAAAAAAAAAAAACCTGTAGGTTAGAAGGCCTTATTTACATCTGTGAGATTTTTAAAAAGAAACTGATGGCCCTCATTTAACAAATTTGGGTAATTAACAAGGCTGACGAGGAGCCTTGTTAATGAGGAGCAGAAATGAGATTAATGCTTGACAGTATCGCCCTTTCTGAGATTAACTGTGCCATCTAAATGTGTTAAGTCCTCTTTTTTTTTTGTTTTCTTTCCTTTTCTTTCCCTTCAGCTTGGCTTTGATCTGGACAGAGAAGTTTACCCTCTAGTGGTACATGCCGTGGTGGATGAAGGAGACGGTAGGGGCGATTTCTGTCCTCTTTGGCTGTGCACACTGCTCTTTTGTGGCATATTCCTGGCAGCAGCTGTGGCCCCAGAACAACATGCCTTCTTTGTGGGTGTTTGTGACTGTGAGTCAGGCAGTCTCTGCATCCTCTCACATCTGTGACTCCAAGCTCCTGGGCGGATGTGAAAAGTGTGGGTTTGGCTGGGCACAGTGGCTCACACATGTAATCCCAGCAGTTTGGGAGGCCGAGGCAGGTTTGAATCACCTGAGGTCAGGAGTTCAAGACCAGCCTGGGCAACATGGTGAAACCCTTTCTCTATTAAAATGCCGTGGTGGTATACAAAAATCAGCTGGGCATGGCAGTGTGCGCCTGTAATCTCAACTACTTGGGAGGCTGAGGCAGGAGAATGGTTTGAACCCAGGAGGTGGAGGTTGCACTGAGCTGAGATTACGCCACTGCACTCCAGCCTGGGTGACAGAGTGAGACTCGGTCTCAAAAAATGTGGGTTAGCTGGGCGTGGTGGCCCATCCCTGTAATACTAACACTTTGGGAGGCTGAGGCAGGCAGATCACCTGAGGTCAGGAGTTCGAGACCAGCCTGGCCAACGTAGTGAAACCCCATTTCTACTAAAAATACAGAAAATTAGCCAGGCATGGTGGCTCATATCTGTAATCCCAGATACTTGGGAGGCTGAGGCAGGAGAATCACTGGAACCCGGGAGGTGGAGGCCACAGTGAGCCAAGATCATGCCACCTCACTCCAGCCTGGGCAACAGAGCCAGACTTTATCTCAAGAAAAAAAAAGTGAGGGTTATATAACATGCCCCTTCTAGGGACAGACTGGCACATTTGGGTTGCCAGATTGCAGGGAATTGGGGAAGGTCATGGGCATCAAGGTGTGCTGTTTGGGCTTCTTCACTCACATGCCTATGTTTCTTTCAGAATATTTTGGCCATTGCCATATACTGCTGGGTACTTTTGAGAAGGTGAGTGACTTTAGAGGGCCTCGCTTTATTCCCTTTAGCCCTTTCTTTCATGTGAGACACATGTAACCCCTGTTTGCTGGGTCCCTGAGCTCAGTGGGTCTGGCTTTAGAGGCTATGATGGTGACAGAACATCGCTTTGGGGGCTATGCTTGGGTGTAGGTCTAGCCCTGCCGTCACCTTGCTACAGGACCTTCAAATACTTAGGCCTCAGTCTCCTTAAAATTAAAGGGTTAGACTGAGTCAGACACGGTAGCTCACACCTGTAATCCCAGCACTTTGGGAGGCCAAGGTGGGTGGATCACTTGAGGCCAGGAGTTCGAGGCTAGCCTGGGAAACATGGCAAAACCCCACCTCTGTTAAAAATATAAAAATTAGCCAGGCGTGGTGGCGGGCACCTGTAATCCCAGCTACTCAGGAGGCTGAGGCAGGAGAATTGCTTGAACCTGGGAGGCGGAGGTTGCAGTGAGCTGAGATGGCGCCACTGCACTCCAGCCTGGGCGATAAAGTGAGGCTGTGTCTCAAAAAAAAGAGAAAAAAAGAAAGAAAGGGTTACACTGGATAGTTGTAAGACCTTTAAAGAATTAGGATTGTATAATTCTACTCTGAGAGCGTCCAGAACATGTGTACAGTAGTCCCCCCTTATCCTCAGGAGATACGTTCCAAGACCCCCAGTGGATGTCTGAAACTGCAGATCGTACAGAACCCTCATATACACTATGGTTTTTCGTATACTTCATCCACACCTATGATAAAGTTTCATTCATAAATTAGACAAAGTAAGAGATTAAGAATAATAGTAAACTAAAACAATTATAACTATAAGGTAATAAAAGTCTGGGGCCGGGCACGGTGGCTCAAGCCTGTAATCCCAGCACTTTGGGAGGCCGAGACGGGCAGATCACGAGGTCAGGAGATCGAGACCATCCTGGCTAACACGGTGAACTCTCGTCTCTACTAAAATACAAAACTAGCCGGGTGAGGTGGCGGGCGCCTGTAGTCCCAGCTACTCGGGAGGCTGAGGCAGGAGAATGGCGTAAATCCGGGAGGCGGAGCTTGCAGTGAGCTGAGATCTGGCCACTGCACTCCAGCCCGGGCGACAGAGCGAGACTCCGCCTCAAAAAAAAAAAAAGTCTGAAAGTCATCTTTCTCTCTCAAAATATCTTATTGTATGTAATATTTTCAGACAGTGGTTGATGGTGGGTAACTGAAACCATGGAAAATGAAACTGCAGATAAGGGAGGGTGACTGTAACTGGGAGATGTAACAGAAGAATACCTGGAGCTTTATTACCCTCCCTTCCTTGTCATCACTTTCATATTTTCATTCCAGCACACAGATGGAACTTTCTGTGTCAAGCCCCTCAAACAGAAACAAGTAGTAAGTATTTGAAGACCACAGACTGTCAGTATTAGGGTCCTTCCTTCCTTTTATTCTTTCCTTTCTTCTTCTCCCTCTTTTTTTTGTTTTGTTTTGTTTTGTTTTACTTTTGCTGTCTCTCCTTTTCTTTTCTTCTTTTTTTTTTTTTTTAGACACAGGG